>NC_074682.1:2115000-2478198 GCF_029448725.1 Salvelinus fontinalis | reverse complement strand
CTTTACATATTGTGCCTTCCCTGTAAAACATTTTAAAAATCGGACATGTTGACTGGATTCACAAGATCTGTGTCTTTCATTAGCTGTATTGGACTTTAATGTGTGAAAGTTAAATATTTAAAAAAAAATAGCGCCACGCTGATCCTAGACAGGTTAAAAAAAATCTAACACGGCGATTGCATTAAGAACTAGTGTATCTTTCATTTGCTGTCCAACATGTATTTTTTAGTAAAGTTTATGATTGAGTTCTTTGTTTAGATTAGGTGATTAGATTAGGTGACTGTCCAAAATTTCTCTGGAGATTCTGGTGAATTGATGCTACATATTCACAATGTATAACCACGGTTTGCAGCTCAAAATATGCACATTTTCGAACAAAACATAAGTGTATTGTATAACCTGATGTTATAGGACTGTCATCTGATGAAGTTGGTCAAGGTTAGTGATTAATTTTATATCTTTTGCTGTTTTTTTGCGATCGCTACCTTTGCGGTGAATGAATGCGGTTGTGTGTTTGGCTATTGTGGTAAGCTAATATAATGCTATATTGTGTTTTCGCTGTAAAACACTTAAAAAATCTGAAATATTGGCTGGATTCACAAGATGTTTATCTTTCATTTGCTGTACACCATGTATTTTTCATAACTAAATACTCATCATAAAACATTTATTTCACGTTGCTCTCTGTAATTATTCTTGCTGCTTCGGTGCTATTTGTGATTGTAGCTGCAATGTAAAAATTGATTTATACCTCAAATATGCACATTTTCGAACAGAACAGATTTATTGTATAACATGTTATAAGACTGTCATCTGATGAAGTTGTTTCTTGGTTAGTCACTAATTTATATCTCTATTTGGTCGGTTTTGTGATAGCTACCTATATGGTGAAAATATGCGGTTGAGTCTTTTGCTATTGTGATTAGCTAATAGAAATACATAGTGTTTTCGCTGTAAAACATTTTAAAAATCGGAAATGATGGCTGGATTCACAAGATGTGTATCTTTCATTTGCTGTATTGGACTTGTGATTTCATGATATTTATATGCTAGTATTTACTTGTGGCGCTATGCTAGGCTATGCTAGTCATCTTTTTTACTGATGAGGATGCTCCCAGATCAGGGATGGTGATGAAGTAGCGGTTAAACAGGTCAACATTCACAAGGCCGCTGGGCCAGACGGATTACCAGGACGTGTACTGCGAGCATGCGCTGACCAACTGGCATGTGTGTTCACTGACATTTTCAACCTCTCCCTGTCTGAGTCTGTAATACCAACATGTTTCAAGCGGACCACCATAGTATTCTTGGGCACAGGGACTAAGGTAACCTGCCTTAATGACTACCAATCCGTAGCACTCACATCTATAGCCATGAAATGCTTTGAAAGGCTGGTCATGGCTCACATCAACACCATTATCCCAGAAACTTTAAACCCTAATTTGCATACCGCACCAACAGATCCGCGATGATGCAATCTCTATTGCACTCCACACTGCCCTTTCCAACATGGACAAAAATAACACCCATGTGGGAATGCTATTCATTGACTACAGCTCTCAAAGTTCATCACCAAGCTAAGGGCCCTGGGACTGAACACCTCCCTCTGCAACTGGATCCTGGATTTCCTGACGGCCCGGCCCCAGCTGGTAAGGGTAGGTAACAACATTCGCCACGCTGATCCTTATCACGGGGGCCTTTCAGGGGTGTGTGCTCAGTCAGCTCCTGTACTCCCTGTTCACTCATGACTACGACTCCAGCACCATCATTAAGTTTGCCAATGACACAACAGTGGCAGGCCTGATCACCGACAACGATGAGACAGCCTATAGGGAGGAGGTCAGAAACCTGACCGTGTGGTGCAAGGACAACAACCTCTCCCTCAACGTGATCAAGAAAAAGGAGATGATTGTGGACTACAGCAAAAGGAGGGCCAAGCACGCCCCCATTCTCATCAACAGGGATTTAGTGGAGATAGGTTGAGAGCTTCAACCACCCTAGTCATAGACTATTCTCTCTACTACCGCACGGCAAGGAGCACTGGAGCGCCAAGTCTAGGTCCAAGAGGCTTCTAAACAGCCTCTACCCCCAAGCCATAAGACTCCTGAACAGCTAATCAAAAGGCGACCCATACTATTTGCATTGCCCAATTTCCCCCCCCCCCCAGGCAGTTGATTAGGGAATGCCTTACAGGTGTGCTGATTAGTAATCATGCACATGTGTGTTGGGTGAGCAGAGCTGTGGGTCTGTCTTCAGCTGGCCTGGTGCTGAAGGTAGTGCAGCCTTCCACAGTGTTGAACTGAGTGCCGCTGTCCATGGTTCTGAAGTGAGCGCACCTGTCTCCTGTGCTGATGTGGGTGTATATGTCCATGGTCCTTCAGTCACACCTATGCCCATGCCACTCACGGTGCCACAGCAGGAGACTTAGAATGAAAAGAAAATAAATGTCCTGAATATTACCTCACTTGAACACTAAGCCAAATTCTTAGCGGTTCAATTTATCTCAACTCTCTGAGTCTGTCACAGTATGGCAGAGAGAGAAAAGACATCAACTCAGCACACCTTCTCTAGCTGTTTATACCATTTCACTTTAATATTCTACCTGCAGCTCAGAGATCTCTCTCTCTCTCTCTCTCTCTCTGAGCCCCTTTGACATTAAACTGTCATAGTTTCCAAATTTCCAGTGGAGCTGTTTGGAACACAAATAAGAAACTCTTAGCGGATGCACCTACACAGCTCTCTGGTCTTGGCCATTTTGGAGAGGTTGGAGTCTGTTTGATTGAGTGTGTGGACAGGTGTCTTTTATACAGGTAACGAGTTCAAACAGGTGCAGTTAATACAGGTAATGAGTGGAGAACAGGAGGGCTTCTTAAAGAAAAACTAACATGTCTGTGAGAGACGGAATTCTTACTGGTTGGTAGGTGATCAAATACTTATGCAATAAAATGCAAATGAATTACTTAAAAATCATACAATGTGATTTTCTGGATTTTTGTTTCAGATTCCGTCTCTCTCAGTTGATGTGTACCTATGATAAAAAAAATTCAGACCTCTACATGCTTTGTAAGTAGGAAAACCTGCAAAATCGGCAGTGTATCCAATACTTGTTCTCCCCACTGTATATATATTCAGAGCCATATCCCTGTCATGCTTAGAGAAGATCATATGCCAAGTGTTATTGAAGTGTTGTGGTTGCAGGTTCACTCGGCACATCTGAAGCCTTTGTCACGAATCCCGTTTCCTGAGTCTGTTTTTGCCTGTGTTCTGTCCTGGAGTGTTTTTTCGGTGTCCTGGAACGCACCCTGTCTGGTTGCCGGAAGACGTAGCTAGTTGGGAGATCTCTGATTACCCGCACATGTATCCCATCAGCTATCTGCACACCTGGTCCTGATCATCATCCCTCCAATTCATAAGCTCTGACCTGACATCCATTCCCTGCCGGATCGTTAGCCATGAACAGTATGTCATGCCAGCGTATCAGCCTCCATTTTGATAGTTTGTTTTGTTGTTTTGTACGTCTTGCTTGCCTTGAACTTACCTCTGTTCTCTCTGCCTACAGTCATTCACCCGGAACACTCATTCCATCCCTAGCTGGTCGTCGGTGGCTTCTGTTACTCCATTGGATCTGCCAATTCAATCCCCTCAACTCAACTCCGCTGCCCGCTCCGCTACCTGGATCTTTCTATCTCTACACTTAAACTTGTAAATAAATACTCACCTTCGTCTTACTCTCCTGGTCTGCTTCTGGGTTCTACGTTAGAAAACCGTGACAGAACGATCCGGCCCGGAATGAACCCAGCGGACCTGGAATCCGTTCGCCATGCCATTACCCATCAGGAGAAGATATTGGGACAACACAGCACGGCGCTACAGGAGATAGCGATTTCAGTCCGGAACTTCTCTGCTAGCTTGACGAGTATCCAGGATCAGCTCAGTTTGCCGACGGATCCTCCACCACCTGGTTCACCCCTCTCACCTGCCGCTTCTGGAGCGGTTTCCTTCCGTGAGCCCAAGGTACCGACGCCTGATAAGTACGAAGGGGATTTGGGAAGATGCCGTTCATTTCTTATGCAGTGTGGTTTAGTGTTTGATCTGCAGCCCCACTCTTACGCCACAGACAAGGCTAGGATAGCTTTAGTTATTGAACTGCTGCGTGGTAGAGCTTTGGAATGGGCTTCAGCTGTTTGGGAACAACAGGACACCTGCATGGCGTCATACCAGGAGTTCACGGCAGAGATGAGAAAGCTTTTTGACCATCCAGTCCGAGGTAAGGACGCAGCTAAGCGTTTGTTCTCTCTTCGCCAAGGAGCTCGTTACGTGGCAGACTTTGTGATTGAGTTCCGGACATTGGCTGTGGAGAGTGGGTGGAATGAGGAGGCACTACAAGCGTTTTTTTACCAGGGGTTGTCGGAGCAACTCAAGGATGAGCTGATCTCCTATCCGGAGCCTTGTGACCTGGACAGTTTGGTCGCATTAGCTATTAGGGTGGATAACAGAGTTCGAGAGAGAAGGAGGGAGAAGCAGTGGGTCCCGTCCAATCAATCAGCTACTCGGTTACCATTCGGGTCAGGAGGTGGACCAGAAGGTGCTAATCATGTTTCCCCACACGGGATTAGTGGAGGAGTCCTGCCGCCAGATCCTGGACCTATGCAAGTGGGGCAGCACGGGTTAACTAAGGACGAGCGCCAACGTAGACATGAGACCAACAGCTGCCTCTACTGTGGTAGCTCGGAACATTACATCTCCGTTTGTCCTCAGCGCCCGTTAAACTGCTCGGCTCGTTAAGTTTGGGAGGTTTGTTAGCGAGCCAGTTTCAACCTCCCAAGAGCCTTGTCAGACCTAATTTTCCTAATACCCTCATAAATAAGAATCAGAGTTTAGCGATTAACGCTTTCATCGATTCAGGTGCCGATGACAGCTTCATTGATGCCGACTCAGTGGAACAGCTGGGGCTTTCCAAGGAGCAATTACCGGAAGCCATTGAAGCAACCACTCTGAACGGTAATAGTCTGGCACGGATCACTATGAGGACTGAACAGGTTAAGATGTTGTTGTCGGGGAATCATTCAGAGGTTATTTCTTCTTTCATTTTGCCTTCCCCCCATGTTCCTCTGGTTCTTGGATACCCCTGGCTAAGAGAACACAATACCTCGTTCGATTGGGTGACTGGAAAGGTAACTAGTTGGAGCATTGAGTGCCATGCTAACTGCCTCAGGACTGCCTGTTCTCAGGTTGTCCCCAGTCGGGTCAGTGAGTCTGCTCCTCCTGATTTGTCCCTGGTTCCTGAAACATATCACGAGTTGGCTGAGGTGTTCAGTAAGCAGAAGGCTCAGTCACTTCCTCCCCACCGACCTTATGATTGTGCGATTAATCTGTTCCCTGGAGCTGCCTTTCCCAAGGGACGGTTATACAGTATCTCTTGACCTGAGCGGGAAGCCCTGGAGATCTACATAAACGAGTCTCTGGCTGCAGGTCTCATTCGTCCCTCGTCATCACCCCTGGGAGCTGGATTTTTTTTTGTGAGTAAGAAGGATGGCTCTCTTCGACCGTGTATTGATTATCGGGGGTTGAATGATATTACGGTCAAGAACAAGTACCCCTTGCCCTTGATGAGCTCTGCTTTCGACTCTTTACAGGGTGCTACTGTGTTTACGAAGCTTGATCTACGCAATGCGTATCATCTGGTTTGGATCAAAGAGGGGGACGAGTGGTTGACTGGGTTCAATACACCTATGGGACATTTCGAGTATCAGGTGATGCCGTTTGGACTTTCCAATGCTCCAGCAGTGTTCCAAAGTTTGGTGAATGACGTGCTGAGGGATATGATCAGTCTGTTTGTGTTCGTTTACCTGGATGACATCCTTATTTTCTCCAAGGAGCTTTCCAGCCACATCCAGCATGTTAAGCAGGTCCTGCAGCGGTTATTGGAGAACCGCCTGTTCGTGAAGGTTGAAAAGTGTGATTTTCACGCTCACACTACGTCCTTCCTCGGGTACATCATCTCCAGGGGAGAGATCAAGATGGACCAAGAGAAGGTTCGGGATTGGGCCCAGCCCGGTACGAGATTGCAGCTCCAGAGATTTCTGGGGTTTGCGAACTTCTATCGGAGGTTTATCCGTGAATACAGCCGGGTGGCCGCCCCTTTAACTGCTCTGACGTCTTGCACCAGAACTTTCTGTTGGACTCCTGAGGCAGACCGAGCATTTCTGAACTTGAAGAGCCGATTCACCAACGCCCCGATTCTCTCTCAACCTGACACTTCCCGTCAGTTTGTTGTTGAGGTGGACACGTCTGATGTGGGGTTGGGCGCCATCCTGTCCCAGCGTAGCTCCACTGACGGTAAACTCCATCCCTGCGCCTTTTACTCTTGTCGTCTTTCACCAGCTGAGAGAAACTACGATGTGGGTAACCGGGAGCTTCTCGCTGTGAAGCTTGCCTTGGAGGAGTGGCGTCACTGGTTGGAGGGAGCGGAGCAACCGTTTGTGGTCTGGACTGACCACAAGAATCTGGCTTACGTGCAATCGGCTAAACGTCTCAACTCCCGTCAGGCCAGGTGGGCTTTGTTTTTTGGACGTTTCAATTTTTCCCTGACGTTCCGACCTGGGTCGAAGAACGGCAAGGCGGACGCCTTGTCCCGGATGTTCTCCAAGACGGAGGAGAGTGGGGCCAAGACTGAGACGATTCTTCCCCAGAACCTTGTCGTGGGAGCCGTTACACGGAGGATTGAGGAGGATGTGATGGCGGCCCTTCGGACGCAGCCCGGCCCCGGTAACGGTCCACCCGGTCGGTTGTTCGTGCCTGAGTCGTTCCGTTCTGATGTCCTTCAGTGGTCCCACGCCAGCAAGATAGCTTGTCACCCTGGCGTTGCCCGGACTATGGCGTTACTGCGCAGACGTTTTTGGTGGCCTGCCATGGGAGAAGATACCCGGAGGTTTGTTGCCGCTTGCCCTGTTTGTGCGCAGAATAAGAGTACCAATCGGCCCAGCTCTGGGTTTCTTCACCCCCTACCTATTCCCCGGCGACCTTGGTCGCATCTGGCCATGGACTTTGTCACGGGGTTGCCCTCTTCTGGTGGGAACACGGTCATTCTGACCATTGTGGACAGATTCAGCAAGTTCGCTCACTTTGTCCCCATCTCCAAGCTTCCATCTGCCACTGAGACGTCCGAGATCCTTGTTAGGGAGGTTTTCAGGGTCCACGGATTGCCCAGTGACATTGTTTCTGACCGTGGTCCTCAGTTTACCTCTGCTGTCTGGAGATCTTTCTGTTTGGCCATTGGAGCTATAGTCAGTCTCACATCGGGTTTTCACCGCAAATCTAATGGTGAGGCGGCGAGAGCCAACCAGAAGATGGAGTCCACGCTGCGCTGTCTTGTCTCCTCTGATCCCACCTCTTGGTCCTCTCAGTTACCCTGGGTCGAGTATGCCCATAATACTCTCCCTTCATCTGCCACTGGGATGTCTCCCTTCCAGTGCCTGTATGGTTACCAACCTCCCTTGTTTCCTTCTCAGGAGAGGGATCTCTCGGTTCCCTCTGTCCAGGCCCACATTCATCGTTCACACCAGACCTGGCATCGGGCCAGGAAGGCCCTCCTTAGAGTTTCTGACCGGTATCAGATCCAGGCGAATTGTCGCCGTATTCCTGCCCCCGCTTATACCGTCGGAGATAAGGTTTGGTTGGCTACACGGGATCTTCCTCTACGGACTGAGTCGAGGAAACTGTCACAGAAGTTCATTGGTCTGTTTGTGGTGGAGAGAATCATTAATCCTGTTGTGGTTCGACTGAAGTTGCCTGCAACGCTTAGAGTACACCCCACCTTTCATGTCTCCTGCCTCAAGCCGGTTCTCCTCAGTCCTCTGTTGCCTCCTCCTCCTCGGATGATCGGAGGTGGTCCTGTCTACACGGTGCGCCGCATCATGGACTCCAGACGGCGGGGTCGAGGGTTCCAGTACCTTGTGGATTGGGAAGGATATGGCCCAGAGGAGAGGAGTTGGATTCCTCGGGGTCAGATCCTTGATGCTGACCTGCTTCGTGACTTCTACCGCCTCCACCCTGGTGCTCCGGGTAGTCCGCCCGGTGGCGTTCGTTGGAGGGCGGGGTACTGTCACGAATCCCGTTTCCTGAGTCTGTTTTTGCCTGTATTCTGTCCTGGAGTGTTTTTCCGGTGTCCTGGAATGCACCCTGTCTGGTTGCCGGACGACGTAGCTAGTTGTGAGATCTCTGATTACCCGCACCTGTATCCCATCAGCTATCTGCACACCTGGTCCTGATAATCATCCCTCCACTTCATAAGCTCTGACCTGACATCCATTCCCTGCCGGATCGTTAGCCATGAACAGTATGTCATGCCAGCGTATCAGCCTCCATTTTGATAGAGTTTGTTTTGTTGTTTTGTACGTCTTGCTTGCCTTGAACTTACCTCCGTTCTCTCTGTCTACAGTCATTCACCCGGAACCCTCATTCCATCCCTACCTGGTCGTTGGTGGCTTCTGTTACTCCAATGGATCTGCCAATTCAATCCCCTCAACTCAACTCCGCTGCCCGCTCCGCTACCTGGATCTTTCTATCTCTACACTTAAACTTGTAACTAAATACTCACCTTCGTATTACTCTCCTGGTCTGCTTCTGGGTTCTACGTTAGAAAACCGTGACAGCCTTTTCTTTTGGGGTGTTGCTATAGGCCACCAAGTGTTAAAAGTCAGCATCTAAATAATGTGTGTGAAATGCTTGATAGTGTATGTGATGTAAACAGAGAGGTCTACTTTCTTGGGGACTTGAATATTGATTGGTTTTCATCAAGCTGTCCGCTCAATAGGAAGTTTCTTACTGTAGACAGTGCCTGTAATCTGGTACAGGTTATTCATCAACCTACCAGGGTGCTTCCAAACACCACATGAACAAGATCATCCACATGTATCGATCACATTTATACTAATACTGTAGAACTTTGTTCTAAAGCTGTATCCGTATCCATTGGATGCATTGATCACAATATAGTGGCTATTTCCAGGAAAGCCAAAGTTTCAACAACTGGGCCAAAAATAGTGTGTAAGAGATCATACAAAAGATTTTGCTGTGACTCTTATGTGGATGACGTTAAAAATATGTGTTGGTCTGATGTGATTAAAGAGGAGCATCCAGACGCTGCACTTGATGAATTTATGAAATTGTTTCTTCCAATTACTGATAAACATGCACCTGTTAAACTGACTGTTAGAACTGTTAAGGCACCATGGATTGATGAGGAATTTAAAAACTGTATGGTTGAAAGAAATGGGGCAAAAGGAGTGGCTAATTTCAGTGCAGCCTTTGATATTATTGACCATAACCTGTTGTTGAAAAAACGTGTGTTGTGGCTTTTCAACCTCTGCCATATCGTGTATTCAGAGCTATCTATCTATCTAATAGAACTCAAATGGATTTCTTTAACCTGTTTGGCGTGCAAGCCCGACATCGGTACATTTATGACAACAGCCAGCTCAAAGTGCAGGGCGCGAAATTCAAAAGATATTTTTTTAAAAATATTTAACTTTCATACATTAACAAGTCCAATACAGCATATGAAAGGTACACATCTTGTGAATCCAGCCAACATGTCCGATTTTTAAAATGTTTTACAGGGAAGACAAAATATGTAAATCTATTAGCTAACCACTTTAGCAAAAGACACCACTTTTTTTACTATAAGTTTATTACTCCATCAGTAGCTATCACAAATTCGACCAAATAAAGATATAAATAGCCACTAACCAAGAAACAACTTCATCAGATGACAGTCTGATAACATATTTATTGTATAGCATATGTTTTGTTCGAAAAATTTGCATATTTCAGGTATAAATCATAGTTTACATTTCAGCTACAATCAGAAATTGCACCGAAAGCAGCCATAATATTTACAGACACCAACGTCAAATACCTAATTACTCATAAAACATTTCTGAAAAATACATAGTGTACAGCAATTGAAAGACAGGCATCTTGTGATTCCAGACAATATTTCCGATTTATTAAATGTTTTACAGCGAAAACAAAATGTAGCGTTATATTAGCGTAGCCACAATAGCCAGAAACACTTGGGCGCCGACGACCAGTTCACATGCGTGACAGATATTAGAAATAGCATCATAAAATGTTTCTTACTTTTGGTGATCTTCCGTCAGAATGTTGGACAAGGTGTCCTTTGTCCAGAACAGTCGTTGTTCGGATCTGGAACGGCAAATTTCCCTCATCATTTAGCATGGGCACTTGCCAAGTGGCAAGTCTCCAACGTCAACAAAGTCAGAGAACGGAACACGGCAAAACTCCCGAAAAAAATTCAATAATCTGATTAAACTATATTGAAAAAACGTACTTTACGATGATATGGTCACATGTATCAAATAAAATCCGAACCGGAGATAGTAGTCGTCCATAACGGCAGCTAAACAGAAGGCAATCCCACTGTCCAACTGGCGCTGCCAAGAGTTTCGGAAATGAGGGACACGTCATACAAAGAGCTTGTATTCCAATTCAGAACAAGATGAACACAACATTTCTTCTCTCACAGCCTCTTGACAACCAGGGGAAGGTCTATGAAGTGTATGTAGACTCTTACGTTTTTTGCCCATGTATAGGCAGGAAGTTGAACAGAGCATCGATTTCAGACATTCCACTTCCTGGTCAGGAGATGTGCTGCAGAATGAATTCTGTTTCACTCAGAGAAATAATTCAAACGGTTTTAGAAACTAGAGAGTGTTTTCTATCCAATAGTAATAATAATATGCATATTGTACGAGCAAGAACTGAGTACGAGGCCGTTTGAAATGGGCATCTTTTATCTGGCTACTCAATACTGCCCCTTGCAGCCATAAGAATTAATGCCATAAGAATTAACCTGCCACTGGCATTAAATACTATGCATGCAAGTCTCTCTTGACTAAGAGTTGAGGAGAGACTGACTGCATCACTTCTTCTTATATAAGAAACATTAATGTGTTGAAAATCCCAAATTGTTTCCATAGTCAACTTACACACAGCTCTGACACACACACTTATCCCAGCAGACATGCCACCAGGGGTCTTTTCATAGTCCCCAAATCCAGAAAAATTCAAAAAAACGTACAGTATTATATAGAGCCCTAATTGCATGGAATTTCCCTCCATTTCAAATTGCTAAAAAAAAAACAGCAAACCTGGTTTCAAAAAACAGATAAAGCAACACCTTACGGCACAACGCCTCTCCCCTATTTGACCTAGATAGTTTGTCAGTATGCATTGATGTGTGTATTTAAAAAAATAAAAATGTGTTCTGTGTTTGAGCTGTTCTTGTCTATTGAACTGTATTATGTCATTCTGTATTATGTTTCATGTTATGTGTGGACCCCAGGAAGTGTAGCTGCTGATTTTGCAACAGCTAATTGGGGATCTTAATAAAATACCAAATACCAATGCATTATGAAATGGATATTCATAGGAAGTGTGACCAAATGTTTTCCTTTGACCACCATGAAGGAGACACAACCCCCAACATTAAATACCAAACAAGGTTAACATTTAGGTCTATTTTCCTGAATTTTCGCCTGACTGACGTGCCCAAAGTAAACTGCCTGGTACGTAGCCCCAGAAGCCAGGATATGCCTATAATTGGTAGCATTGGATAGAAAACACTTTGAAGTTTCTACAAATGTTAAAATAATGTCTGCGACTATAACAGAATTCATATGGCAGGTGAAAATCCGAAGAAAAACCAACCCAAATTTTTATCTTATAATTGAAAGCTATTGTTCCTATCTAATTCCGGCTCCCAAATTTTAATTATTATGGCTTCCACTAGATGTCAACAGTCTTTATTCAAGGTTTCAGGCTTGTTTCTTCATGTTTTTGTGAAGAGACCACCGGAACATTATCAGTCTTTCGGGCGCGTGAGGAAGAGGGCGCGCGCTTACTAATTTTACTTTCCTATTGAACATACTACTTTCAGTATGAAATATTATAGTTTATTTACATTTTAGGGTACCTGAGGATTAAATAGAAATGTCGTTTGACTTGTTTGGGCAAAGTTTAGCGGTAGCTTTTTGGATTCCTTTGTCTGCATGTTGAACAAGTGGGTTACTGAAATCAATGGCGCAAACTAAACAGAATTGTTGGGATATAAAGAACGATTCTATCGAACAAAACGACCATTCATGTTGTAGCTGGGACCCTTGGGATTGCAAACAGAGGAAGATTTTCAAAAGTAAGTGATTAATTTAATCGCTCATTTGTGATTTTGTGAAGCCTGTGCTGGTTGAAAAATATGTTGATGTGGGGCGCCGTCCTTAGACAATCACATGGTATGCTTTCGCTGTAAAGCCTATTGTAAACCGGACAACTGTCACGTTCCTGACCTGTTTTCTGTTGTTTTGTATGTGTTTAGTTGGTCAGGGCGTGAGTTGGGGTGGGCATTCTATGTGTTGTGTTTCTATGTTGGGGCGGCAGGGTAGCCTAGTGGTTAGAGCGTTGGACTAGTAACCGGAAGGTTGCAAGTTCAAATCCCCGAGCTGACAAGGTACAAATCTGTCGTTCTGCCCCTGAACAGGCAGTTAACCCACTGTTCCTAGGCCGTCATTGAAAATAAGAATTTGTTCTTAACTGACTTGCCTAGTTAAATAAAGGTAAAAAAAAAATAAAATAAAAAAATGTTGGGGTTAATGTGTTGCCTGATATGGTTCTCAATTAGAGGCAGGTGTTTGACGTTTCCTCTGATTGAGAACCATATTAAGGTAGGCTGTTCTCACTGTTTGTTTGTGGGTGATTGTTGCTGTGTCTGTGTATGTCGCACCACACGGTACTGTTTCGTTTCGTTCGTTCTTTCATTTCTTTTCATGTGTTCCTTCCTGTTCGTGCGTTCATGTTATATGTTCTCTAGTTCAGGTTGGTCACGTCGTTTATTGTTTTGTAGTTCCAGTGTTCTTCGTGTTTCGTCTTTGTTTAATTAAAGTCATTATGTATTCATCACCCGCTGCGCCTTGGTCCACTCATTCACCACAAGACAAGCATTACAACAACGCAGTTAGATTAACAAGAATTTAAGCTTTTAAATGACATAAGATACTTTTATGTTCTTGAATGTTTAATATTACGATTAGTTATTTGAATTGTGTGCCCTCCAATTTCATCGGATGTTGTCGACTGGTGTCCCGCTGACGGGACGCCTATCCCTAATGGAGCTCGACTGCATTCTGTAAAAGGCAATTACATTGTCCATTAGGACAGCCTCAATCTTAGCAGGACTAAAAAGTTGAGGCTGTCCTAATATGGACTCCATATGACATAAACATTCCATGGGGCGGCAGGTAGACTAGTGGTAAGAGCGTTGAACTAGTAACAGGAAGGTTGCAAGATCAAATCCCTGAGCTGACAAGGTAAAAATCTGTCATTCTGAACAACATCCGGTGAAATAGCAGAGCGCAAAGTTTATAAATATACCATTCATAATATTAAACGTTCTTGTAAATACATGTATCTTACATCATTTAAAAGCTTTACTTCTTGTTAATCCAACCGCTGTGTCAGATTTCAAAAAGGCTTTACGGCGGAAGCATACCTTATGATAATCTGACGACAGCGCGCCGCACAAACAAGTATTACTAGCATTTTCCAACCAAGCGTTAGCGTCACGAAAGTCAGAAATATCAATAAAATAATAAATTACCTTTGAAGATCTTCTTCTTTTGGCAATACAAAAGGTCCAATCTTCACAATAAATGGTCGTTTTGTTCGATAAAATACATTTTTATAGCATAACACGATACTTTTTGTAAACGGCTTGTGTCATGAATTCCGTCTCCTTCAACTTTCGACGAAACATTCAATGTAATTACTCACACTAAACTTAGGTTTATCTAGTCATGGTTGGTTTCATTGCAATCCTCTGTTTGTTAGTAACACAACCATACATGATGGTTCTTTTTGCGGGACGTATTGACCGAAGGAAACTGATTTGAACACACCAAACAATGACCTCATTGTGTGCCAATGATATGACCAGTGCTTCTTTGATTGACTGTATTTCGGCCCAATGACCACTGATCGTCTTGAAATATAGCTTGGTAGATAGCCAATGAGCTGAGGTAAATGGCAATATCTAATGGTTATATCCGGCAAGACCAGCTCTTGAACGAAAGTCGAGCGTAACACAGCCATTCGCCATTGAAATTTCTACCTAAAGGAGCCACGTTGTTTGCGCGTAGCAGTATTGAGTTGAGATAATTTTCCGCTATTTTATCAAAAGAATTATGGCGAGTAAATCTGGAAAATGAAAGGCAAAGTCCGGGTATACAGATCTACACGATATTATTGACGAAATTGATAGAGAAAGTGACACAGAGTTACTTGAAGATGAGTCAGATTGTGAGACAAGTTTGGACTCCCAATTTGAAGAAATGTTTTTGCATGGAGAGGATGCAATTTTGGACTGGTAAGTACCTTTCATGCCGTTGTTTGAACTTAATAATATCAAATATTATTCATTTGAGTTGTTTTGGAGATGTTTTTATTTTATTTGACATTATATATAATCAGTAATGCAATGTGTGAAGTACACATGGCTCTACATTGTGGGTGTGTGTCTGTGTCTGTATATATTAGATATTTTTTACATGTACTTTATCTAAACATGGAATGGAACAGCACCTCACCATAGTGATTGAGGTTCCCTACTCTAAATATAATCTGTGTGTCTGTGTCTTTATTTCACAGTCCCTCCAATTCTTATTGGGAGCCCCCACTGCCAAGGTGCCCATCCCCCACAGGAGCTGGTTCATCTAGCCGGACCCCTGCTGTCTCCGGCTCCACACCTACCCCCGCCTGGGCCGGTGTGAAGTCTGTGACAAAGAAGCGGAGGTGGGGAAGAGATAAACCTGCAATCAGAGAGGAGGAGGGTTGTTGGCACTCTATGCTGGAGGAGGATGTGACGCCACCACCTCCAATATTCAGACCGAAAAGGCCATCAGGACCTCAGCTGGACATGACCTCCAAGTATAGACCCATGCAAATTTTTCAGCTGTTTTTCACCTCATCTGTTGTTGATTCCCCTGTGTTGAACACTAATAAGTATGGTGCTAAGAAGCAGGCAGGCAAGAAAGAGGGATGGAAGCCCATTTCCATGTCAGATCTTTTTTGTTACCTGTCAATGGTCATTTACATGGGTCTTGTGAAGCTTAAAACCCTGAAAGACTACTGGAAAACTGCTCCCCTCTATCAACTGCCTTTCCCCTCCACTGTCATGTCATGCAAAAGGTTTCTGACAATCTCTCGGGCGCTTCATATCAGTGACCCAGAAGTTGATGAGGGCAATGAGAAGAGAGGCACAGCGAGGTTTGATAGGCTCTGCAAAATAAAACCTCTCTACCACAATGTGGTTGAGGCCTGCAAGACCTATTTTCAGCCCGCCCAGAACCTTTCCATCAATGAGACGATAGTAGCCTCAAAGGCCAGAATTGGCCTAAAACAATACATGCGTAACAAACCAACTAAATGGGGTTACAAACTGTTTGTTTTGGCTGATTCTGTGTGTGCATACACGTGCGATTTTTTTGTTTATGAGGGGAAGAGTAGTTTTGCGACCAGTAAGGGACTCAGTTATGAGTTATTCGATGTTCAACTGCTGGGGAAGGGCTACAAACTTTTTGTGGACAACTTCTACACAAGCCCTACCTTGTTTGCAGACCTGAGGAAGCGGGATGTGTGGGCTTGTGGCACCATTCGGACCAACCGAGTGGGCTTTCCGAAAACCAAGGTGAATGACATGCCTAAGCGGGCTGAGCGGGGTACCATGAGATGGATTCGCCAAGATGGCCTGCTCTTTGTGAAGTGGATGGATACCAGAGAGAAGGTCATGTGCTCCAGTATCCACAAGTCCTTCAGTGGAGATCACGTCATCAGGCGTGTGAAGGGCGCTACTGGGGCATGGACCACCAAAAATGTCCCCATTCCTGCAGCTATCAAAGACTACAACAATGGCATGGGAGGTGTGGACCTGTCAGATGCACTGATAGGCTACTACAATGTTCTCCACAAGACCATGAAATGGTACAAGATATTTTTCTATCATTTCATAGACATTGTTGTGGTGAATTCCTTCATCCTCCAGAAGGAAATGGCTAAGAGCTGTGGACAGCCCCCCATTTCACAGCTAGCCTTCCGAGAGCTGCTCATCCAGGAGCTTGCTTGCTACAGGTCCACTGCAGCACCTTCTGTCCCCTCTACCTCTGTCCCTTCTGCTCCTTCAACCAGTGGTGTTCACCTGCCCAGATTCATCTCTGCAGGCATGAATGTGCCTCAGGGCAAAAAGAACAGTGGGGAGGCGTCGTTGTGCCCTTTGTCACAGGAAATGCCCCATCACCTGAACCACCTGTTCAGTAACCCTATGCTTTACAGCAGAAAGAGACTGCTATGGGCCATGGCACCAGCAGCACAATATTGTGTAGAGGACTGAGGGTCTTCACAATATTGTACATTATACATTGAATGTGTGTAAATAGTTACCCTTGTCATTTAAAACTTTTTCACATATATATTTTTTTGTATTTTTTTGATGGGGGTGTTAGAATATACTTGAAGTATTTTGTATATAGTTATTTACATCAAAATGTATCACTGTACCAATTCGGCCACTTGGGCAACTTGTGTGGGACACCTGGGTGACTACATGCTCAATGTCATGTAGCTCACTCATTCCTGAAGATATCTTTCTGAAACTTTGTTCTTGAACCAGATCTATGGTGTTATATTCTCCTACATTCCATTCACATTTCCACAAACCTCAGAGTGTTTCCTTTCAAATGGTACCAAGAATATGTATATCCTTGCTTCTGGGCCTGAGCTACAGACAGTTAGATTAGGGTATGTCTTCAGGCGGAAATTGAGAGAAGAGGGGGGTTATCCCAAATAAGTTTTAAAGAGATATGCTTCTCCCTGGCATTGGGCCAAGTCTACAGAAGTGGTTTGGAGGCATCTCCGTCTATTTAGCTGCGTCAAACTTGCAAGTAAGTGCCACAGTCTGATCCTATGTTGTCATTGGATAAACATAGAATTAGCAACAGTTCTCTATATTATTCCTATGACCTTACTGATGTTACTTTGGTTTTTATTCATTGAACACACCTTCTATCTTTGTTCATTAGACAACGACAAAGTAGGACATGTTTAGCAATTACAATGTACAAGACTCAATTACAATTTTTTTTTACTCACACTAAAAAGTGCTAAAAAACTATTATCGTATTAGAGATAGACAGGTGCACTCAAAGTCACTTAAAACCTCTTAGATGTCAACCTCTGTTTAGGGGACCTGCGTAGTTCTGGTACCGACTGACATTTTCGCTTAGAAATCAATCTGTGGACACCGTAGCATTGAGCAATAGCCCTGGCGTGAGCGATAGCACCGTTGCATTGAGCGATGTCCCTGGTTCCCACGGACACAGTAGTATATGGTTTTGTGCCTGTGTGACTTAGGATGTGAAATCTGAAACCACTTGAAGCTGGGATGTCCCTCCTGCCATTTAATTTGCTCTTCCGACTGTCCATCAACTCCTGGCTGAACCCTACGTCATGCCTGCAATCCTTACATCGTTGTGCAGCAGGAGAGAGCGGTTTCATCACTATAGCACATTCAGAGATCGATTTATAGCTATTCATCTCAAATAATTTGGAGATTTTAAACAAAAAACACTTTCTGTTCATCCTACACTGTAGATGGACAAAATTAATATGAGATGAAAGGCGAGTTCCTAACGAGTTCAGGAAGCTACGCTAGAGCTTTGTGTGACGTTCACAGCGGTCAATGCAGACGTTTTGATCAAGAGAGACCTGCACATTTTCTCTAACACTGTACGTACAAATATGTATTATACAGTTACAAGGAAGATGAAACCTTAGAGTTGGTGGTTTTCTAATTTGACTATACTATGTTTAGAAAACATATAAGACATTTCAAGCCTAATTCATACAGTTTTGTTAAAGAGGAAATATGTCATACAAAATATGCAAGATTTATATTTCATATTTGTACAGTGTATTTGAGCTTGTGTTCTCAAAAGTGACTACACCTCAGCCATTTACAAAAAATTTACCAGAAAAGTGAGATTTTAATGATTAGTTAGTTATTGTTTGAGGTGCTCTCATGGTAAATAATTACTTTTGAGGATTACGTGGATTACATTTTAGATGACATAGTTACATTTCAATTGATTGGACAAATTTGACGCAATTGCAACGCATGATCGTTGTAACATTAGGTACTGTTCAATGCCGTTTCTGAAAAAATACTGTTTTAAAGTGCTTCATAACATATCACACATCACACAGTTAAGGTTAGTCAGCTACTGTCATAACCTTTGCCCTCTTATGACTGGCTTTTCCTTATGACAGCTCATGAAGACATTCAAGTTTACCCTCGTAAAGGCCTGAATTTCGCTCCGATCAGTCATGGGATTGTTAGAATGCGATCTAGGTCTTAATCACTCCTGTTGTTGATTAATCTGGGAGAAGAGGGTCAAATGAATGTAATTATTCACCCCATCCCATGAGCACTTGGAGGGCCCAACCTAGAGCTGAGGAATGATTCATCACGGGTCTCACTGTTGAACGTCCATCTGCTATGCTGCAGCAGCCAAACATTTATCATCCTGGGCGAAGCCTCCTTGACTCAAATCAAGATTACAATGTAACACAACTCATTGCGTGACAAGGATGGCAAAGTCTCAGCCAAGGGAAGAAAACTGGATTAGGTAAGGCTATGTGTCTTCACGTTGAGACGGAGTAAGCCAATGGGTCTACGAGATGCCGAAAAGGGCATTATGTCGAACCTTACATCTGAATTGAAGCTAGCTAACAGATTTGCTAAGTTTAAAACTAAATCAATGTCAGCTAATTGATTAATCACTTGAAATTGATTTGGATTTAGAACTCAGTCCAACAGATGTCCCGTGTAGTGTCTCCACTTGCTGTAGTTGTAGTAGGGCCAGGATAAGCACAGAAAAGACCACAATATTTATTAATCTTCTGTGGTTAAAACTCCCTCAATTGCAGTTTGACTCGCAGAACAGTCAAGGACCATATCACATCCACCTTGCCCGACACCCTAGACCCACTAGAATTTGCATACCATCCCAACAGATCCACAGATGGCACAATCGCTGTTCCAGAGCACACTGCCCTATTCCACTTGGACAAGAGAATACCAACAGGGCATTTGGAAAGTATTCAGACCACTTGACTTTTTCCACGTTTTGTTATGTTACAGCGAATTAAATTGTTTTTTTCTTCATAAATCGACCCACAATACCCCATAATGACAAAGCAAAAACAGGTTTTTAGAAGTATTTGCAAATGTATTAAAAATAGAAAACTGAAATATGACCTTTTACTCAGTACTTTGTTAAAGCACCTTTGGCAGTGATTACAGCCTCAAGTCTTATTGGGTATGATAATACAAGCTTGGCACATCTGTATTTGGGGAGTGTCTCCCATTCTTCTCTGCAGATCATCTCAAGCTCTGTCAGGTTGGATGGGGAGGGTCGCTGCACAGCTATTTTCAGGTCTCTCCAGAGATGTTAGATTGGGTTCAAGTTTGGGCTCTGGCTGGGCCACTCAAGAAATTCAGAGACTTGTCCCGAAGCCACTCCTGCGTTGTCTTGGCTGTGTGCTTAGGGTCATTGTCCTGTTGGAAGGTGAACCTTCGCCCCAGTCTGAGATCCGGAGCGCTCTGGAGCAGGTTTTCATCAAGGATCTCTCTGTACTTTGCTCTGTTCATCTTTCCCTTGATCCTGACTATTTTCCCTGATGCTGAAAAACATCCCCACAGCATGATGCTGCCACCACCATGCTTCACCGTAGTGATAGTGCTAGGTTTCTTCCAGACATGACGCTTGGCATTCAGGCCAAACAGTTCAATCTTGGTTTCATCAGACCAGAGAATCTTGTTTCTCATGGTCTGAGTCCTTTAGGCGCCCATTGGAAAACTCCCCTGTCATGTGCCTTTTACTGAGGAGTGGCTTCTGTCTGGCTACTCTACCATAAAGGCCTGATTGGTGGAGTGCTGCAGAGATGGTTGTCCTTCTGGAAGGTTCTCCCATTTCCACAGAGGAAGTATGGAGCTCTGTCAGCGGCCAGCTCTAGGAAGAGTCTTCGTGGTTCCCAAATTTCTTCCATTTAAGAATGATGGAGGCCACTGTGTTCCTGGGACCTTCAAAGCTGCATAAATGTTTTGGTACCCTTCCCAAGATCTGTGCCCCAACACAATCCTGTCTCAGATCTCTACGGACAATTCCTTTCTTACCTCATGGCTTGGTTTTTGCTATGACATGCATTGTCAACTGTGGGACCTTATATAGACAGGTGTGTGCCTTTTCAAATCATGTCCAATCAATTGAATTTACCACAGTTGGACTCCAATCAAGTTGTAGAAACATCTGAAGGATGATCAATGGAAACAGATGCACCTGAGCTCTGTTTTGAATCTCAAAGAAAAGGGTCTGAATACTTATGTATTAAGATATGTATATATATTTATTTTTTTGTAAAAAAAAAATTTAAAAACTATTTTTGCTTTGTCATTATTGGGTATTTTGTGTCGATTGATGAAGAACAAATGTGTTTAATCAATTTTAAAATGAGGCTGTAACGTAACAAAATCTGGAAAAAGGGAAGGGGTCTGAATACTTTCCGAGTGCACTGTATGTTAGAACGCTGTTCATCGACTACAGCTCTGCTTTCAACAGCCGAGTGGCCACCAAGCTTGTCACTAAGCTCAGGGCCCTGCGTCTCCCTGTACAACTGCCTCTGTGCATTTTTTCAGCTACCTGAGGTTGTAGAGGCACTGTTACGCTTTCTACACCACGGTGTCGGAAAGCTTGATGATTGAGTTGGAGTTGTGCATAGTCACGCAGTCATGGGTGAACAGGGAGTACAGGAGGGGGTTGAGCACACATCCTTGCGGGGCCACCGTGTTGTGGATCAGTGTGGCGGAGGATTTGTTGCCTATGCTAGGACGCACCATTGAGAGCATTCTGTCGGGCTGCATCACCATGGCACCTGCACAGCCCTCAACCGCATGGCTCTCCAGAGGGTGGTGCAGTAAGCCCAACGCATCACTGGGGGCACGCTGCCTGTTCTCCAGGACAATTACAGCACTCTGTGTCAAAGGAAGGCCAAGAATGTTCGTCAAGGACCTCAGTCATCCGAGCTATGGTCTGTTCACTCTGCCACCATCCAGCAGACAGAGCCATCAGACTGTTGAACAGCCATCACTAGCCGGCTACCTGCCTGGTACTCTGCCCTGTACCTAGAGACTAATACCCTGTGTATATAGTCATTGAATGCTGGTCACCTTATATTCTGTATATATACACATTTGTTTACTCGCTGTATACTATATTCTTGACATTGCTCATCTGAATGTATGTACTGTACATAACATTTTCTTTCCAAATTATATACTGTCTATACAGACCACGTATTTATATTCTGGATTCTGACACATGCTCACTCTAATATATCTACTCTTGATTGTTAATTGGACTCTTTTATTTCTAGATTTTTTGTTAAGTTTAGTTTGAACTGTATTTGCAAGACATTTTACTGCACTTCTGGAGTTAGTAAACCAAGCATTTTGCTGCACCTGCTGTACTACCTGCAAATCTGTGTATGCACACCAATAAACTTTGATTTGAAATATGCTGGACTGGTTCAACATATCTGCCTTTTTTCCAGTGCATGGAAACTCAAGTTCCCTCCCCTCTGCTTGAAAATGACAGCACGTCATATGAGTCAAAATCTCAGGACCAGGATACAAAACTCCTGCCAAAAGAGACAGGGAAACATAGCCACTGTCAGCTACCTAATGAGGACATTGAGTCCAGTCTGTCAGTCAGATGTTTGGGTCTGCTGACTCCACTGTCCCATCGCTCTCTACTGTTTCTACAGCACAGGCACGTCTGCACCCATGTTTAAAGTCAGTAAAGTAATGCAAAAGTGCATCCAGTGCAGGTAACTTGAGTCAATTGCAGTCTATATTGTTAAAATAATCAAGACAATCTAGTGCTTATATGTTTAAATTAGCATACAGTGATCATAGTATGCAGGTACGAGTTACAAAATGTTAAAAGTTACCGTACAGTAAATGTTGAATTTAAGGTAGTCGAGTGTCCAGTGGCATCATTGTGTGGGTCCACTCTCTACCTTTGAAGTACACATTTGTTGTGTGTGTGCGTGTGTGTGTGTGTCATTTTGGGTCGGCTCAGAGCCTTGGTGAATAAGTCAAAGACAGTACAGTATGAAGATTGGCAGATGCTGCTTCTCCAATAAAAATCCCGATCACACTTGCAAGTGATGTCATGGCACTGTTGGCTAGCTATGCTCATGCGTAGAAGCACATCATCGGGTCTAACGGTTGTCTCGTGCTGAGCCGCGCACGTGCAGGCCATCAAAATCAAAGGAACTCCTTCAATGTAAAGTTGTTTTTGACGAAAATGAAAACATGTCAGTTTTCCACTTTTTATTTTTATTTGAACCTTTATTTAACTTGGCAAGTCACGACGTTGGAGAAATAACATGTTCAACTACTTAAGACATTGGCTCTAATCTAGTTTGTGCCTTTAGATTTCGAGAAAATGAACGACTAAGGAAGAATTTTTCACTTCTCTCATTCCCTTCTCAAACCCCAAACCCCAGCCTGGCCTGCTTGGTCTGTTTGCACCTCTGGGTTTAGAAACTTTTTTGATCGCTCCCCTTTTGAAATCCAAACAATACCAAAAACTGAACGTGACCTTGAGACCTTGTGTGAAACAGGACAAATACAACACCCCCAATTTGACCTTTTGAGTAATGCATTGTAACGCAAGTCTAATTTCCAATGGTCAAGCGGAATACAAACTAGCACTGAGGGAGGTGGACTACGGCTGTGTCCTTGTTATCTTTAAGCTTGAGCTGAGCACAGCAGAGAACGCAGGGTTAACGTAGTTTCCAGCTGCTTATTCTGTGTTGATACAAATAATGGGCAGTAAGCCTTAAAGACTATTGAGGATTCTGTAATCTCCCCTTCTGATTCCGAAAGGGCCGGATTGAGACGTTTATTTCTCCTCTTTCCCAGAATATTTTCACCCCTCACTGAGAACAGGTGAGCAGGAGGCCTCCTCGTCCTCGATCTCCAGAGGCAGAATGACTGGAGCTTGCCTAGACATAGAGAGAGAGAGAGAGAGACAGAGATGAGAAGAGAGAGAGAGAAAGAGTACGGCTGTTTATGTTTTCCTCTTTATTTACTTCAAATTATTACTTTGAGCCTAGGAGAGGGTTGACAGGAGTCTCTGGGATCAGGCTTGTCGTAAATTCCTCTCGAAGGTGAAGGGAAATGGCACAGTTGGGTTCGGTGCTAGGGTTTAGGGACTTTAATTAGGATTTGTCAGATTACCGGAGCTAATGCTTCTCTCTCGTTTGAGCAGAGGCTCAGTGTGTCTGTCTGTGCTGTGCAGTGAGGGGAGTGAAGACGGCCGGGCACAGAAGGACCCTTCTCTGACAGACAGGCCAGGCAGAGGGGTTCATCCAGATATTAAATATCAATACTCTCCTGACTTAGTCTCTCAGTCTGCAGTCCATGCATTTTAATACACTCGCTGATCAGTTGAGATGCAGAATGGTTTAAAACTGTGTTGAACTTGCATTAAATTAGTCCACTGAGAAATTATTTTATCATTCAAGCCCAAATGTTAATATCAGTTTGTCCCTCACCCATGTGTTTGGGAGCTGTTGGCATTTTTTTACAGTATGAGATTTCAACACTGCAAGCAGGTGAGCAAAGTTTTGTTCGTATCACACTGTCTCCCCCTGCTGGAGGGAAGTGGAAACAAGGCTTGAAAATTCTAAAATCTGTTATTCCTTAATTTGGCTGGAGCTAATAGAGCATGAATCATTTTGTGAATCTAATCTAATTCATTGTCTTCAACGATGACATTTTAGTTAGAATTAAGAAGTTGTTTTAACTGTTTTGCCAATAATCAAGAGTCTATTATTAATCATTTTTAAACACAAAAAAATATATATTAAAAAATACAGTCAAAAGTTTGGCAAAATGAATAGATCTGGGAGTACCTAGTCTTTGTTAACCATATTCCCATGTTGAAAAAAACTTTAATCAAGGCTAGAAAGTATCAAGTGCAGTAACATAACAGACTCAGTAACCTTAAGACTCAGTCATCACTAATTGTTATACAATTGAATTACAAACAGTCAAGAACTCATTCAGTAGTCAGTTGAATAACAAGTAGTGTGTTGTGGTATTCGCTAAAACTTGCACTGCTTTTGCTCTCCATTACTTAATCATTCGTCGGGTACATTTTGAACCACACATTTCTCAAAGTGAGTCAAATCTGATCAAAGTGCAAGTCCCCTTTCCTCACTCGATCGCTGATCACATGATGTTTACAGTATGTGCCATTTTCCTCATCTGAAGCTGAATGAATTCCAACTCAGAAAAACACTTTCCAAATCCATAAACAGTGTCTCTCTCTCTCTCTCTCTCTCGGTTTCTGTAATTCGTGCATTTTGAAATATTGCACAGAGAACAAAGTGCATGAGAATTAAAATTCATAATAGAGGCATTCCTCAAAACAGAGATGTGCGGTCATCAAATATTAACTGGCAAAATCAAAGGGCTAGGTCTTTGTTCCCTCCTTTACATGTCCAGACGTGTAGCAAGCTTGAGCAATTACATCACAGGTGTGTCAGTGAAATGTGGCTCTTTTTCAGCTTGAGCTCTCATCTGACAGGGTGCACGCTAACCGTAACCCTGTGTGCACCTCAAGGTGTTTCAAACTCTCTTTTTGTGGAGGTTGTCATCTGCAGTCTTCATGCTCAGAATTTGTATTGAACTTTCTTTTAATCTTCTCCGAACTTGATGGCATAAGCATATCGCTGCGCTCCATGCATGGCTGTAGGTAGAACAGAGAGAGAGAGATAAAGGGAGAGAGAGCACAGACAGACAGGACCAGTGAACAAACAGGCAGAAGGAGACAGAAATGCAAGCAAGCTCTGTTGCCCCAGCTTTGCAATCACATCTTTCCTCCTTTTCAAGCTTTACTCAGAGCACCAGGAGATAATCTCACAAAGCTGTTTTCAAAGCCATACTCTCCTCTTTCAAAAGAGCCACAAACACATTGACATTACCCCCTCCCCCCACTTCAAAAACAACTGGAGAGTTGTTTTAGAAGTGTTAGCATTGTGTGTATAGCGTAGATGAAAATACACAGCCAGCACTTTCACTCATAAATGTGAATTATTGAGTACAAATGAATGCGCACTAGAAATGTAAAGGTATTTTCCAATTGAGCCGACAAATTACAAAATACATATATACAAAACACCATCAAGATCAATGTATCAAAATAAAATACCAAAATATATTTGCAAGTAGACGTGGCGAACAACCACAACACTCTAAGTAACGGTTACAAAAACCTTTTTGTTGTTGCTATGACTGTAATATGTTGTTGTGTATCTACCTTAGTTGAGCAAGTTACTCTGGATAAGAGCGTCTGTTAAATGACCAAAATGTAAATGTGAAAATGAACATACCAAAATGAACTGCAAAGCACACTGGGTATTATTATTTGTCTTGTATTTGGCGAGGAGCTTATTACAATAATACTCAGCATGCTTTGCAATTGTTCATTTTTGCATTTATATTAAACATTTTGTCACTTAGCAGATGTTCTCATTTAGCAACTTTAAATTAATGTATTTATCTTAAGATAGCTACATGAGACAACAACATATCACAAATCATATAAAGTACATTCATTAGCCAATGTCCACAAAATATTTCACAGTATATTATCCAATACCAAAGTGATAACACTAGCTTACTGTGAGTTAGGGTTGGGTGTTTTGGACAAGCGGCAAAAGAAATGATGTCAAGCCCTGTGTGGTAGGAATAGTCTAATTACTCTGAATGTCACTAGTGTGCTTCGCTTCTGTGAATTTCCCTACTCCATTCTTTACTGCCCAATTTTCAATAGGTCTACTCATTGCTGAGGAATGAATCCTTATCCCATCAGTACTAGACAGTAGATGGTAGTGATTATAACATGCTGGAAACATTGTCTCTTTATAAACCATTGTTAACTTTCATGCCTGGAATTTATCCATTTGCACAGACCATTAAAGCTCACATACTGTAGAAGCAATAAGTCTTTCTATCGTCATGTTTGAAATTGGACCTAATCCACCAGATAGAGAAATCATAAATCAGACAGTCACTGATAAGATTACAGCAAAATTAGCTACCTGCCGTTAGCTTGTTAGCTATCAGACATCATGATGCTGCCACAAATGAATGTTCATGTTCATTCTAGTAATCTAATAGAGAGCAATAGTAATGCTGTCTTTTGTTGAAGCCTTTTTGTAGGCACTACCTCTGCCATGGTTCGTTGAGCTAAGCCTAGGGGAATTGTTTTGTTGTTGTTGGGATAAATGCTGAAAATAAGATCTGTGGTAAACACAAGTTTAGAAGATCTTATACATTTGGTTCTACGAGATAATCTTCATCAGCTAACTTCACTTTGTGAATTTTTAAGCATGTATGTTATTTTTTTAAAGTATGACGCACATAAAGACATTATAATTAATAAAGATCATGTTACCTGACTGATATTATCTCATAGAACAAAACATATAAGATCTCATAAGCATGTGTTCACCTCAGAACATATTTACAGCACTTATCCCAAAACCCGGTTGTTTCCCAATTCAGTTTGTTAGTAGTAATGGCTGGACAAACCAGAGGTAACTAATTTCCGGGTTTTAGGACTACAAGCTGGCGGTCTCTATTGCTAATTCATTCTATGAAGAGCGTCTTTTTTCAACTAACCGAACGCAACATGAGTCACGTGGAGTAGCTAATAGCTAGGTTGGCTAGCTAGCTAACTAACTAGCTAAGTTGGTTATTGAAATGTTGCACTGTCTAAGTTTCCGCCAGACAGTCTAATGAAATGTTGATAACATTACTAACAAAGTCTGACATTATCTATTAACGACCCTCTAACGACTTATCATTTGTTAATTTGTTACTAACTAACATTAGCGTGGTATCCACGACCTGTTCATTGTAGCTAGTTCGATAGCTAGCTAGCTACATAGCCAACGTTATCCTGCAGCTACCTACTGTAGCTAGATTCATACCATCTGTGAAAATACTGCTACAAATACCAACAAATCCATTTTGATAGAGATCTTCACTTTGAACACAAACATGTTATTCTGGCACAACTTTGACATGTTTACCTTAATACACACGTTGCTCACAGATGAACAGGCAAATGTTAATTTGTTGAATATAGCCAACATTTACAAATAGAAATACTGTAGGTTGAACTTTTTCTCATTGTGATAACAATGCACAAGTAAATTTGAATGGCTATATACAAATGCCAAACACAATTACCATATTTTAAGCATCATAACATGCACAAGTTCCCATGGATCCAATAACACACTTTCTCTCTTTTGTGCTTTCGAAACCTCTTATCGCTCATGTTAATGGCCCTGTATAACTCAGTTTGCCTGTGTCCTTTTCCATCACTCTGTAGCAGAAGTATCCTACCAGGACAAGTTAACAAAGTTAATACGGAACCAGCAATTTAATTTAAGTGATTAGTTGATGTACAGGCATATTGTCATATTTGACAATTATAAAATCATTCAAACCCAAGGAATCAACAGCTCTCTTTCTTTCTCCTGATCTCTCTGTCCCTCCTTAATTTCACCCCACTGTCTTGCATTCAGATGACCCTGTATATCTAATACCTTTTCAATCTACAACAATGAGTAGTAACACAGCAAACCTTTATAGCACTTGTTGATTTAATGAATAAGCCAAGCCCTATTTTCAAATAAATTGTGTTTATATACAAGACCAGTCAAAAGTTTGGACAAACCTACTCATTCAAGGGTTATTTCTTTATTTTTACAATTTTCTACATTGTAGAATAATAGTGAAGACATCAAACTATTAAATAACACATATGGAATCATGTAGTAACCAAAAAAGTGTTATACCAATTAAAATAGATTTTAGATTTTAGATTCTTCAAAGTAGCCACCCTTTGCCTTGATGACAGCTTTGTACACTCTTGGCACTCTGTCAACCAGCTTCACCTGGAATGTTTTTCCAACAGTCTTGAAGGAGTTCCCACATATGCTGAGCACTTGTTGGCTGCCTTTCCTTCACTTTGCGGTCCATCTCATCCCAAACCATCTCAATTGGGTTGAGGTCAGGTGATTTTGGAGGCCAGGTCATCTGATGCAGTACTCAAGCACTCTCCTTCTTGGTCAAAGAGCCCTTACACAGCCTGGAGGTGTGTTGTGTTATTGTCTTGTTGAAAAACAAATGATAGTCCCACTAATCACAAACCAGATGGGATGGCATATCGCTGCAGATATGGTAGCCATGCTGGGTAGCCATGCTGGGTAAGTGTGCCTTAAATTCTAAATAAATTATGACAGTGTCACCAGCAAAGCACCCCCACACCATCACAGCTCCTCCTCCATGCTTCACGGTGGAAACTATACACGCGGAGATCATCCGTTCACCTACTCTGCGTCTCACAAAGATACGGCGGTTGGAACCAAAAATCTCAAATTTGGTCTCATCAGACTGAGCTGTGATGGTGTGGGGGTGCTTTGCTGGTGACACTGTCATAATTTATTTAGAAACACTGCTCGTGTTTCTTGGCCCAAGCCAGTCTCTTCTTCATATTGGTGTACTTTAGTAGTGGTTTGTTTGCAGCAATTAGATCATGAAGGCCTGATTCACGCAGTCTCCTCTGAACAGTTGATGTTGAGATGTGTCTGTTACTTGAACTCTGTGAAGCATTTATTTGGCCTGCAATTTCTGAGGCTGGTAACTCTACTGAACTTATCCTCTGAAGCAGAGGTAACGCTGGGTATTCCTTTCCTGTGGTGGTCCTCATGAGAGACAGTTGCATCATAGCACTTGATGATTTTTGCGACTGCACTTGACAAAACTTTCAAAGTTCTTGAAATTGTCCGTGTTGTCTGACCTTCATGTCTTAAAATAATGGACTGTCGTTTCTCTTTGTATATTTGAGCTGTTCTTGCCATAATATGGACTTGGTCTTTTACCAAATAGGGCTGGCTATCTTCTGTATACCACCACTACCTTGTCACAACACAACTGATTGGATCAAACGCATTAAGAAGGAAAGAAATTCAACACATTAACATTTAACAAGGCACACCTCTTAATTGAAATGCATTTCAGGTGACTACCTCATGATGCTGGTTGAGAGAATGCCAAGCGTGTGCAAAGCTGTCATCAAGGGTGGCTACTTTGAAGAATCTCAAATATAAAATATATTTTGGTAACTACAGTGGCAAGAAAAAGTATGAACCCTTGGATTTAATAACTGGTTGACCCTCCTTTGGTAGCAATAACCTCAACCAAACATTTTCTCTAGTTGCGGATCAGACCTGCACAACGGTCAGGAGGAATTTTGGACCATTACTGTTTACAAAACTGTTTCATTTCAGCAATATTCTTGGGATGTGTAACGGCAGTCTAAGTCCTCCTCCTCCTCAGACGAGGAGAGGCGAGAAGGATCTGAGGACCAATGTGCAGCGTGGTAATTTTCCATGATTTAATTAACACAAAACAAGACACTATACAAAATGACAAAACAAACTAACCGTCACAGTCCTAGCTGGTGCAGACAAAACACAAAGACAGGAAACAACCACCCACAATCCCCAACACAAAACAAGCCACCTATATATGATTCTCAATCAGGGACAACGGTTGACAGCTGTCTCTGATTGAGAACCATATTAGGCTGGACACAGAAACAGACAAACTAGACACACAACATAGAATTCCCACCCAGCTCACGTCCTGACCAACACTAAACAAGCAAAACACATAAGAACTATGGTCAGTACGTGACAGGATGTCTGGTGTGAAACGCTCTCAAGGTCATGCCACAGTACTCAATCAGGTTGAGGTCAGGACTCTGACTAGGCCAGTCCAGAAGTCGTATTTTCTTCTGTTGAAGCCATTCTGTTGTTGATTTACTTCTGTGTTTGGTTCGTTGTCCTGTTGCATCACCCAACTTCTGTTGAGCTACAATTAATGGACAGATAGCCTTATATTCTCCTGCAAAATGTCTTGATAAACATGGGAATAATTTTTTCCGTTGACGATAGCATGTAGTTCAGGCCCTGATGCAGCAAAGCAGCCCAAACCATGATGCTCCTTCCACCATACTTTACAGTTGGGATGAGGTTTTGATGTTGCTGTTCTGTGTCTTTTTTTCTCTCGACACATAGTGTTGTGTATTCCTTCCAAACAACTCAACTTTAGTTTCATCTGTCCACAGAATATTTTGCCAGTAGCAGGAGGTCAGCAGAAATGTGTGCTCTCCAAGCTCAGCATGGAGTGTAAACATCCCAGACTGTGTGCAGAACACCTTACAAAGCTGCAAATTAGAGACTATTGCTACTTTGAAAAAACACTTGAATAAGGTTAAATATTATGGCAGACAGGCAGGCAGACACAGTCAGTTGTCTTAACCATTACGCTTCAACACTAACTGTGGCTGATGCCCTAGCACACCATTCTAACCCTGAATGTCAAAATCAACCCCCATCTCTTACTCCTAAGACTCTTGTGGATATCTGATAGGCCAGTTGTAGTTGTTTCCATTTTCTTTATACCTACAATGATTTATGAAAGGCCATTTAAGTCCCACAGGACTACTTTCATATGTTAATGCTTTATTAACTTCCCGTCTGTGTTGTTTTGTTCTGAACACCTCCTTTCATTAAAGCCAGAGCTCGCTTTCCTTTCTGGCAACAGAGTTGCCACCACTGAAATTAGAGGTGTAATTTGGCCTGAAATGATTGTTTGTCATTGCTGTGGAATTGACCCCCACATGAAAAGTCATCCAACATTCACAAAAGTAGAAGTGAGCTCATTTGTCCTGGACTACCCATTGCCCTTGTTGGTATCTATGGCATTATTGATTTACTAAAAAGCTGTGGGCTTCTATTCATAAAGGGAAGCTTATTCATTGTGTAATCACATAGTGCCACACGCTCTAGTCTAACCCATTTATTAAGCCAGAGGAGTAATTTACCTTCTTAAAAGTCAACTGCCCCTTAGAACCTCTTCTCTGGTTTTAAACAGCCCCTATGTGTTATCAATATGAGTCAGAAACATAAATTATTGTGTCAACATTGACTACAAAGTGTAAATAAGATAATTTTGGCCATAAAGTCAGTCTCGTCCAAAACAAAGTTTTGTAAGTGAGTTTGTCACAATTTACTGGAAGGTTGTGCATTGATTACTTATGTGCTCTTTTGCCAATGATGCTCAATTGCCCAGAGACAACACATCAGGGTCCTCCCCCAACTGCCATGTGGACATTTGTTGTCAAGTATGTATTTGGGTGCAACGCAAGCACCTTCAGCTCGGCAAGTAGGACAATACATGCGACACGGTCACTTCTGCTTCCTGTCTATCGTCAAACCACTGGTGTTGGTGAGTATGTTAGCCAAGTAGATAGCTGTTACTTTTGGTTATACAACATTATCTGATAATGCTAGCGAGCCAGGCTAACTATGATACCACAGATGAAAGGGGAATGATACTAGTGTAGCATGCCATAGGAAGATGTGCATAGCTCATGTTAGCTAGCTACCTTGCTAACAACAGCCAACTGTAACCCATTGGCATTTAGGGTCAATACAGGGCAGGCCCTTGGATACTAGTTTGCTAGCTAATCATAGGATGTAGCCAGCTTGCTTTCAATAATGTTTAAACTCGAACTGGCTAGCTACCGTTAACTAGCTATAGTTAGCTAATGCACTTCTGTTCATCGCGCTGTAACGTGCAATTGACCTTATTTTAGCGCCCCAAAAACATCATACTTCCAGGTCAACTGTCATATGAATACCATTGTAAAGCACAATTTAAGCACCTTTCCAGCAAAATCAATGACGAGACCTTCATGCTGCCCGTCTCTGCATGATTGAAGAAGGCAATGAGCTCTGTATGGTCTTTTTTTTTTAAATTTGCGGGTGGGGAAGTGAAACCTATTGCGTGACAGGTAAAGGGGGAGATAAGCCATGTGGGGAAACTGCTTTTTTCACCCGACCTGTCCAACTGATCACCTCTAAAATGTAAATAACACACTATAAAGAGTTTATATGATGTGTCATTACATACCTATCTGAAGGCTTGTGTCGAATTTGTATCGGGTTTTTAGGGCGCCGCTAAAGTTATCTTCAGAAGCAAATAGCGGCTGTCGCGGCTTTTGAGAGTCATGATGGCTTGCAGTGATGACGCAAAAAATGAATGCATTCAGTTGTACAATTGACTAGGTATCCCCCTTACCCTGTCCCTTTCTTGTTTTTAATCTGCGAGAGAAGCACTACACCTGGTGGAGAGAGGCTGTACGACACATAATTAGTTGCATTATGCGTGCTGTACGTTACGTCATGACACGACACAATTTAACGTACAGCATCGGAGGGGTCCGTTTTTCAACTTTTCTCCAACAATATCAGGCCATTACCATGTCAATAAACGCTTGAATAGAAACGTAGTTCACACCCCAGATGTTGATGCCAACACAGTCGCTACAGTCCCATTAGTTTTTATAGCAGCCTCGTTTGAATGCCGCGGTTGCGCAAATTTGTACGGAATGGGGATAGTCAACAGTAAGCAAATAGTTTCAACTCGGACAAAGATATTATAACTAACCTGGATTTGCAAGTTAGGAAGCTAGCTAGCTAGTATTCAGGGTCTTCGTCTGTTAACCCAAAACAACATGCTTCTTTTCATAAAAGTTTATTGTGTATTTTCTAGGGCAAAAATAAATAAAGGATGGTACTTGTCTACTTCAAATATAGCTATGGCTCGTATCAGCAAGCATTCTTATCTGCACTCTCTGCTATAGATTCGAAGAAATCATTAGGCGCTGACAATCTGGATCCATATTTACTCAAGTGTGCGGCACCTATCATTGCTAGTGCAGTGACACATATCTTTAATCAAACATTAGTTGTCGGAAAGATTCCTAAAGCTTGGAAAACAGCTTTTGTTTTACCACTCCTCAAGGGAGGTGATGGTAGTGATTTGGATAATTATCGGCCCATCTCTAAGCTCTCCTGTTTGACTAAAATTCTAGAGTCACTGGTGAATAGACAATCATTTTTAACTGTTAACAATACTCTTTCTAGCAAATCAATCTGGCTTCAGACCTAAACACAGTACCACTACGACCACTGTACGTGTTGTAAATTATATTACTAATGCCCTAGATAATAGAAAGTACTGTGCCGCCTTGTTCATAGATTTGTCTAAAGCTTTTGACACTGAAGACCATGCGCTACTTTTGGGTAAGCTGTCTTTAATAGGACTGGGATCGGATGCCTGTCTTTGGTTTCATGACTATCTAAAGGATAGAAGTCAGGCTGTTAGAGTCAACGGTGTCACGTAGAGTAGGCCAGAAGGCTAAACTGGAAAACCTAACCTCTATCAAACAAAAAAGATGGCGGAGCCGCAAAAGTTCTTCTGTGCAAGGTTGTTTATTTACAAAGTGATTCCAGAACAAAAACAACAGTACTGCCATCAAACATATATCTTATGGGCCAGCTAAAAAAAACAATGCTACCCCCATCCACAGCTCAATCCAAAATGCCTCACTATGAACTGAAAGAGAGGCTCCTTTTGTAGGGCTAGCACCTCCCCTCAGAACAATTAACACTAATTAATTAAGCAATTACCTAGTCAAACCTACATTTTCCATTTAACTAAACATACTAAAGTATATACATTGCAACATGTTTTTTATGAAACGATATCACAATATAACATTTACAAAATTACATCACTACTGACAGTGTCTTTCAATAAGCCCATTTACATTAATGAGCCATTTGGGACAGGCACTACAAAGTCAGCCCAATTCCTTTAGCTCGGGTCCTTATCCAGCATACCCGGAAGCTACAGAGATGGAGAGAGAGAGAGGAACAGAACAAACAAATGCGCTCATCCACAACATCGATAAGTATAATAAATATTGCTTCTATTAAATATGAACACTGACATAAGTGTGAAATGTATGTACTATCAATCAATCAATCAAGATTATTTTATATAGCCCTTCGTACATCAGCTAATATCTCGAAGTGCTGTACAGAAACCCAGCCTAAAACCCCAAACAGCTACTAATGCAGGTGTAGAAGCACCTAGACAGAAAAGTTAACTTGTGTGTCGACCCACATTTTTAACTTATCTGATACCGGAGCAGGGAGGAGTGATAAATGTGTGCGTGCAATGAAGTACCAAATGCTGCACGCGGCCAGTGACTTCTACGTCACAGACGGCATCTGTGATTGGTTGGCTCTCAAATTAATCAGGTCTCTGTATATAAATACTTAGGGATATGGTTGTATGATAAACTGTCTTTTAAAATGCATAGTGACGAACTTTGTAAACGGCTAAAAATCAAGCTAGGCTTCCTCTATAGAAACAGGACATGTTTGTCCTCTAGAATTAGAAGACAAATTGTGCAAACTACTTTTATGTCTGTTATAGATTATGGGGATATTATCTACATGCATGCTACGGCATACACACTTAAATCGCTGGATGCTAATCATTGCGCACTTAAGTTTATTACGGGTGCTAGCTACAGAACTCACCACTGTGTTTTATATCAAAATGTGGGTTGGACATCGCTGTCCATGAGATCAGAATAACATGCTCTCGTGTTTGTCTATAAAGCACTTCTGAATAAACTACCTTCTTGTTTATCATCACTTATCAATATTAGAATTATAATTCCTAAAACCAGGTGTCAAGCATGGATTACACTTGAGACCCCATGCGATTTCCACAGACTTGGGTATGTGTAACGGTCCTGACCTGTTTTATGTTGTTTATGTATGTGTTTAGGTCAGGGCATGTGTTTTGGGTGGGCAGTCTATGTTATCTGTTTCTATGTTGGTTTTGGTTGCCTGGTATGGCTCTTAATTAGAGGCAGGTGTTTTGCGTTCTCCTCTAATTAAGAGTCATATTTAGGTAGGGTGTTCTCACTGTTTGTTTGTGGGTGATTGTCTCCTGTGTCTGTGTCGATGTTACACCATACGGGAATGTTTCGGTTTGTTCGTGCGTTTATGTAGTCTGTTCCTGTGTTAGCGTGCTTCGTGTATTTGTAAGTTCGTTTGTTCAGGTCTGTCTACATCGTTTTTGTTATTTTGTTTAGTTATATCAAGTATAGTTCGTTTTCGTCTTTGTCTGTTTTGTTTATTTAATAAATCATCATGTATTCACAACCCGCTGCGCATTGGCTCGATCACTACTCCACCTCTTCTTATGAAGAGAGAGAGGAACGCCGTTACAGTATGGCTGCCTTTTCCTGTTACGCTCCTTGCTTATGGAATAGCCTGCAGACTAAACTTAAACTTGAGACTCTTGTCCCCCTTGCCCATTTTAAACATTTATTGGAGGATTTTTATTTTGGTATTACTTGTAACTGCTTCGGGTAACGCAAGTTCTTGTGCTGTTAGGGGAATAACCGGTGTGTAAATGTAACAATCTGCTGCCGTATTTTTTTGTGTTATCTGTGATCGTTTTGTTTGTCTTGTGTAGTTTCTTAATCATTGTACCTAAACTGTATGTGTAAACATGTATACATAGGGCCCAGCTGTAAAAGAGAGCTTGGTCTCAGTCGGTGTTCCTTGTTGAAATCAAGGTATAATAATTCAGCAAGGTACACAGCTGGTTGCATAGTAACGGCGTCAGCATCACTGGCCTGAATCTATTCTGCAGTTACTGTACCTCTATTAGCATATAAATTACTTCCAAACCAGAGAAAGTCATTTCTCTCTATATGTTTATTGAGTGATTTATATTTTATTTCATTCACACGCAACCTACAAAATCTGGTGGTTTTTTTGTTCAGCAGCATTGTGGGAACCCCACTACCATATCAGGAGCTGTTACAGAAGGCTGAGGTAGTGGCCAGACAGTCCACTTCAGATTAATGGAGAACACTTGAATCAAGTTGGTCACATTTGATCTGGTCAATGGTCAAAATACTATTTGTCCTGGAATTCATCTAACCACCATTAACGATGTAATCAGAGGATTCAATTATTTTTTTCCCCTCAGCAATCTACACACAATACCCCATTATGACAGAGTGAAAACATGTGTGTAGAGGTTTTTGCACATTTAAAAAAATATATATACAGAATTATCTAATTTACATAAGTATTCACCACATCCCTGAGTCAATACATTGTAGAAACACCTGTAGCAGTGATTACAGAAGTGAGTCTTTCTAGGTAAGTCTCTATGAGCTTTCCGCACCTGGATTGTGCAACATTTGCCCATTATTCTTTTCAAAATTCTTCAAGCTCTGTCAAATTGGTTGTTGATCATTGCGAGACAACTATTTGCAGGTCTTGCCATAGATTTTCAAGTAGATTTAAATAAAAACTGTAACTCAGCCACTCAGGAACATTTACTGTCTTCTTGTTAATTAAGCAACTCCAGTGTAGATTTGGCCTTTTGTTTTAGGTTTTTGTCCTACTGAAAGGTCAATTCATCTCCTAGTGTCTGGTGGAAAGCAGACTGAACCAGGTTTTCCTCTGGGATTTTGCCTGTTCTTAGCTCCATTTTGTTTCTTTTTATACTGAAAATCTTCACATTCCTTAATGCTAACAAGCATACCCATAACATGATGCAGCCACCACTATGCTTGAAAATATGGAGTGTGGTACTACGTAATGTGTTGTGTTCAATATTCAATGTCAGATTTGTTTTATTTTTACCCTTTTAATTAATTAATTTGAAAATGGTGAAAACAGGCGTTCGTAGCTAAATGCTTTTGGTTAGCTTGAGAATAATAATTGCATGTTTTATCATTCTACGGTAAGTATGAATGTAATATAGTAATATAATATAATTATGTAATGAACCAACACTGAATCGTAGGAGCTAACTACTAGCTATGTAGAAGTTGGACGGAAGAACGCCCAGTGCTGCTTACCTGAGATGCCATCCTCACACAGTCCTTCTTCGTAGGTGTCCGCTATGACTTCCTTTGTGTCGGAAAGAAAGGCTGAACAGTATTGGTTGTAGCGAAATTTTGTTTACAAATGCATTTTTTATTCTCAAAATATATATTTTTTTAATATGTGTTGTGCTCGATTACACAATATTTGATTGCAATTGTTTTTTTTTTAAACCTCCTAGTTGCTTTCAGATATTTTAAATGTTCTCCACAAAAAGACATCCATTTGTTGCGAGTTGGGGAGGGGGCCTAATAGCTGAACAATAGACTATTCAACTTTTACTAAAGAATAGTCTAATAGTCGAGCTAGGTGTGAAAAAAACCCTGTCCTATCACAGACCAGATTTGCCCTAACAACCAAGAGGGAGTGAGAGCACTGATTCTGCTTTTGGGTCCCAATGCACTACTTTGTCTCTAACTGACAATGAATGGGCAATATAAACCAAATAATAAACTGATAATTGTGCACAACTTCAAATGAAACAAGCAGGGAGCAGGTTTCGAACCCTCAACCCAAAGTCCAGCGTGCTATCGACAGCGCACCAAAAGCATGCTCAAGCCGCAGAGTCGATAGAGCGTGTCCTTTCGTTAGCTTGCTACTCAATGTAATAAAGTAATGACTTTTCAACTAAATTACCTTACACGTTATGTTGGCTGACAATTTGTTAGCTACACTGTCCTTACGAACCACATAGCATATCATTACAGCAGTATGTACCGGTATGTTAGCTATCTACCTAACGTTAGTAGTTATACATCAAACTTGACAGTATTTTTTCAGTTGTGTTACAAGGTAGGGGTGGTATACAGAAGATAGCCCTATTTGGTAAAAGACCAAGTCATATTTTGGCAAGAACAGCTCAAATAAGCAAAGAGAAACAACAGTCCGTCATTATTTTAAGACATGAAGGTCAGTCAATCTGGAAAATGTCAAGAACTTTGCAAGTTTCTTCAAGTGAAGTCATAAAAACCATCAACTGCTATGATGAAACTGGCTCTCATGAGGCCTGCCACAGGAAAGGAAGACCCAGAGTTACCTCTGCTGCAGAGGATAAGTTCATTAGAGTTACCAGCCTCAGAAATTGCAGCCCAAATAAATGCATTATCGAGTTCAAGTAAACAGACACATTTCAACATCAACTGTTCAGAGGAGACTGCGTGAATCAGGCCTTCATGGTCGATTTGCTGAAAAGAAACCACTACTAAAGGACACCAATATGAAGAAGAGACTGGCTTAAACCAAAAAACCCAAGCAATGGACATTAGATCGGTGGCAATCTGTCCTTTGGTCTGGAGTCCAAATTTTTGGTTCCAACATCCGTGTCTTTGTGAGATGCAGCGTAGGTGAACGGAGGATCTCCGCATGTGTGGTTCCCACCGTGAAGCATGGAGGAGAAGGTATGATGGTGTAGAGGTGCTTTGTTGGTGACAATGTCTGTGATTTATTTAGATTTCAAGGCACACTTAACCGGCATGGCCACCACAGCATTCTGCAGCGATATGCCATCCCATCTGGTTTGAGCTTAGTGGGAATATCGTTTGTTTTTGAACAGGACAATGACCCAACACACCTCCAGGCTGTGTAAGGGCTATTTGACCAAGAAAGAGAGTGATAGAGTGCTGCATCAGATGACCTGGCCTCCACAATCACCCGACCTCAACCCAATTGATATGGTTTGGGATGAGGTGGTCCGCAGAGGGAAGATGCTCAGCATATGTGGGAACTCCTTTATGACTGATGGAAAAACAATCCAGGTGAAGCTAGTTGAGAGAATGCCAATAGTGTTCAAAGCTGTCTTTAAGGCAAAAGGGTGGCTACTTTGAAGAATCTCAAATGTATTTGATTTGTTTAACACTTTATTGGTTAGTGCATGATTCCATATGTGTTTTTTCATAGTGTTGATGTCTTCATTATTATTCTACAATGTAGCAAATAGTAAAACTAAAGAAATACCCTTGAATGAGTAGGTGTGTCCAAACCTTTGACTGGTACTGTATGTGAAGTATGGTTAATTCCACATGAAACTGTTACATTTGAAAGTTATCAAAATACTTTGTTTAGAAAAGCTACACGTTCAGCAATTACACTCCTCTCATATTACTCTGTAGGCTACTCAATCAAATCTATTCATAAAGCCCTTCTTACATCAGCTGATGTCACAAAGTGCTGTACAGAAACCCAGCCTAAAACCCCAAACAGCAAGAAACGCAGGTGTAGAAGCACAGTGGCTAGGAAAAACTCCCTAGAATGGCCAGAACCTAGGAAGAAACCTAGAGAGGAACCAGGCTATGAGGGGTGGCCAGTCCTCTTCTGGCTGTGCCGGGTGGAGATTATAACAGAACATGACCAAGATGTTCAAATGTTCAAAGATGGCCAGCAGGGTCAAATAATAATAATAATCACCACTCAAACCGTTGTTTTTTGCAATATAAAATTCTCTAGAGCTCCAAGGGTGGCATGACAGTGACGTGATTTTGGAGGTATGGTAACACGAGACTAGGTTAATGCAAACACTGTAATATCCAGGAGTGACATGCACTCACTCCTCCTTCCACCTGACTGCACCGGTCCATAACCTGTAGTACATTACATAGATGGAAGGGACTTCATCACCCACACAGAAACCACCAAGTGCTAACAGTCAGTATCTGGATAATATGTGTGAAATACTTTACAAGGTATGTGATATCAACAGAAAAGTATAATTATTTTAATTTTTACTTCGGGTAACCTAAATATTGACTGGCTTTCATCAAGCTGCCCTCTAAAGAAAAAGCTTCAAACTCTAACTAGTGCCTGCAACCTGGTTCAGGTTAACAGTCAAACCTATCAGGGTCTTTGCAAACAGCACAGGAATGAAATCATCCACATGTATTGATCAAATCTTTACTAATAGTCCAGTAAATCTGCGTTAAAGCAGTATCCAAATTAATTGGATGCAGTCATCACAATATAGTGGCCATATCTAGGAAATCCAAAGTTCCAAAGGCTGGGCCTAATATAGTGTATAAGAGGTCATACAATAAGTTTTGTAAACATTCCTATATTGATGATGTAAGGAATATTTGCTGGTCTGTGGGGTGTAATGAGGAGCAACCAGACGCTAGACTTGACACATTTATGAAATTGCTCATTCCAGTTATTAATAAGCATGCACCCATTAAGAAAATTACTGTAAAAATGGTTAAATCCAAATGGATTGATGAGGAATAGAAAATATTGTATGGTTTAGAGGGATGAGGCAAAAGGAATGGCAAATAAGTCTGGCTGCACAACCGATTGGCAAATATACTACAAATAGAGAAATGGCACCGGAGGGGATGGCTGCCATCTTATTGGCTCTCAACCAACTGTGCTATTTGGTTTGTTTTTTCGGCATTGTTTGTAACTTATTTTGTACATAATGTTGCTGCTACCATCTCTTATGACCGAAAAGAGCTTCTGGACATAATAACAGCTATTACTCACCTCGAATTGGACAAAGAATCTTTCTTTAATGAGTTGGACACGAAGGATATACTCCAAACACATGTACAGGCCCTGATCCCCATCATTCGCTGGAGAAAGAAACAGAGATTTTGGATCACAGGCAACATTCGCAACTGAGCTGAAAGGTAGAGCTGCCGCTTTCAAGGAGCGGGACTCTAACCCGGAAGCTTACAAGAAATCCTGCTATGCCCTCAGACAAACCATCAAACAGGCAAAGTGTCAATGTAGGACTAAGATCGAATCGTACTACACCGGCTCAGATGCTCGTCGGATATGGCAGGACTTGCAAACTATTACAGACTACAAAGGGAAGCACATCTGAGAGATGCCCAGTGACATGAGCCTACCAGACGAGCTAAATAACTTATATGCTCGCTTTCTAGGCAAGTAACACTGTAACATGCATGAGACCATCAGCTGTTCCAGATGACTGTGTGATCACGCTCTCCGCAGCCGATGTCAGTAAGTCCTTTAAACAGGTCAACATTCACAAGGCCGCAGGGCCAGACGGATTATCAGGACATGTACTCTGAGCATGCGCTGACCAACTGGCAAGTGTCTTCACTTAAATTTTCAATCTCTCCCTGTCTGAGTCTGTAATACCAACATGTTTCATACAGACCACCATAGTCCCTGTGCCCAAAATCACTAAGCTAACCTGCCTAAATGACTACCGACCTGTAGCACTCACGTCTGTAGCCATGAACTACTTTGAAAGGGTGGTCATGGCTTACATCAACACCATTATCCTAGAAACCCTAGACCCACTCCAATTTGCATACCACCCTAACAGATCCACAGATTATACAATCTTTATTACACTCCACACTACCCTTTCACACTTAGACAAAAGGAACACCTACAGTTGAAGTCGGAAGTTTGCATACACTTAGGTTGGAGTCATTAAAACTCGTTTTTCAACCACTCCACAAATTTCTTGTTAACAAACTATAGTTTTGGCAAGTCGGTTAGGAACTCTACTCTGTGCATGACACAAGTAATTTTTCCAACAATTGTTTACAAACAGATTATTTCACTTATCATTCACTGTATCACAATTCCAGTGGGTGAGAAGTTTACATACACTAAATTGACTGTGCCTTTAAATAGCTTGGAAAACTACAGAAAATGATGTAATGGCTTTAGAAGCTTCTGATAGGCTAATTGACAGTCATATTAGACAATTGGAGGTGTACCTGTGATGTATTTCAAGGCCTAACTTCAAACGCAGTGCCTCTTTGCTTGACATCATGGGCAAATAAAATAAATCAGCCAATACCTCAGAAAAATAATTCTAGACCTCCACAAGTCTGGTTCATCCTTGGGAGCAATTTCGAAACGCCTGAAATTACCACGTTCATCTGTACAAACAATAGTTTGCAAGTATAAACACCATGGGACCACGCAGATGTCATACCGCTCAGGAAGGAGACACGTTCTGTCTGTACAGGCATGTACACATGTTGCAAATAATGACTGATGATTGGTTGAGAGGAATTGATTATTATTGTTAGACTTCAGTTCAGCTTTTGACATTGTCTATCATAATCTGCTGCTGGAAAAACCGTATGTGTTATGGTTTTACATCCCCTGCTATATTGTGGATTGAGAGTTACCTGTCTAACAAAATACAGAGGGTGTTCTTTAAGGGAAAGCCACCACTTTTCCTACCATCGTCAGCTTCCTCGAGGAGCTCCAGGCACAGCTTGTGCAAAGTAAAAAAAAGTTATTGCATGTGATGTTGTGGCCACGGAGTCCCTGTGTCACGTCCAGGACAACCTGCATCCTTTAGTTCTTCTCCGGGGCTCCTCCATCTGGCTTCCCTGTAAACACTTGCAAGTTCCAAACATATGATGAAGCATTATCACAGGGAGCTTAGATCTTGATTCCATATTTTGCAGGTTTAGACAGTATGTACTGCCTGAAGGGGCAGCGGGCCCTAAATAGCATAAGCTGCTCATCAACAGTAACGTTGGGCCCAAGGTTGTAAAACAGGGGAAGGCGGTCCAACCACTTGTCACACACTGACCTGATTGCAGCTAACTTATCTCTCTGCCGCCGAGCTGGTCTGGTGTCTTGGTTATCGAAGCGGAAAATACTGGAAAGAATGTGGAATTTTCCAGAGACATTTTTGCATGGACAAGTTCTCTGTGGATTGCCCATTGGATCTGAAAACACCAGCAAGGGTAAGAACCCCAAAGTATGCATGCAAACGAGTTCGGTCCATCTCCTTCCATCTCTCTCCAAGAACACGCCATCCCTCCAAATTAGTGCAGTTCAGATTGATTTTCTGGATGGTGTCTGGGATGAACAGTTCAAAAAAAGACTATGTCCTGCACATGAGTAACCATCCTCACATTGGTAGCCATTCGGGGTGGGTCATTCCTTGAGTAAGAAGACCACACCATTTTTTGACATCCATATTGATGAGCTGGTGGTGATTTTATTTAGTAAATATTTTCTTAAAACTCGTATTTTCTTAATTGCATTGTTGGTTAAGTACTTGTAAGGAAGCATTTCAAGGTAAGGTCTACAACTGTTGTATTTGGCGCATGTTGTCTACAACTGTCTAAGGTCTACAACTGTTGTATTTGGTCTACAACTGTTGTATTTGGTGCATGTGACAAATACACATTTATTTGATTTAGCTGCTGTCAGCTTGGCTAAACACAAGGTCAGCACAGTCTTCAGCCTACACATGTAACTGAATTAGCTGACCATCTTGAGATGGTGAGTCAGAAGGGGAGAAGTCCTTAACTTCAAAACTTTGTTCTCTCCATAGCAAAGCTAACTTAGCTTACTCGCTACTGCCCTTGTTTGTTGTGATTGAGTGGCAAAGACACCACCCAAGAAACATTCACATCAAACCACACCCCCGAGACAACTCGTGTTTGGATATAGTCATGGCCGCTACCATTTCTTAATTATGATCATTGATGAAAAATGAATGCCATATCAGGAAGTGCAGTCGACCTTTAAGGGTGTAGATTCAGGAGTGTGCCAAAGCCTTTAGTGTTTCTGTTCTTAGCTGTGGATTTTCGTGTTGTTGGTACTAAAATATCTGAACGTTTTACTGCATGTTGCTGGAAGGATGAGCATTAGTAAAACATATTTAGGGTTTGAGCCTATAAGCAAACACATTTTGAATGCTGTGTTAGGTGCTCATTAAAAATAGATAAGCCAATTCCGCTCAAGATGGACCAAAGTGTAGCAATGAGGCTAGGGCCTAGGAGTCTGCCCAATTTCACTGGAGAGTGGAGTGAATCACTTTGGATCTTTATACGAGATTAAATATTTAATATGATAATATTAAGTTAGCCACTAAACAGACCTTCACCGTCAGAATCTACGGTTGATTATTAATTTATCACTGACCATCACTCAGCATACTTAGTGGAGAGCTATGTTCCTCATTAGCAAGAAACTTCATTGAATATATAGTTATACAGTTGAGCCAATCTTGTATATAGTTTGCCTAATAACAACGTAAATATATTATTTATGAACGAACACATGTTAAGTTTTTTTTGGGGGGGGCAACATTTAAGTTGCCCTTGTGCTACGAGTTACTCAACTACTTTGGTAACCAGTATAAAACTACCCCGCTTTACATGGTTTCATATGAATAGTTCATGTAGGGTGACTTTGTACTGTGTGACCAGTTTCTCCTATGTCCCATATTGAAATGCAGACTATTTACAATAACACTGTTTTTAGCTAAAGTTGTTACAATATCGTGTGATGCAGTCTCATTTGTCCGGACTGTTTGTCATATGAATTTGCTTTGAGTCAGTGGTGCCTGCGTCATAAAGGACCTTGTCTTTTCCCATGCAATGACAATGGGCTCGTGTCCTCTATCTCAGTTCCCCACTCCCTTGACCCTTGTCACTCACAGCTTTCGATGACAGCTGGCTCACCACAAATAAGGAAAATACTTTACACCTTATTAACCACGCCTAATGAAGCACCGTCCTTGATTAAGGCAGAATTTGATGACATCAACTTGAAGTCTTGTTTTTTAGCTTAAATAATATGAGAACCACATTTTCAACGGTTATTATTTGCAAAGATAATTGATTGTTAAGTACAGATGGCATGAGTCTGTAATCTATCAATCATCGACGCATCCAATACTTGGTGACTAGTATGTGTGAGTACACTTTTGAAACGCAATTAAAGATCAATACTCTACACTGTACTAGCCAGGTACATCAGAAACATTGCTAAGTGCAGTGTCTTTTCCGTGTAATACATTGCGCGGGTTTGCCATTGGACTCATGTAATAGCTGAAAGCGCCAAAGAAGCAGGAAGAGGAAATGTAGTTTGTTTGGACCGAACTGGGAGCATGGCGCTCTTTGTGGTAACGCTACAGAGGCTCCTACCAGATAGGGCATTTATCAAACAGACCTTATTCCCCATTTATCCCCAGGCTAATGACAACACACTTCTCTAAATGGCAGGTTAAGAATAGCTGTGTGAAATAGAAACATACATCGCTTTGGTAGCTGTCTCAACAGCAGAAAAATCTTCCATTACCAGTCAAATAAATGTATTTATAATGCCCTTTTTACATCAGCCGATGTCACAAAGTGCTATACATAAACCCAGCCTAAAACCCCAAACAGCAAGCAATGCAGATGTAGAAGCATGGTGGCGAGGAAAAACTCCCTAGAAAGGCAGGAACCTAGGATGAAACCTAAAGAGGAACCAGGCTCTGAAGGGTGGCCAGTCCTCCTTTGGCTGTGCCAGATTGAGATTATAACAGTACATGGCCAAGATGTTCAAAGGTTCATAGATGACCAGCAGGGTTAAATAATAATAATAATCACAGTGGTTGTAGAGGGTGCAACAGGTCAGCACCTCAGGAGTAAATGACAGTTGGTTTTTCATAGCCGAGCATTCAGAGTTAGAGACAGCAGATTCGGTAGAAAGAGAGAGTCGAAAACAGCAGGTCCGGGACAAGGTAGCACGTCCGGTGAACAGGTCAGGGTTCCGTAGCCGCAGGCAGAACAGTTGAAACTGGAGCAGCAGCACGACCAGGTGGACAGGAGTCATCAAGCCAGGTAGTCCTGAGGTATGGTCCCACGGCTCAGGTCCTCATGGAGGGGAGGGAGAGAGAATTAGAGGGAGCACACTTTTCATTTTTCATTTTATTTTATTTAACCTTTATTTAACCAGGTAGGCCAGTTGAGAACAAGTTCTCATTTACAACTGCAACCTGGTCAAGATAAACCAAATCAGTGCGACAAAAAACAACACAGAGTTACACATAGGATAAACAAACGTACAGTCAATAACACAATAGAAAAATCTATGTACAGTTTCTGCAAATGTAGTAAGGTTAGGCAATAAATAGACCATAGTGGCGAAATAATTACAATTTAGCATTAACACTGGAGTGATGGATGTGCCTCTCTGATATGAACCAGGTTGTAGGCACTGCGTGAATCCAATTTTGTAAAGTACACAGTGGGTATGAGAGGCAGGGGATAACTGAATTTAACAGTAGCCTTATTCAGTGTCCGGTAATCGATACAGGGGTGGAGACCTCCCAACTTCTTCTGGACGGACTGATGAATACTTTGGCCAGCGCCTCCTGGACGTAGGCCTCCATGGCTTCGGTCTCTGCATGCGAGAGAGAGTAGATGTGCCCCCGTGGGAGGGTAGAATCAGACAGTAGGTCGATAGTGCAGTCCCATGGGTGATGAGGGGTCTAGCACGTGGCAAGAGTCTTCGAAAAGGCCACCTGGACTCCTTTGGATGGCCTGGTCCGGACTTTCCACGGATGTGGCACAGATTGACACAGAGAGACACCTCCCCTGACACTCCTGCAACCAACCCAACAACCTCCTCTCTGTCCACGATATACTGTGGTTATTCAACTGTAGCCAAGGGAAACCTAAAACTACGGGGTGTGCAGGAGAGTGTAAGATGATGAAAGTGATCCATTCATGGTGGTTGTGAGTAACTGTGAGGGAAATGGGAATTGTGGTCTGGCGCACTAGTCCTGTTCCTAGGGGACAGTTGTCTAGGGCAAGGACTGGGATAGGGGGTTGTAAAGTGACAAGAGGAACGTGTAATGATAAGGCCACTGACCGGTCTAGGAAATTGCCTGTAGCACCTGAGTCCACTAGGGCAGGACTCAGTGGGGGTCCAGGATAGTCAGGGAGGAGGACTGGCTGGGTGGACAGAGAGGAGCAAGGCACGTCCACGCCTACCTGGGAAGGTGCAGGAGCGCTCCTTGGACTGTCACTTCCTCGCCTGGTTCTCCTTCTGGTACAGGTGTTCCAGGTGTGGTCCGCCTCCCCGCAGTAGGAGCAGAGACCCTGTTAACGGGCGGCATGGACGTTCCTCGGGGGGAAGGTGCGTCGTGCCCACCTCCATGGGCTCAGTCTCGCTGGAGATTCCTGGGAGAGACCCGAACCCCCGGGATGGGCGACGACGGGCACACAGGAGATTATGCAGGTAGATGACCACGGCGATGAGCTGGTCCAGCGTGAGGTCCTCATCACGACAGACCAGCTCGGTCTGGACGTCCGCCTGTAGCCCGCTTTAGAAAACCGTCAGGGCCTGGTTGTTCCAGCCAGTGGAGGCAGCCAACGTCCGTAAATCCAGAGCGTACTGCGATGCTGTCCTGGACTCCTGGCGTAGACGAAGGAGGCGCACACCTCCCTCTCGGCCCTCTATAGGGTGGTTCGAAAACAGCATGGAAGAGTTGGGTGAAGTGCTCATATGACTGCACTTCTGGACCATCCCTCCCAGACAGCGTGCACACACTCCAGAGCCTTGCCTATGCCCTGCCTGTCAGCGCCAATATCACCAAGGTCACCTTGGGGGCAAGGTGGAGGTCACACTGCAGGGGAAACCCCCTACAATGAGCTGGGGTGCCGTCAAACTGCTCCGGGAGGTGCAGGTGGACGCTGCTGATCAGACCGGGTGATGTACGTATACAGTATATATATTTCTTTTCTAACAGGACATATCTGAGAGGGCACGTGGCCCTGTACCCCCTATGGGCATGACGCCTCTGCGCCAGAGGGTATACTGTGGGAAAGAGGACTCGCAAAAGTTCTTGAGAGGCCCTTCAAGAAATCTGGCCATGCTCCGAGGAAAGACGAGCTTTCAATTGAAGAAATTAAGTAGCCTATGTAAACAGAAACATTAAATAATCTCTGCACAGTATGCATGCATTTCTCTCTCTGTGTGTCCGTGTATTTCTTTGTTTGTGTATAATCTATAAATGGCTTGTATTTCAAGGGTCTTAATAAAAACCATAGGTGTACATTGAGGAATAATTCTGGATATAATATGATATAATTGTACACTGCAAATGAGAGGTGGGAGGGAAATAATCAGGTGTGATAGGGGCTTAGAGACTCCCACCTTCCATGATTTTCATTTGAACGCAAACACTTGTGTCAAATCTCCAAGGACAGCAGGCAGATCTTGAAAGGTTTTGTTATGAGCATGCATTTACATCACACTGACAGAATGCCTCACATCAACCGTGTCCTTGTATTAGTACTTAGCAGGAGGACAGGGGCAGAAAAAGGGAGCATGATTCATAGGCACATACGTAAATTAGTACCTTGAGCCTTCCTGATATGCTAAATGAGAGTGCTAAGTTTAAGGGTGGAATTTGTGTTTTTTATAGCATTTTGGCTTCATTTAAAAAAAATAAAAAAAAAAATAGCAGATAGAGGGGCACCCAGTTTCATGTTCTGCCTATTTAATTAATCAACTTTTCCTAACTGAACCAATTTAGCTCGTTTTAAATCAGATGCCAATTTTTGGGACTCAGTCACAGAGGGAATGTTAAAGACACAGCTATACCAGATGGAAAACAATCAGTGAGCTTTAAAATGAGAAGAGTACATGGCGTTCGTCCTGAAGAGATGACTTGATGGCTCCGAGGGAAAGTCAAGGTTTGCCAGATGATTACTTTTCTGTCACTTTTCAGTGACAAATTTGGGTCCTACTTTACATTCCAGCTAGCTAATAACCAGTAAATAAGATGGAAATAACTATGTATTTACTAGGTAATTAGGTAGTAATTGCCATTAGTTACAAGTAAAAGTTACCATGTTGTTTTCCCCCAATCTTTTCCTGACATCTTAACTAGCCCATTATTTGTTAAATGGAAAGAAAGATGATAGTTTCTATGTAATAATGCTGGAAAATGCATAATTATCTTTAGGTATACTTACGTACTGTATATTCTTTAAATATCCCAACTTGTCTATGGTTTGTTACCTGGAAACAGTTTGTAATTAATAATGTGTAATCAGGGCTGAAAACATGTCCAATCATTTTGAAGATAATCAATAAATAAAAATGTATAAACCAAAACACTTTAACACTCAGACAGTATTCCATAACTACTAGAATGGCCATGATAGTCATTCTGACTGTTGATATTACTATAAGTACTCCATATTAAATAATACATTTGCTAAATTACTGTATTTGTTATGTTAAAATAGGTAATGAGAAACCTCAAAGCACCAAATGCAAAGTGTAATCAGTCAGATAATGTATTGATTGATCCAGAAGCGCATAGACTGTAAATACAAAAATAAGATGGTAGTGTATTTTCTGACTGTAAGTGTAAAGAAACTAGAATGCCCACCCTAGTCACACCCTGGCCTAACCAAAATAAAGAATAAAAGCCTCTCTATGGCCAGGGCGTAACAGTAAGACAACAATTGCCTGCCCTGCTGGCCCATCCAAACTACACCTAAACTATTTTGAAACAAATTTCACACATATAATATTCATAAGAATAATAATAGATGTGGCCTAAAGACAAGATTAATTTGACAATAGTCTGATGGGTGACAGTATTATCAGAGAATGAAGAGACTGATAACCTGCACAGTGTGCACTGACAAAGACATGTGGAGCTTACCAACTAGCACTTCTTCCACATCATCCTACAGATGTCCATGCAGGCCAGATGTTTTGAATGCAATACCGTATCAGTAAGAGCAGATTCCAAGGTTTCTAATGAACCATTTTTTTACCAAACAACTGTACAAATTGTGTGGATGGTGATTGTTTAAAAATAAACTTTTTTTATAGAATAACCATGGCTGGGTACATTCTTCATGTGAGTAAGCTACTGGTGACAATCAGCAATAGCCAATTTGGATATCCCATAGTCTTACTGTAAAATATATGTGTGTTGACTGTGGTAGGGCAGGGCCTGTGATGTCTGCTAAACAAACAAGATGGTTTTATTGGTGCAGCCATAGATTGGCATGGCACAGCCATAGACATGGCGACTAAGCACAGATAAATAAATACATTGCCTTGTATCATGTTTTTTATGAGCTTCCTAAATTAAATATTAATGGATTTATTTATGATTGTGCGTATCAACACTAGAAAGGCAGAGAGCATCATAATGACAAAACGAATTTAAATGTTTATTAATTACTGCCATTTTAAAAGTTATTCCCGCCTCGTCCTTGACTTTTCCTCAATAACTCTACATAACACTCTGTAGATGTTAGAATCTTATTATCTCAACCATAACCAGTTTTAGGAAGGCATGTCATTTTTTTCATGGTTTCCCCGGCCTGCTCCGCTCCTTCTCAGATAGTTGTGCCATGCCCAGTTGATAATCACCCCAATTATTGCCTCAAATGTCACGACTTACGCCGAAGTTGGTCCCTCTCCTTGTTCGGGCGGCGTTCGGCGGTCGAAGTCGCTGATCCTCTTTTCATTTTCCTTTGGTTTTGTCTTGTCTTCACATCATACCTGGCTCCAATCCCATCAATTACATGTGTATTTAACCCTCTGTTCCCCCTCATGTCCTTGTCGGTGATTGTTGTAAGTGTTTGTGTAACGTCTGTCCTGGTGTGCGTCGGGTTATGTACCCATTATTTTGATTGTTCTGTTTTCCGGTGGGTTTTTTGTTATTAAACTGCTCCGTTTGGAAACACAGTTTTTGCTCTCCTGCGTCTGACTTCTCTGCCGCCAATACGCACCCCTTACATCAAAACTGAACTTAAACTATACCAAAAACAAAATGCCCACATATAACAGATGAAATAATTGAAGTATAGTGTGATGGGAGAGAAAAGGGGATATTGGGTGAGTTGAGTGAGAGGATGAATAATTATGTAATCACTATTTGTGAATGAATAACAGGACGGGCCATTCTATTGTATTCATCTATTCTAATTACCCTATATCAGTCCACCGAATGCAAGAAGTCTTATTAGTCTACTGTTGGCTTACTTGGAGTAGTGCGAGCGTGGCTACACAGTGAGAGGGTGAGTAATTATCAATGGCAAGACCAAGATGAATGACGAGATTGCGTTGCTACAAGATCTGAATGAAAAAGACTCAGATGAGAAATGGATCATGACATCTGATGATTATTATTCTGATTTATGCTGAACGGCTTTCCATATCTGGGAAAGGATCCATATCGGGCAGCAGGTAATGCTTTCGATCAGATGGAACTGCTGTACTAGGTGAAAGGAGGAAACTGCTGGCTACCTGTTGCTGTTTTCTACACCATCCTAGTCTAGACTCATCATGAGTCTACATGTGGGCAAAGGCAGCAGCAAAGATTCTATGTGAGCCATTGAGCGAGACAAATTGCGCACAGCTCCCAGGGAAGAGAAAGTGCAAAGAGTGCAGATGCACTCAGAACAGAACCCATGACACCTGTTTCAGCTGCAAGCAACTTGTTTGTGCGAAGTGTTGCAATCAAGTGAAAGTGACTGTCAGAGTCTAGGTGATGTGGGTAAGGCGGAGTCAGGCGCAGGACACAGAGATGAGTAATAATAGTAACTTTACTCAAACATAATCTTCCAACAAGGAGAACAAAAATCCAGAATCACATAAACGAGACAACTGACAACAATAAACACGCACAAAACCATGATGGCTCCAGAGGGTTAAATAGGGAAATAATTAAAACGTAATGTGAACCAGGTGTGTACAATACAGACAAAACAAATGGAAAAAGAAATGTAGATCGGTGGAGGCCAGAAAGCCGGTGATGTTGACCCGATTTGTGGAGACCTTTAGAACAAGCAAAATAAGATACAACTGTTGCACACCATATTGTATGTGCAAGCGACGCCACAAATAATGTGTCCAAAAAACTGGACAATGATAGACTGTGCAGTCATATTGTGCTGATTTTCACTATTCACAAGAACGCTTGGCGACTATACTGATGTTTACGCTACTGATATTTTCTTAATTGACCACGTTGCAGTTTGGGTATTTTTATTTGTTTTGTCAATATAAAAATAAGCTTTTACTGTCTTTCAACGCACATGCATTTTGTTTCATAATTGTAATAATAATTTTATATAATTTTACATATAACAAAAACTCCAGTAACAAAAACTTGTTTATAGTAACAAAAACTAATGAAAATGTTATGTTCTTTCAAATATTTACAGTTCATATTCTAATATTTCAATACACCTTCATAAACACAACCAAATGACATTGGCACGAAGGGGGGTTCAATGAGGCCAGGCTTTTCTAGATAAATGGATTTATTAGACTAGTGGCTATTGGTACTCCTCGAGGCCCAGCTATTCTATCCGACTGTTAAATATGCATATCATGTCAATTTGAGGATGAAATGCTCAGAAAGTGTTTTGTCTTTTATGATGTTTGTCGGAAAGTACTGCTAGAGTGTAAAATACATATATTTAGGGAAAGTAAACGATAGGTGGGTTCAAGGTTTTAATTTAAAGAAGTTATTGAAATGACAAATTTGAAAACCGTCAGATTGACCATCTTCGCGGTTCTAAAACAACTATAAAATACTTTACAACTGATCGACTTTAAAGGGATAGAAGCCCTTTATCTACTTCCCTAAGGTCAGATGAACTTGTGGATACCATTCAGTTTGAAAGAAGTTGCTAACTAACATAAGTGATAGCTAATGTTAGTGGAATAACTGGAAGAGCATAGGAACAGCTAGCATGCTTGCTATTCCTGTAGACATCCAGTCATTGAGCTAACACTAATTCGCAATGGCTCGTGCAACTACCTTCATACTGGACAGTGCATTCGGAAAGTAATCAGACTCCTTGACTTTTTCCACATTTTGTTAAGAAATAGTATTCAGACCCTTTGCTATGAGACTCGAAATTAAGCTCAGGTGTTTCCAGAAATGTCTGCAGCATTGAAGATCCCCAAGAACACAGTGGCCTCCATCATTCTTAAATGGAAGAAGTCTGGAACCACCAAGACTCTTCCTAGAGCTGGCCGCCCAGCCAAACTGAGTACTCGGGGGAGAAGGGCCATGGTCAGGGAGGTGACCAAGAACCCGATGGTCACTCTGACTGAGCTCCAGAGTTCCTTCTGTGGATGTGGGAGAACCTTCCAGAAGGACAACCATCTCTGCAGCACTCCACCAATCAGGCCTTTATGGTAGAGTGGACAGACGGAAGTCTCTCATCTGATGAAACCAAGATTGAACTCTTTGGCCTGAATGCCAAGTGTCACGTCTGGAGGAAACCTGGCACCATCCCTACGGTGAAGCATGGTGGTGGCAGCATCATGCTGTGTGGATGTTTTTCAGCAGCAGGGACTGGGAGACCAGTCAGGATCGAGGGATAGATGAATATAGCAAAGTACAGAAAGATCATTGATGAAAACCTTCTCCAGAGCAGACCTCAGACTGGGTGCGAAGGATCACCTTACAAAGGACAACGACCCTAAGCACACAGCCAAGACAATTCAGGAGTGGCTTCAGGCCAAGTCTCCAAGAAAATGTCGAGGGGTCTGAATACTTTCCAATTGCACTGTACATAAAAATGGTATCCACGAGCTCATGTGAAGTAGATAAATTGGGCCGACCAACCAGTGCTTCCACACATTGGCTAACTGGGCTATCTGCATTGTGTCCCGCCACCCACCACCTCCCAACCGCTCTTTTACGCTACTGCTACTCTCTGTTCATCATATATGCATAGTCACTTTAACCATATCTACATGTACATACTACCTCAATCAGCTTGACTAATCGGTGTCTGTATGTAGCCTCACTACAATACTTGCACTAATGGTTAGAGCCTGTAAGTAAGCATTTCACTGTAAGGTTATATTCGACGCATGTGACAAATAAACTTTGATTTGATAAATGGCCTCATTGCCAAAATCCCAAAATATCACATTTTAAAAATGGGAATCTTTGTTTGTAAATCAAGTTAAAAATATATGTTTTTACATACCATGACATCAGCAATATGATAACCTGCTAGCTAGCTAATGTTAACCCTGTGTTTAACACCTTTCATCTATGTTAATGCCAAGGGATAAAAGTAGCTACCTAGCTTTAGCTACAAGCTAGCCGGTTAACTAGCTAGCAAGCTAACTATCTTACAGGGTTGCGTAGTTTACTTTCTAAATGTAATCTGTTAGTCACTAGTCACCTCACAAATTGTAATCAGTAATGTAACTTTTTGATTACCCAAACTCAGTAACGTAATCTGATTACTTCAATTACTTTTAGATTACTCTCCTCTTGAGAGGTGCAGGTTAGTAGCTGGCACAGCCACAAAGTCATAAAATAAGCTTTTAAACCTAACCCTAACCACACTGCTAACCCTAATACATAACCTTCAATTAAGTCCAAAAAAGCACATTTTTGTTTTCATTCATTTTTACAATAGGCTATAACCAATTTCACATCTTCTGCAGGATAATTCAATGTTATAATTTACATAGCTGGTCCTAAAAGGATGAGGCATTTTACTTGGTTATGTAGGCTTCTTCTAACCCATTGCTTTTTACTACAGATCAGATCAAATCCAATTTTATTTTTGTCACATGCGCCGAATACAACACGGTTTTCCCCATTATGTAGCGAGTCTGAGTCTGAGTCTTCTCTTGTCTCTACTCCTCCCGTTACGGGGTCTGAGACGCCGAAGGCTCCCACCGTTAGCTCTGACAAATTGAAAACCCTAGTCATTGGCGACTCCATTACCCGCAGTATTAGACTTAAAACGAATCACCCAGCGATCATACACTGTTTACCAGGGGGCAGGGCTACCGACGTTAAGGCTAATCTTAAGATGGTGCTGGCTAAAGCTAAATCTGGCGAGTGTAGAGAGTATAGAGATATTGTTATCCACGTCGGCACCAACGATGTTAGGATGAAACAGTCAGAGGTCACCAAGTGCAACATAGCTTCAGCGTGTAAATCAGCTAGAAAGATGTGTCGGCATCGAGTAATTGTCTCTGGCCCCCTCCCAGTTAGGGGGAGTGACGAGCTCTACAGCAGAGTCTCAGCACTCAATCGCTGGTTGAAAACTGTTTTCTGCCCCTCCCAAAAGATAGAATTTGTAGATAATTGTCCCTCTTTCTGGGACTCACCCACAAACAGGACCAAGCCTGACCTGCTAAGGAGTGACGGACTCCATCCTACCTGGAGGGGTGCTCTCATCTTATCTACCAACATAGATAGGGCTCTAACTCCTTTAGCCCCACAATGAAATAGGGTGCAGGCCAGGCAGCAGGCTGTTAGCCAACCTGCCAGCTTAGTGGAGTCTGCCAATAGCACAGTCAGTGTAGTCAGCTCAGCCATACCCATTGAGACTGTGTCTGTGCCTCGACCTAGGTTGGGCAAAACTAAACATGGCGGTGTTCGCCTTAGCAATCTTATTAGGATAAAGACCTCCTCCATTCCTGCCATTATTGAAAGAGATCGTGATACCTCACATCTCAAAATAGGGTTACTTAATGTTAGATCCCTCACTTCAAAGGCAGTCATAGTCAATGAACTAATCACTGATCATAATCTTGATGTGATTGGCCTGACTGAAACATGGCTTAAGCCTGATGAATTTACTGTGTTAAATGAGGCCTCACCTCCTGGTTACACTAGTGACCATATCCCCCGTGCATCCCGCAAAGGCGGAGGTGTTGCTAACATCTACGATAGCAAATTTCAATTTACAAAAAAAAAAATGGCGTTTTCGTCTTTTGAGCTTCTAGTCATGAAATCTATGCAGCCTACTCAATCACTTTTTATAGCTACTGTTTACAGGCCTCCTGGGCCATATACAGCGTTCCTCTCTGAGTTTCCTGAATTCCTATCAGACCTTGTAGTCATAGCAGATCATATTTTAATTTTTGGTTATTTTAATATTCACATGGAGAAGTCCACAGACCCACTCCAAAAGTCTTTCGGAGCCATCATCAACTCAGTGGGTTTTGTCCAACATGTCTCTGGACCTACTCACTGCCACAGTCATACTCTGGACCTAGTTTTGTCCCATGGAATAAATGTTGTAGATCTTAATGTTTTTCCACATAATCCTGGACTATCGGACCACCATTTTATTACGTTTGCAATCGCAACAAATAATCTGCTCAGACCCCAACCAAGGAGCATCAAAAGTCGTGCTATAAATTCTCAGACAACACAAAAATTCCTTGATGCCCTTCCAGACTCCTTCTGCCTACCCAAGGACGTCAGAGGACAAAAATCAGTTAACCACTTAACTGAGGAACTCAATTTAACCTTGCGCAATACCCTAGATGCAGTTGCACCCCTAAAAACGAAAAACATTTGTCATAAGAAACTAGCTCCCTGGTATACAGAAAATACCCGAGCTTTGAAGCAAGCTTCCAGGAAATTGGAACGGAAATGGCGCCACACAAAACTGGAAGTCTTCCGACTAGCTTGGAAAGACAGTACCGTGCAGTACCGAAGAGCCCTCACTGCTGCTCGATCATCCTACTTTTCCAACTTAATCGAGGAAAATAAGAACAATCCAAAATTTCTTTTTGATACTGTTGCAAAGCTAACTAAAAAGCAGCATTCCCCAAGAGAGGATGGCTTTCACTTCAGCAGTAATAAATTCATGAACTTCTTTGAGGAAAAGATCATGACCATTAGAAAGCAAATGACGGACTCCTCTTTGAATCTGCGTATTCCTCCAGGGCTGTCCTGGATCTGCACAGCTCTGCGAGGGCCTGGGATCGGGAGAGACACTTAAGTGTTTTAGTACTATATCTCTTGACACAATGATGAAAATAATCATGGCCTCTAAACCTTCAAGCTGCATACTGGATCCTATTCCTACTAAACTGCTGAAGGAGCTGCTTCCTGTGCTTGGCCCTCCTATGTTGAACATAATAAACAGCTCTCTATCCACCGGATGTGTACCAAACTCACTAAAAGTGGCAGTGATAAAGCCTCTCTTGAAAAAGCCAAACCTTGACCCGGAAAATATAAAAAACTATCGGCCTATATCGAATCTTCCATTCCTCTCAAAAATTTTAGAAAAAGCTGTTGCGCAGCAACTCACTGCCTTTCTGAAGACAAACAATGTATACGAAATGCTTCAGTCTGGTTTTAGACCCCATCATAGCACTGAGACTGCACTTGTGAAGGTGGTAAATGACCTTTTAATGGCGTCAGACCGAGGCTCTGCATCTGTCCTCGTGCTACTGGACCTTAGTGCTGCCTTTGACACCATCGATCACCACATTCTTTTGGAGAGAATGGAAACCCAAATTGGTCTACACGGACAAGTTCTGCCCTGGTTTAGATCTTACCTGTCGGAAAGATATCAGTTTGTCTCTGTGAATGGTCTGTCCTCTGACAAATCAACTGTACATTTCGGTGTTCCTCAAGGTTCCGTTTTAGGACCACTATTGTTTTCACTATATATTTTACCTCTTGGGGATGTTATTCGAAAACATAATGTTAACTTTCACTGCTATGCGGATGACACTCAGCTGTACATTTCAATGAAACATGGTGAAGCCCCAAAATTGCCCTCGCTAGAAGCCTGTGTTTCAGACATAAGGAAGTGGATGGCTGAAAACTTTCTACTTTTAAACTCGGACAAAACAGAGATGCTTGTTCTAGGTCCCAAGAAACAAAGAGATCTTCTGTTAAATCTGACAATTAATCTTGATGGTTGTAAAGTCGTCTCAAATAAAACTGTGAAGGACCTCGGCGTTACTCTTGACCCTGATCTCTCTTTTGACGAACATATCAAGACTGTTTCAAGGACAGCTTTTTTCCATCTACGTAACATTGCAAAAATCAGAAATTTTCTGTCCAAAAATGATGCAGAAAAATTAATCCATGCATTTGTTACTTCTAGGTTAGACTACTGCAATGCTCTACTTTCCGGCTACCCGGATAAAGCACTGAATAAACTTCAGTTAGTGCTAAATACGGCTGCTAGAATCCTGACTAGAACCAAGAAATTTGATCATATTACTCCAGTGCTAGCTTCCCTACACTGGCTTCCCGTTAAGGCAAGGGCTGATTTCAAGGTTTTACTGTTAACCTATAAAGCGTTACATGGGCTTGCTCCTACCTATCTTTCCGAGTTGGTCCTGCTGTACATACCTACACGTACGCTACGGTCACAAGACGCAGGCCTCCTAATTGTCCCTAAAATTTCTAAGCAAACAGCTGGAGGCAGGGCTTTCTCCTATAGATCTCCATTTTTATGGAACAGTCTGCCTACCCATGTGAGAGACGCAGACTCGGTCTCAACCTTTAAGTCTTTACTGAAGACTTATCTCTTCAGTAGGTCATATGATTGAGTGTAGTCTGGCCCAGGAGTGTGAAGGTGAACGGAAAGGCTCTGGAGCAACGAACCACCCTTGCTGTCTCTCCAGGGCCGGTTCCCCTCTCTCCACTGGGATTCTCTGCCTCTAACCCTGTTACTGGGGCTGAGTCACTGGCTTGCTGGTGCTCTTTCATGCCGTCCCTAGGAGGGGTGCGTCACTTGAGTGGGTTGAGTTACTGACGTGAACTTCCTGTCTGGGTTGGCGCCCCCCCTTGGTTGTGCTGTGGTGGAGACCTTTGTGGGCTATACTCGGCCTTGTCTCAGGATTGTAAGTTGGTGGTTGAGGATATCCCTCCAGTGGTGTGGGGGCTGTGCTTTGGCAGAGTGGGTGGGGTTATATCCTTCCTGTTTGGCCCTGTCCGGGGGTTTCTTCGGAGGGGGCCACAGTGTCTCCTGACCGCTCCTGTCTCAGCCTCCAGTATTTATGCTGCAGTAGTTTATGTGTCGGGGGGCTAGGGTCAGTTGGTTATACCTGGAGTACTTCTCCTGTCTTATCCAGTGTCCTGTGTGAATTTAAGTATGCTCTCTCTAATTCTCTCGTTCTCTCTTTCTCTCTGAGAACCTGAGCCCTAGGACCATACGTCAGGACTACCGGGCATGCTGACACCTTGCTGTCCCCAGTCCGCCCGGCCTTGCTGCTATTCCAGTTTCAACTGTTTCTGCCTGCGGTTACGAAACCCCTACCTGTCCCAGACCTGCTGTTTTCAACTCTTAATGATCGGCTATGAAAAGCCAACTGAGATTTATTCCTGATTATTATTTGACCATGCTTGTCATTTATGAACATTTTGAAAATCTTGGCTCTCTCTAATTTTCTCCTTCTCTCTTTCTCTCGGAGGACCTGAGCCCTAGGACCATACGTCGGGACTACCGGCCGTGGTGACTCCTTGCTGCCCCCAGTCCGCCTGGCCTTGCTGCTATTCCAGTTTCAACTCTTCTGCCTGCGGTTATGGAACCCCTACCTGTCCCAAACCTGCTGTTTTCAACTCTTAATGATCGGCTATGAAAAGCCAACTGAGATTTATTCCTGATTATTATTTGACCATGCTTGTCATTTATGAACATTTTGAAAATCTTGGCTCTCTCTAATTTTCTCCTTCTCTCGGAGGACCTGGGCCCTAGGACCATGCGTCGGGACTGCCGCCCGTGGTGACTCCTTGCTGTCCCCAGTCCGCCTGGCCTTGCTGCTATTCCAGTTTCAGCTGTTCTGCCTGCGGTTATGGAACCGCCACCTGTCCCAGACCTGTTGTTTTTCAACTCTTAATGATCAGCTATGAAAAGCCAACTGAAAATTATTCATGATTATTATTTGACCATGCTTGTCACTTATGAACATTTTTGAACATCTTGGCATAGTTCTGTTATAATCTCCACCCGGCACAGCCAGAAGAGGACTGGCCACCCCTCATAGCCTGGTTCCTCTCTAGGTTTCTTCCTAGGTTTTGGCCTTTCTAGGGAGTTTTTCCTAGCCACCGTGCTTCTACACCTGCATTCTAGCTGTTTGGGGTTTTAGGCTGGGTTTCTGTACAGCACTTCGAGATATTATCTGATGTACGAAGGGCTATATAAAATAAAATTGATTGATTGATTGAGTGTAGACCTTACCGTGACATGCTTACTTACAAGCCCCTAACCAACAATGCCGTTCAAGAAATAGACTTGAGAAAGTTTTTACTAAATGAACTAAAGTTAAACATTTGATAAAATGTGGCGGGGGGAAATGTAAATAATCCGGGTGGCCATTTGATTAATTGTTAAGCAGTCTTATAGCTTGGGGGTAGAAACTGGTAAGGAGCCTTTTGGATCTAGACTTGGCACTCCGGTCCCGCTTGCTGTGCGGTAGCAGCGAGAACAGTCTACGACTTGGGGGACTGGAGTTTTTGGTAGAAAATTACAATATTATGTTTTAATACTGTTTATTCATTGAATAGCTGTGATGAGTACTGTACTCTCTCATCTGTGTCTCGGTGGACTGAGTTGGGCCTCTGAGGCTTGGAGCTTGGCGCTGGCAATTGATTTATGATGGCTTGGTGATAAAACATACAGCCTGCATTCCATAGAATGAGTTGGTGTTTGTGACCGAGATAGTCTGGAGGAGTAAAACAACACCTGGTGCACATAACTCACAAGATGAACCAAAGATCGCTTGTGATGCCCCGAGCTGCAGGGGAGGAGTGGAACCAACTATGACTAAGTTGCCACGAGCTGGCTCGAAGCCCATAACAAAAAGGGAGACAACGTGGAGACTCTCTCTATCTCGGGTCACAAACACCAACTCATTCAATGGAATGCAAACTTGTTGGATGCCTTCACTGTTTATTTTGGTTGTTTTTCTGATTATTTTGTGCCCAATAGAAATGAATGGCAAATAATATATTTATTTTTTTATAAAATAGTTATTTTGGAGTCACTTTTATTGTAAATAAGAATAGAATATGTTTCTAAACACTTCCACATTAATGAGGATGCTACCTTTTTCACTCATCATTATTCAGGACTATCTGTAATCATAGAAGCATCCACATGAATGTAGAAATGTTTTCAAACATTCCTGTGTACAATAAGGGACTCCAAAATGACAGTACGTTATTGACCACTCATTTCAGTAGAGCTCCAAAACAACAGAAAATGTGTCACTGTCCCAATACTTTTGGAGCACACTGTAGCTAAATGAGAGTGCAGCGGTGCTATGTAGCCTAGATATCAACAATAAGTGATATCCGTATTGCCCGTAGGCTACACCAATGCTGTCCTCCTTACCTCCAAGCGTTTACTCAAGTTGGATAATCTTTGGATGCCGACAGTAGTCACACCATTGGAAGACCATTAGAAGACCAAACTTGGTAGCATACAAAAGCCTATTCTTGCTCTTTTCCCGTGATCCATCAAACACATTTGGTGTGTCGTCACAGTGGTCTCTGACTTGTGGTCAGACTCGCTCAGGGTAGCAAATTTAAACTTGCTTATTTTTTCAATGCTGACCTGAATATCATTGAGAAAACAACCTTTCTGAATTTAAAAGTAATCCTAGAAATAATCATCTAGTTTTTGAAAGGTATATGTAATCTGATTACAATATTTTATCTGGTATCATTATGGAATACAGTTACAGTTTTTTGTCATCCGTTACATCTAACGGATTACATATAATCCGTTACTCCCCAACCCTGCTAATTGAAACTGGGTAACTGACATGTGGTGTTAGCTAGCTAGTCATGCTTACAGGTACCTTGACAGTGCTAGCTGTTGTATGGCTAAATTGAAAAAGATAGCTAGCTAACATTAGCATGATTTTCACAGTAGGTAGCTAACGTTACTTGGCTAGCTAGCTAACTTCCTGAGTCCAACCAAATCTTTCATCTGTGGACATGATTTGGAAAGGCACACACGTGTCTATATATTGACAGTTGACAGTACATGTCAGAGCAAAAACCAAGCCATGAGGTCAAAGGAATTGTCTGTAAAGTTCCGAGACAGAATTGTGTCGAGGCACAGATCTGGGGAAGGGTACCAAAAAATGTATGCAGGTTTGAAGGTCCACAAGAACACATTGGCCCCCAAGTTTGGAACCACCAAGACTCATCCTGCTGTATAACCATGTATGTAAAATGTATGTGTAGCAGAAAAGCTGAAAAAAAACAAAAAATATATTTGTCCTCCGAAGAGGGGAAGGTGGTGGATGGGTTAATAAAAAAAATATTTAAAAAAGACCATTCCTTGTGTAGATTGATTAGGAAACATTTTTTTAAATACATTTTTGAATAAGGCTGTAACGTAACAAAATGTGGAAAAAGTCAAGGATACTGAATACTTCCGAATGCACTGTACATGCGAGCACTGCATTGACGGAGAGCACCATGGGTATAACGTGGCTCTTTGAGGCCTCAGGTATGTTAGAAACATCTACACACAATACCCCATAATGACCAAGCAAAAAGGGTTTTAGAATTGTTTGCAAATGTATTAAATATAAAAAAAACTGATATCTCATTTACATAAGTATTCAAATCCTTTATTCAGTACTTTGTTGAAGCACCTTTGGCAGTGATTACAGCCTCGAGTCTTCTTGGGTATGACGCTACAATTTACACTTATGACAGGACAAGATTTGATGACAGCTAGTGTGCAAGCTAGCCAGGATAATTAAGAACTAGCTAAGGCTAGAATGAGCCACAAGTTCCTCTGTGTGTGTGTGTGTGTGAGAGAGAGAGAGCCAGAGACAGAGAGATCAAACATTCTAGCAATTTTTTTTATTATTTCAGTGTTCATAGAAATCTTTGTGCCTACTTAGCCCCCATGAAAACACTCAGCAATGTTCTCTCCTTCAAGGACAAATAAGACAACAGCTATTGGAGAGAATGAGAACAAGGCTGAGCACTGTAGTCAACAACGAGCCAGTGGACCTTGAGTACTTGCATTTTGTTTGTTCGCAAGAACTTACAATGGCAAGAGCAGCTACAGACCATGTTGACATTCCTCTGGAATTTATTTCTGGCCTACAGACGACAGGAAATCTCACGCCATTCACAAATGTCAGATGAGGTGCTTGATCAGCGTGTGAGGTCCATCAAAGCAAGCTATGTTGGGTACAGATTGGTGAAAAGTCCATATTCTATCAATGGGGCACCCTGTGTAATGCCATCGAGTGAAATCATCCATGCATCGGGAGGATGGAGATGGAATTTTTGTCAAGGATGATCCACCTTGGTTGTGTTGCTCGCAGAACTTATTCTAATTGGTCTTTTGACCAATCAGATTAGCACTGAAAAAGATCTAACGTGAAAAGATGTGATATGATTGGACAAAAGGCCAATTAGTGGAAAAACGCTGCCATAGACACCAACCATAAACTGATGAGTTGAAGCCCCCCCCAACTCTCATTTCGTCCCTCACAGATTCACCATAGGCTAAATCTTGTTTCTCAACATAAACTTGTATTAGCTTTTTCTCTCCTTAGATTCAACATTGTTATATTCAGGGTAATCAATGGTTTCTCTAGGAGGGTAAGTATAAGTAATCTGTTGTCAACCAAACCTAATTGCTTCTTTTTGTCTAGGTCCTGTATCTCAACACTGCTGCCAACAACAACGCTGCAACTGCATTTCATTTTTTATTGGAGGGCGTTACCAGATCTGGATGGCTATCAAGGTAAAGAATGATTTCCGTAGGGTGGCCAACAATAAAATCCTATATTTCCCATATGGAACGCTTGTGATTTTATTCTCTGCTACCCAGCCCCTGCTCTGTCTCTCAACTAGAACGTATATATTAAAAAATTTGTACCAGCAGTCCAGGATTGCAAGAATGTATGGATAAACCTTATTAAGGTTTGGTATCCAAGTCTATTGGATATGCACATTTTTTGTCCAAATAATTAAATTGAATGATGAAAGATGCTCAAAACAGGTAAATGGTTACTGTCTGTGTCACAGTACGCGGTGACCAAGGAGTGGAGAACGTGGACATTGCTCAATGCATGCTTGCTGTACGAGGAACTGGTAGTGTCAGCTTCATTGCAGGTTAAAAAAAATCCATTAGCAGAGGTATTTGTAATTTTCTTTTCATCAATGTGCTAAATGTCCACTAGCATACCGGTATGCCAATGACAATAATTATTTTCAGTAGAGATTATTTGGGAGCCTTAGCTAAGCAATGCTTTTCACATTGCAGAATAGAATGCCTGTGGCGTGACGTGTGGTCAGCTGTCACTTGCAAGTACTACGACGTACTTCACAGATTGGAGGAAGACTCCTCGACCTGTCCAGTGAACTCCACCTGTTTTGTGTACAGTATGTGATTGTCCCACATGTGAGGTCTGATCTGAAGAACTTCATGGACAGCTGAAACAGCCACCCAGCCCATACTGAGAGCAACCTGACCCCCAACCAGATGTGGCACATTGAGATGTTTCAAACATGTTGATGTGGAGGTATAACTGGTCAGAGCTGATAGTACAAACCAAATGTAATTGATGTCTGGCTTTAATTTTAGTGATGTTTCATCTCACTAGGACTTTACTGTAATCATCTACTCATTCCATAATGGCCTGAGTAACTCTATTGGAACATTTGAAAATCAACAACCAATTGGCTACCCTTCAGAGATTCACACACACAAGTGTTACAATGGAGACTGAGGCCAGACTATTTTGGTGTCCAGTCAGATAAGTTGTCACTAAAACCATGTTACTTTGTGTCTTTCCAGATTTAGCAAATGTAACACCTTTACCAGGATGTCCCCCCTGCAGACCCAAAGTATGGAGTGGGGGAGCCATACATCACATGGCATCTATCTGACCAGGACCTGGCAGTCCTCCAGGAGGCAATCAACCCCACCATGGTGTCCACATCGTTTGGCCGTGATGTCTACATGCAGACACTCGAACTGACACAAAGATTGTGATCGCTGGGTAGCTAAGCTCTACTACATTAGTATGATGATAACGTCAAGCTACATCCATCATTCAACTTTGCATATTGAGTACATTTTATATGAACATCGTTTATTTGACCTGATTTAGCTTGTCATAGCACCACCATATGTGACTGTAGGGTATGAATTAGACTGGCAGTAGACATCAATTGGCAAGCGTCAAATAGGTGACAATGGCAGCCTAACTCTTATCTTTTTCCCACTAATTGTCCTTTTGACCAGTCACATCAGAATGTTGCACATCAGATTTTTTTTAAGAGCTAACCTGATTGGTCAAAAGACCAATTGGGCTGAATTGGGCTGCCTGTCTAAACACACCCAAATTAGTAATCCGTTTTAGAGTGAAACATTTAAAAGAGCCGGATTCTGCCCAGACGTGCTCTGATAAATGTAACTTATGATGGGATCTACGCTGACCTTTTTTACAAGGAGCACGTCTGGGCCTAAGTTGAAAAATGTAGGCCCACACAAATTTAGGAGCACAATTAAAAATACTTAAGATAATAAAGCTAGAATCGTTCATTTTTCCGGGCACACTGGTGCTACTAAATAAAAATTCTAGGTCGCACAGCAAACTATGTGTATATGCGAGTAAAATCATTGAACTGTAGAGCCCTGCTAAAGAGGCAAATTATAATAAACTATTCAGTTTATTTCCATTGTTTAATGTTAATTTGGGAATCTACTAGCAATCAATCACTACAAAAATGACCAATTATAGAATATTTAAGTTTGTTTGTGCACCAGCATGGATAGGATTGTTATCTAGCCTCTAGAAATCAATTTAACCACAAAAGTTATGGGTGGCATTAGAAAGTTGTCTGTCAGAAGTTGTACTATATCAATTTACTATCTGCATATCCCAACATGAGATGAGATGCCCAATGTGTTGTACCATAATTTCCTCGTCAATTATATAAAACATCAAATAAATGTTTCAAAACTGGAAATCAAGGGAATCAAATGCACTATTAGTTGAATATTGAAAGGGTGTGGGTGACAGAGAAGGGCAGAGTGGTGCAGTTTAAAGGTCATGTGGCATAAAATCTTGAAGTGCTGGAGATTTAAGGTGGTGGGAGCATGTGGGTCTGGGCAGGGGTGATGTTGTTGATTTTTGTCGGTTGTCTTTTGTCTGTTTGTTTATATTGTGTGAAAACAAATATAATAATCACCTCCTAGATCATACAAAACAAGATTATAGATAAGAGGGATGGCTTTGTGTTAACCCTTTGATGCATACCAACACATGGGTGTGATCATTCTACAGTGGTACCTGCAACATACGCTCAAACCGATATTAATAGAATGCTTATTTAGAACGTCCAATTTCGATTGACGCAATAGTCAGCGTTTGAGCTGGCAACACTGTTTTTTTCTTCTTCACATACATTTTTTTCACAAACACAGTCCTTACATCATTATGTCCTGAATGTGACCAGTTTATTTTTGGAAGCAATGTTCAGACATTTACAGAAGTGGCGACAGCATAAAACAATCATCCAAAATGGAAAATATAGGCTACATTAGTCCTAGGGCTAACTGAGGAAATATTAACAAAACACAAGCGGTCATATGTAGCTAACTTTCAGTTGACAGAAACCATAATATGAATTAGCTAATAGAAATGACTATTTACAATTCATCACATCACGGGTGAGCTTACGATTGATCGAAATAAATAAAAAATTGCTAAAAATCTAAAGTAGTCCGACGATACGTAGTTTATGCGTGCCGCCATGGTTGTTTTTTTTAGGTCAATCAAAGATAAGAAAATGAGACATGCATGTTGAAGGGGGTGTGTCGTCTACCATCATTCACTTCCCTTCATTCACATCCGGAAATGTACTCGAAAGGTGAGTGATTCATCCCTCGCCTCATTTGTCATAAAATCTATGGTCTGACAGACGTTTACGTGACACCCAGAATGGATTGTATAATGCCACACATAGCTGGCAAATAAACTCAGCAAAAAAAAAGAAACAGCCCTTTTTCAGGACCCTGTCTTCCAAAGATAATTCGTAAAAAACCAAGTAACTTCACAGATCATCATTGTAAAGGGTTTAACCTGTTTGGGCTGCAGGGGCAGTATTGAGTAGCCAGATAAAAGGTGCCCATTTCAAACGGCCTCGTACTCAGTTCTTGCTCGTACAATATGCATATTATTATTACTATTGGATAGAAAACACTCTCTAGTTTCTAAAACCGTTTGAATTATATCTGTCAGTAAAACAGAACTCATTTTGCAGCAAACTTCCTGACAGGAAGTGGAAAATCTGAAATCGAAGCTCTGTTCTAGGTCCTGCCTATAAATGTCCTTGATATATATCAGTATACATGCACTTCATACGTCTTCCACTAGATGTCGACAGGCAGTGAGAGAAGAAATGGAGTTTGTAACTTGATCTGTGTCGAACAAAAGCTCTTTGTATGACGTGACACCAGTTTCCTGTTTTCTGGAGAGCACGTGAAGGGACCTGGTTTTGCCTTCTGTACAGCTGTCGTTATAGACGACTAATATCTCCGGCTTTGATTTTATTTGATACATGTGACAATATCATCGTAAAGTATGTTTTTTCAATATAGTTTTATTAGATTATTGAAATTTTTTCGGGACGTTAGGCGTGTTGCTTTGTCTGAGTATGTTCAGGAAGGAGAGCTTCGCGCCACTTTGCTAGCTTTCCGTGCTAATTGACTGGAGAAGAGGACATTCTAAATCCAAACAATGATTGTTCCCGACAAAGGACCCCTTGTACAACATTCTGATGAAAGATCGTCAAAAGTAGGACCCATTTTATGATGCTATTTCATATATCTGTCGAACATGTGAAATAGTCGTTTGCGCACAGATTTTGGGTACTCTCTCGCTTATACCTAAGCTGGATGTCGTAATGAAATTATTTTTAGAATTCTAACAAGCATTAAGAACTAGTGTATCTATCATTTCCTATACAACATGTATTTTTTTGTAACGTTTATGTATAGTTATTTGGTCAGAATAGTTGAGTGCCATAAAAATATCCGCACATTCTGGGAAAAAGATGCTACGTTAGCACAATGTATAACCACTGATTTCAGCTCTAAATATGCACATTTTCGTACAAAACATAAGTGTATGTATAACCTGATGTTATAGGACTGTCATCTGATGAAGCTTATCAAGGTTAGTCAAAAATTATATATCTTTTGCTGGTTTATTCGCTATCGCTAACGTGCCTATTGCTATCGCTAACGTGCCTTGATGAATGAATGCGGTAGTTTGGTAGGCTATTCTAGTAAGCTAATATAATGCTATATTGTGTTTTCGCTGTAAAACACTTTAAAAAATCGGAAATATTGGCTGGATTCACAAGATGTTTGTCTTTAATTTGCTATACACCATCGATTTTTCAGAAATGTTTTATGATGAGTATTTAGGTATTTGACGTTGGTGTCTGTAATTACTCTGGCTGCTTCGGTCCTATTTGTGACGGTAGCTGTGATGGTAGCTGCAATGCACAACTGATTTATACCTGAAATATGCACATTTTTCGAACAAAACATAGATTTATTGAATAACATGTTATAAGACTGTCATCTGATGAAGTTGTTTGTTGGTTAGTTTGGTTGGTTCTTGGTTAGTTAGGTTGGCTTTGTGCATGCTACCTGTGCTGTGAAAAATGTCTGTCCTTTTTTGTATTTGGTGGTGAGCTAACATAAATATATGTGGTGTTTTCGCTGTAAAACATTTTAAAAATCGGACATGTTGGCTGGATTCACAATATGTTTATCTTTCATATGCTGTATTGGACTTGTTCATGTGTGAAAGTTAAATATTTCAAAAAAATATATTTTGAATTTCGCGTCCTGCACTTGAAGTGGCTGTTGTCATATTGTGCCCGGCTTCGGGCTTGCAGCCCAAAGAAGTTATTAAACACTGTTTTCCATGCTTGTTCAATGAACCATAAACAATTAATGAACATGCATCTGTGGAACGGTGGTTAAGACACTAACAGCTCACAGACGATAGGCCATTAAGGTCACAGTTATGAAAGGTTAGTACACTAAAGAGGCCTTTCTACTGACTCTGAAAAACACCAAAATAAAGATGCCCAGGGTCCCTGCTCATCTGCATGAACGTGTTTTAGGCATGCTGCAAGGAGGCATGAGGACTGCAGATGCGGCCAGGACAATAAATTGCAATGTCCGTACTGTGAGACGCCTAAGACAGCGCTACAGGGAGACAGGACGGACAGCTGATCGTCCTTGCAGTGGCAGACCATGTGTAACAACACCTGCACAGGATCTGTACATCCGAACATCACACCTGCGGGACAGGTACAGGATGGCAACAACAACTGCCTGGCTGAACCAGCTTCAGTGGGGGATGGACACCTTGACATTGGGGGCTCATATTCAGAGTCAGTGGCATTGTGAAAGAAAACAAAATTCTGTAAGAATACTTTCACGTATGAGCCCTGTATCAATACGTGAAATAAACAGATATGTATTATATAGAGTACAGGGGACATAATCACTATGGTGAAGTGCTGTTCCATTCTACTCCATGTTTATATAAAATAAAATATATTCAAAAATATATATATATATACTGTATATATATATATATATATATATATATGAGATTTGTTCTTCTTTTATTTGCAATATATAAAAATATCATCAGTAATGAAATGTGTAAAGTACACATTGGCTATACATTGTGGATGTGTGTGTGTGTGTATCTACTAATATATATATACACACACACACACATCCACACATCCACAATGTATAGCCAATGTGTACTTTACACATTTCATTACTGATGATATTTTTATATATTGCAAATAAAAGAAGAAAAAATCTCAAATTAATAATATTTGATATTATTCATTTCAAACAACGGCATTAGCATGAGAAGTACTTACCAGTCCAAAATAGCATCCTCTCCGTGGAGAGACATGTCTTCTGCCTGTGAGTCAAAACTATCATCGCTGACTGACTCATCTTCCTGAAGCAACTCTGTCTCGCTTTCCCTATCAATCTGTATACCTATACTTTGTTTTTGCTTTATCCTGATATATTCGCCATAATTGAAATATATAAAATTGATGAAAATGCTCTTGACCATGTACTGCTATGCGTAACACTCATGGCTTCGTCAAGTAAGATTTGCAATGGCGAATGAACCTCTTTTATGCCCGAGTTTACAACAAAGGCTTGTCTTCGAACGTATAACCATTATATATTGCCATTTACCTCAGCTCATTTGCTATCTTCCAAGCTAGATTTCAAGATGATCAGTGGTCATTGGGCCAAAATACAGTCAATCGACAAAAGACCAGTCCTATCATTGGTGTGCAATGAGGTCACTGATTGGTGTCTTCAAATCAGTTTGTTTCGGTCAATACTTCCCGGGAAAAGAAACATCAAGTGTGGTTGTGTTACTAACAACCAGAGGATTGCAATGAAACCAACCATGACTGGATAAACGTATGTTTAGTGTGTGTAATTACATTAAATGTTTTGTCGAAAGTTGAATGAGACGGAATTCATGACACAAGCGGTTTGCAAATGTTTCATGTTAGGCTATAAAAATGTATTTTATCAAGCAAAACGAACATTCACTGTGTAGCTGGGACAGTTGGCATTGCCACCAGAAGAAGAGCTTCAAAGGTAAGCAATTTATTTTATTGTTATTTCTGACTTTCGTGACGATAATGCTTGGTTGGAAAATGCTAGTAATACTTGTGTGCTGGGCGTCGTCCTCAGATAATCGCATGGTATGCTTTCGCCGTAAAGCCTTTTTGAAATCTGACAACGCGGATGGATTAACAAAAAGTTATGCTTTTAAATGATGTAAGATATGTATTTACATGAATGTTTAATATTACGAATGGTGTATTTAGAATTTTAGCGCTGTGCAATTTCACCGGATGTTGGCCAGGTGGGACGCTACCGTAAGAAGTTCCCATAAGAAGTTAATGGGATTAAGAAGATTCCCAGTCTGGCTCACCAGAGTACTTGTGCCAACTATAGAGATAGGTCTCTTAACTGGGCAGGTGGCTTTATAATGTCCTGCAGGCCAACAGTACAGACAGCTGTTGGAACTCAGCCTATTTGAACGTTCCTTAGGCGATAATATAGCTCTGCCCAGTTGCATAGGTTCCGGAGTATCTGACCTACCCGTCGATGATGATTCTGGAGGGAGCTCGGGTAGCTTCAGATCCTCTCGGAAAAATAGCCTTCGGGGACATCCGGATACCTTCAAAGATGAGCGAGCCATTGTGGATGAACGAGTGTGACCCAGGCCAGACCTCCTCTCACTCCTGCGTGCCCTTAGCCACCCATCAATTTTAATGGTGAGGGTGATGAGGGAATCAAGGGCCATTGGCAATTCCCAGGCGGCTAGCTCATCCTTTATCTCCTCAGATAGTCCGTGAAGGAAGGTATCAAAAAGGGACTCTGGATTCCAGGCACTCTCGGTGGCCAGCTTACGAAAGTCAACAGCGTAGTCTGCCACACTATGAGAATTTTGACATGAATCCAGCAGTTTATGGGCCGCCTCTCTCCCGGATACCGGAGAATTGAAAACCTTTCTCACCTCTGCCATAAAATCCTCCAGATGACGACAAATGGAGGATTGTTGATCCTTATCTTCTCTAGGATAGAGGGCAGCATTCGGGAATTTTGGATGAAAAGCATTCCCAAATTAAACTGCCTGCTACTCATGCCCAGAAGCTAAGATATGCATATTAGTAGATTTGGATAGAAAACACTCTGAAGTTTCTAAAACAGTTTGAATCATGTCTGTGACTACAACATAACTTACTTGGCGGAAAAAAACCTGAGAAACAAATCCAACCAGGAAGTGGGAAATCTGAGGTTTGTAGGTTTTCAACTCATCGCCTATCGAATACACAGTGGGATATGGGTCAGTTTGCACTTCCTACGGCTTCCACTAGATTCAACAGTCTTTAGAACCTTGTCTGATGCTTTTACTGTGAAGTAAATATGAACTTTACCGAACAAAACATACATGTATTGTGTAACATGAAGTCCTATGAGTGTCAAAGGTTAGGTCAAAGGTTAGTGATTCATTTTATCTCTATTTCTGCTTTTTGTGACTCCTCTCTTTGGCTGGAAAAATGGCTGTGTTATTCAGTGAATAGGCACTCACCTAACATAATCGTTTGGTTTGCTTTTGTCGTAAAGTATTTTTGAAATCAGACACTGTGGCTGGATTTACAACAAGTATGTCTTTAAAATGGTGTAAAATACATGTATGTTTGAGAAATTTTAATTATGGGATTTCTGTTGTTTTGAATTTGGCGCCCTGCAGTTTCACTGGCTGTTGAAGAGGTGGGACGCTAACTTCTCACGTACACTAGACAGGTTAAGAAGGGCAGCAAAGAAGCCACTTCTCTCCAGGAAAAACATCAGGGACATACTGATATTCTGGAAAAGGTACAGGGATTTGACTGCTGAGGACTGGGGTAAAGTCATTTTCTCTGATGAATCCCCTTTCCGATTGTTTGGGTCATCCGGAAAAAAGCTTGTCCCGGAGGAAACAAGGTGAGCGCTACCATCAGTCCTGTGTCATGCCAACAGTAAAGCATCCTGAGACCATTCATGTGTGGGGTTGCTTCTCAGCCAAGAGAGTGGGCTCACTCCCAATTTTGTCTAAGAACACAGCCATGAATAAAGAAGGGTACCAACACATCCTCCGAGAGCAACTTCTCCCAACCATCCAGGAACAGTTTGGTGACGAACAATGCATTTTCCAGCATGATGGAGCACCTTGCTAAAAGGCAAAATTGATAACTAATTGACTCGGGGAACTAAACATCGATATTTTGGGTCCATGGCCAGGAAACTCCCCAGACCTTAATCTCATTGAGAACTTGTGGTCAATTCTCAAGAGGCGGGTGGACAAACAAAACCCCACAAATTCTGACAAACTCCAAGCATTGATTATGCAAGAATGGCCTGCCATCAGTCAGGATGTGGCCCAGAAGTTAATTGACAGCATGCCAGGGCGGATTGTAGAGGTCTTGAAAAAGAGGGGTCAACACTGCAAATATTGACTCTTTGCATCAACTTCATGTAATTGTCAATAAAAGCCTTTGACACTTATGAAATGCTTGTAATTATACTTCAGTATTCCCTACTAACATCTGACAAAAATATCGAAAGACACTGAAGCAGCAAACTTTGTGGAAATGAAAATTTGTGTCATTCTCAAAACGTTTGGCCACGACTGTACATATACAGTGGGGCAAAAAAGTATTTAGTCAGCAGTCAGCCACCAATTGTGCAAGTTCTCCCAATTAAAAAGATGAGAGAGGCCTGTAATTTTCATCATAGGTACACTTTAACTATGACAGACAAAATTAGAAAAGATATCCAGAAAATCACATTGTAGGATTTTTAATGAATTTATTTGCAAATTATGGTGGAAAATACGTATTTGGTCACCTACAAACAAGCAAGATTTCTGGCTCTCACAGACCTGTACCTTCATCTTTAAGAGGCTCCTCTGTCCTCCACTCGTTACCTGTATTAATGGCACCTGTTTGAACTTGTTATCAGTATAAAACACACCTGTCCACAACCTCAAACAGTCACACTCCAAACTCCACTATGGCCAAGACCAAAGAGCTGTCAAAGGACACCAGAAACAAAATTGTAGACCTGCACCAGGCTGGGAAGACTGAATCTGCAATAGGTAAGCAGCTTGGTTTGAAGAAATCAACTGTGGGAGCAATTATTAGGAAATGGAAGACATACAAGACCACTGATAATCTCCCTCGATCTGGGGCTCCACGCAAGATCTCACCCCCGTGGGGTCAAAATGATCACAAGAACGGTGAGCAAAAATCCCAGAACCACACGGGGGGACCTAGTGAATGACCTGCAGAGAGCTGGGACCAAAGTAACAAAGCCTACCATCACTAACACACTACACCGCCAGGGACTCAAATCTTGCAGTGCCAGACGTGTCCCCCTGCTTAAGCCAGTACAGGCCCGTCTGAAGTTTGCTAGAGAGCATTTGGATGATCCAGAAGAAGATTGGGAGAATGTCATATGGTCAGATGAAACCAAAATAGAACTTTTTGGTAAAAACTCAACTCGTCGTGTTTGGAGGACAAAGAATGCTGAGTTGCATCCAAATAACACCATACCTACTGTGAAGCATGGGGGTGGAAACATCATGCTTTGGGGCTGTTTTTCTGCAAAGGGACCAGGACAACTGATCCGTGTAAAGGAAAGAATGAATGGGGCCATGTATCGTGAGATTTTGAGTGAAAACCTCCTTCCATCAGCAAGGGCATTGAAGATGAAACGTGGCTGGGTCTTTCAGCATGACAATGATCCCAAACACACCGGCCGGGCAACAAAGGAGTGGCTTCGTAAGAAGCATTTCAAGGTCCTGGAGTGGCCTAGCCAGTCTCCAGATCTCAACCCCATAGAAAATCTTTGGAGGGAGTTGAAAGTCCGTGTTGCCCAGCAACAGCCCCAAAACATCACTGCTCTAGAGGAGATCTGCATGGAGGAATGGGCCAAAATACCAGCAACAGTGTGTGAAAACCTTGTGAAGACTTTACAGAAAACGTTTGACCTCTGTCATTGCCAACAAAGGGTATATAACAAAGTATTGAGATTTTTTTTTGTTATTGACCAAATACTTATTTTCCACCATAATTTGCAAATAAATTCATAAAATATCCTACAATGTGATTTTCTGGAGAAAAAAAAAATCTCATTTTGTCTGTTATAGTTGAAGTGTACCAATGATGAAAATTACAGGCCTCTCTCATCTTTTTAAGTGGGAGAACTTGCACGATTGGTGGCAGACTAAATACTTTTTTGCCCCACTGTATACACACACATGTCATTTTTTGCTCTGACATGCACAGTCAACTGTGGGACCTTTCATCTCCCTCGCCTCCCATCTGGTTTCCACAATCAAATAATGTTCTCCTAGCAGTTGCCAATAAAATAAGTCTTAGGTGGAAGGGATTGTTTGTCATCTGTAGCCCCGTGAAATCTGATAAAACAAGCTCAATAACTCAATGCATGCACACACTCCTGTCAAATAACATGCATTCAACTGTATTGTAAATAAACCATGGCTACATCTTGATTTACCCAGTTTATCAATACAGAGCTACCTTCAAATAAATGATTACCATTTTGTTTTTTTGTAGTTAGATTGGTAAAAACAAAGTCAAATTGACTGTATGATTGTATAATTGATTCATTAATGCATACATGTAAAAAAAAAGAAATTGACACATTTTCAAATGTTATGATATTTAACTCAAAAGATGCCCAACGATTGAACAGAGCAGTTTCTGAGTTTATCTGCCTGGATCAAGTGCCATTCTGTGACTTTGGCTAATAGCCCTTTTTTTTGTGGTATCGTTTTGGAATTCCGTATTGTGATGTATCGAGTATCGTGATACTAAACCTGAGACCAGTATGAAATCAAAACAACACTCAAGTCCCCTGTGCTCGAGTCCGAGTCCCAGTGCTTGAATCCTGGTCCAGGTGCTCAAGTATGAGTCCTCATTAACTTAAAATTAAGGTATTTACCCAGTTAGATAGTGTAGTGGCAAGATAAATAATTCAATAGTTTGCTATCCCTTTTTTTCTGTGCCACTAAATGTTTGCATATAAGCTAGGTTACCAGGGCCACATTCAGTTGCAAAACTTTCTTGAACGTTGCATTAATAGAGCAAACATTATTCCTTACTCAACATGTCAGAAGCATGTTTTTTCATATTTCTATTTGATTTTTCCAAAACGTTGCGGCTAGCTATAGCTAAAATGCGGCCCGCCATTGCGCGATAGAAAGAAAAAAACTTTGTCCTGGTATTATGAGTCATATCTTTTGAACGATTAAGCCGTTTTCTTTGAAGAAAAGAGGGAGACTTGGCTACAGACCTGGCTATGAAATGCAGTGGGAAAAGTGGGAGGGTTGAGCGAGACTACAAATTAAAAGGCAGCCTGCTTTTCTATACTAAACAGAGGAAAAAAGCACACTGTAGCTAGACTGTTTTACTATTAAACTCAATGTTATTGTTTTTAATCTTGTAAAGCAGCTTGTGTTTCTTACGCAGGAAAAGGGTAGCTAACTAGAAGGGTGCCTGTGACTGGTTAGCTACGGTGAAGCAAGAGAGTCACATGTTCAATGTGTATAATCGGAGGCAGAGCGGAGCATCTGCCCAAACATTGCTTGCCACTATTTTGTTGATGAATGAACACTGCATCCAAATAATCAGTGATGAAAATCCAAACACCGGAACTACTGCTGTTCGTTATACTATACATTCAATCCTGTCACAACAGATTGCATGGCATACCAGTACCATGGTAATATCGATCTACCAAAACGTCATGATGTAAAAGTCTAAAAGTATTTGGTTTGAAATATACTTAAGTATTAAAAGTAAATTGAATTGCTAACATGTACTTAGTATCAAAAGTAAAAGTATAAACCATTTCAAATTCCTTATTTTGAGCAAACCAGACGGCACAATTTACATTTTTATTGACAGATCGCTTGGGTCACACTAACACTCAGACATAATTTACAAACTATGCATTTGTGTTTAGTGAGTCCACCAGATCAGAGGCAGTAGGGATGACCCGGAATGTTCTCTTGATAAGGGTGTGAATCTGACCATGAATCTGACCGTTTGTCTGTCAAAATGTAACAAGTACTTTTGGATGTAAGGGAAAATGTATGGAGTAAAAAGTACATTAGTTTCTTTAGGAATGTAGTGAAGTTAAAGTTACCAAAAATATAAATAGTAAAGTACAGATACCAAAAAAAACGACGTAAGTAGTACTTTAAAGTATTTTTATTTAAGTACTTTATACCACTGGTGATGGCGAGCGGGATTGCAGACCATGATGTGTTTTCTGTTGTTAGATTTGTACATTTTGTACAAATCTTGGAGCAGTTGCAAAGCGAGCAATGTTGATACATTGTGTAATTTCATCGCCTTTTATAACCAAGAGCACAGACCAGTCTGAGTAGACTTTGCAAAATCACTTTCATGCAGTCTCTGAGTGTCAGAGAGGGAAAATGGAGAACCGGTTTGCAACAGGCATGCTTGCAGCTTTACAGCAAAGAAAACAGATAGTCTCTAGCCTAAACGGTAAAAATAAAAGACCCATATTACCAGATATGCCTTTTTTTTCTCGGTGTGTGTGTACTGTATGTGTGTTTGTGGGAAAGAGAGAGATGTGTGTGAGGGAGACAGAGAGAGTGTGTGAGGAAGGGAGGGAGAGTGTTTCTGTTGTTAACTGAAGAGTAAAGAAGGATTCATGTGGTGTTTTCCCCCTTACATTGACATGCCGATCATTATACATGTATATTCCTTCCTCCCATTCCTCCAGCCAAATCACAGGAAGGCCTTTGGAAGTATGAGCAAATCAGACATTCTATGCAGTATTCTATTAAACACTGAACAGTGTGAAGTTAAATTCAATGTGTTGTATTGAGTAGAAGTGTGACTTTCTGTGAAAGGTTTTTGTAAAACGTTTAGAAAATGTGAACAAGCGTCTGGGGGACGGGTCGAACAGGATGCTAGGCCACTGATTTCTTTCCACCGTAGTTTCGCGATACTACTTGGTATCGTGACACTTGGCCTGGTATCCTATAGTTCGTAAACACTAAATCCTAGATCCCACCTCATGCAGCAACACTGCCTGGCAAGTGCTGAAGCATAACAGTTGGTCCAATATATTTGGATGTCTACAAAGTGAGACTTTGTCCTTGTTGTTCACAAAAAAATGAAATGAAATTGAGAAATATACCACATTTACTTCTTACTAATACATTTCTTAGGCTGTTTTCATGTTATCCAGGGGTAAACAAATCATCGGCCAGAGCGTCAAGTAGCCCCGTGTGGCTCAGTTGGTAGAGCATGGCGCTTGCAACGCCAGGGTTGTGGGTTCGATTCCCACGGGGGGCCAGTACAAAAAAAAGTATGGATGTATGTACTTGTAAGTCGCTCTGGATAAGAGCGCCTGCTAAATGACTTAAATGTAAATGTAAGTATGCGCTCTGAACGCTCCGAGAGCCAAACGAGATGGATGGGGCTAAAGCTTAAGAGGGTGTGAACGATGCTGAATGGGTATAGACAAAGAAGAGCTCGTTACTAGATACCAAAACATTCAAAAGCCATTTGTCATTGCTCCTCAAATGCAGTGTATGATATGCCATTTTGTAGCTCTGAGTCTCTACCTTTATGCCATGTAAAAAAAAAACACTATTTCAAACTTTGCTCCATAAGACCAAATCCAGGTGGTGAGCCACGTATTTATATTCCAGACTCTGCCATCGTGCCTTCAAATATTCATTTATATTTCTTATTCAAATTGTTTTGAATTTGAGTTTGTTGTTTCGCATCGTTAGGTATTACTGCACTGTTGGAGCTAGGAGCATAAGCATTTCGCTCCACTCTCGATAACATCTGCAGAACATGTGTACGCGACCAATAAAATCTGATTTGATTGGAAAGGCATAAGGGTGGTGCTTTCTGTTCAGACCACTGAGGGGCCAGGCTGGTCCACTAATATATCTGGAAAGATGTTGTGACTTTCTTGCCCTTAATCCCCTTGGTGACGAAGAAGTCCGTGCCACGTTGAGGAATGTGTTTCATGGGACAGGTCGAGACTGGTGGGATGTGGCATGTCTCACCATTACCTCCTGGGCTGACACTGAGTCAAAGTTTTCCTCTGCCTTTCTGTCTGAGGACTACACAGATGAGCTGGCAGGCAGAGTCAGCAATCCAGTGCAAGGAGAGAGAGACAGTATCTGTGTGACTTTGCATACAGTTCCCACCAGACTGTGAAAACCTGGAATTGAAGAGGAAGAGGTCATTAAGTCAACCCTCTACTAGTCTGTCAACTCAGAGAAAGAGTCACCATTGTAGATGGACTGGTTATACTGGGACAGCAGCTCAGGAGGACAGAGTATGCCATGAACAATATGAACAGACACCCAAACAGTTACCCAAGACAGACTATCAACCACATCCAGAGTCTCCAGCCAAGATGCCTCCAGTGTTCTGCTGGAGATGTAGCAAAGAGGAACATTCTCCAGCTACATGTCCAAATCAGGATCAAGTAAACCCCTCCAGAAACCACAAACTGTGCAACAAGTCACAACAGGGCAACACACCTAACTACCATCACAAGAACGACCATCCTACTCTGGGTGCTCTGATTTAGAGATGAAACCCCAAGAGTCACTGACTACACCCACCCATCGACATCCCCTTCCTTTCAGCCAATACCGCACCAGCTGGTGTTACTCCTATCCATAGGCCCTTGGACAGGAAGATCTGGACACCGGGTCATCCTACACGCTGCTCAATGAGAATCTGTGGAAGGAGGTGAAAGGTCCACAATACAACATGAAGCTGTGGACAGAAGGTTCATTATATCTGGCTGATGGTGAGGCTAAACAACCACTCGGGTGGCGTGAGGTGGAGTTCTGCCTGTGTAACCGCTCCTATATGATTTATTTTGTTATTCTGCCTTCCAAGACCCTTGCTTTTCCTGTCGTGTTGGGAATTGATTTCATGTACTTCAGAGGTGTCCAGATTGATGTCGCACACAATTGCTACTGGTTTCCACACAATCAGAGCGAGAAGCATTTCTTCCAAGCAGAAGATACAAAGTTACACGATTGGGTCCAAGTGTGGCAGTCTTCTCTATCGTGGCTCCGGTATAGTTAACCCCTCATAATCTGGTTGATGATCTCCTTTTACAGGCTGTGAGAAGAGCTTAGCTGGAACAGCCAGAGGAGTTAAGGCTGCTGGAACAGCTGCAGCTTAACTCTGATGTACTGTATGTACATTGAAGCTGGGACACACCATGCTTCTAAAGCACAAAATATTCCTTACACAGGACAAGCCTATCAAGCAGAGGCCATATTGTTTGTCCCTAGCAAAGCTCAACATCCAAAAATGACTCGTTAATGCTATGTTGACACAAGATATAATTGAACGTTCCTCCTCTCCCTGGGCTGCTCCTGTTGTCCTCATCCCCCAAAAGAATGGGGGTCTTAGACTTTGTGTGGACTATAGGAAGACCAACAACATCTCCAAAACTGATGTCTATCCTCTTCCCACTATCCAAGAGATCCTGGAGTCATTGTCTGGCACTGTTGTGTTCATCACTCTCAACCTCAGTAGTGGCTATTGGCAGGTTGAGATGGACCAGGACAGCAAGGACAAGACTGTTTTTGACTGTGCTGACGGCCTGTTTTCCTTTAAGGTGATGCCTTTTGGAGTAAATAATGTGCCTGCCATCTTCCAAAGACTGTGTTAGATGAGCTCAAAAGGGAAGATATGTTTACATACCTGGACGATATAATAATCTACTCCCAGACCAGAGAACAACACTTTCAAGATCAGACAGTGTTGGACAAGCTAAGAGAAAGCTGGTCTGCCAAACCTCCCTGAAGTTCCTTGGCCATATTGTGTCTTCTGATGGCATGGATCCATGTGGATTCTGAAAAGTCCAAGACTGTACAATTGCGATCACTAACCTCGATTTGGATGAAGATTTCTATTTCAACAAGACAGCAGCTCTGGACGTTATGCTTACCCCGGACCAGGCCCGGATCCACGAGACTAGAAATAGGAAGCAGTGGCGAAAGAGGAAACCGAGGCGGCGTCATGATTAGACTACACTGACGAGCATCTAGACCGCCATTTCCTTCTGCTTTGATGGCAAAGTTACAATCAATAGAGAACAAACTGGACGAGCTTTGTTCGGGACTATCCTATCAACGGGACATGAAGAATGAATATCCTATGTTTCTCAGATTCGTGGCTGAACAAGGACATGGATGATATACACCTTGCTGGCTTTTCCATGCATAGTCAAGATCGGACTGCAGCCTTGGGTAAGATGGGGGGAGGGGTGTTTATTTTTGTTAATAGCAGCTTGTGTGCAACCTCTAATGATATAAGGAAGTGTCGAGTTTTTGCTCACCAAAGTTCGAACGCCTCATGATAAGCTGCAGACCATACTTTTTACCAAGATCATATACACCGCTCCAAAAAATTAAGGGAACACTTAAACAACACAATGTAACTCCAAGTTAATCACACTTCTGTGAAATCAAACTGTCCACTTAGGAAGCAACACTGATTGACAATACATTTCACATGCTGTTGTGCAAGAAAAGTAGCTATTTGGACATAAATGATGGACATTATCGAACAAAACAAACATTTATTGTGGAACTGGGATTCCTGGGAGTGCATTCTGATGAAAATCAACATCAAAGGTAAGTGAATATTTATCATGTTATTTGTAACTTCTGTTGACTGCACAATATGGCGGATATCTTTTTGTCTTGTATGGGCTCTGAGCGCCGTACTCAGATTATTGCATGGTTTGGTTTTTCGAAATCTGACACAGCGGTTGCATTAAGAAGAAGTGGATCTAAAATTCCATGTATAACACTTGTATCTTTGATCAAAATTTATTACGAGTATTTCTGGAAATTGATGTGTCTCTCTGCAAAATCACCGGATGTTTTTGGAACTACTGAACATAATGTCCTATGAGTGTCATCTGATGAAGATCATCAAATGTTAGTGATTCATTTTATCTCTATTTCTGCTTTTTGTGACTCCTGTCTTTGGCTGAAAAATGGCTGTGATTTGGCTCTGACCTAACATAATCGTTTGTGGTGCTTTCGCCGAAAAGCCTACTGTGGTGGGATTAACAAGAAGTGTATCTTTAAAATGGTGTGAAGTACTTGTATGCTTGAATTTTAATTATGAGATTTCTGTTGTTTGAATTTGAATCTGCACTTTCACTGGCTGTTGTCATATCGATCCCGGTAGCGGGATCTCAGCCATAAGAAGATTTTTTTAACCAGGTATGCCAGTTGAGCACAAGTTCTCATTCACAACTGCAACCTGGCCAAGATAAAGCAAAGCAGTGCGACAAAAAAAACAACAACACAGAGTTACACATGGGATAAACAAACGTACAGTCAATAACACAATAGAAAATCTGTATACGGTGTGTGAAAATTAAGTAAGGAGGTAAGGCAATAAAAGGCCAATAGTGGCAAAGTAATTACTATTTAGTCATTTACACTGGAGTGATATATGTGCAGATGAGGATGTGCAAGTAGAAATACTGGTGTGGAAAAGAGCAGAAAAAACTAAAAACAAATGTGGGGATGAGGTAGGTAGTACGTTGGATGAGCTATTTGCAGATGGGCTGTGTACAGCTGCAGCGATCGGTAAGCTGCTCTGACAGCTGATGCTTAAAATTAGAGAGGGAGATATAAGACTCCAACTTCAGTGATTTTTGCAATTCGTTCCAGTCATTGGCAGCAGAGAACTGGAAGGAAAGGCGGCCAAAAGAGATGTTCGCTTTGGGGATGACCAGTGAAATATACCTTCTGGAGCGCGTCCTATGGGTGGGTGTTGCTATGGTGACCAATGAGCTGAGATAAGGCAAAGACTTATAGAGGACCTGGAGCAAAGACTTATAGAGGAAAGACTTATAGAGGACCTGGAGCCAGTGGGTTTGGCAGCGAATATGTAGCGAGGACCAGCCAGCGAGAGCATACAGATCGCAATGGTGGGTAGTATATGGGGCTTTGGTGACAAAACGGATGACACTGTGATAGACTGCATCCAATTTGCTGAGTAGAGTATTGGAGGCTATTTTGTAAATGACATCGCCGAAGTCAAGGATCGGCAGGATAGTCAGTTTTACGAGGGTATGTTTAGCAGCATGAGTGAAGGAGGCTTTGTTGCAAAATAGGAAGCCGATTCTAGATTTAATTTTGGATTGGAGATGCTGAATATGAGTCAGCAAGGAGCCTTTACAGTCTAGCTAGACACCTAGGTATTTATAGTTGTCCACATATTCTAAGTCAGGACCGCATCCAGAGTAGTAATGCTAGGCGGGCGGCAGCGATCAGTTGAAGAGCATGCATTTAGTTTTACTATGGTTTAACCTTTCACGAGTATCTACCCCGGATCCGGGATCACCCCCCCCCCCCCCCCCCCCCCCACACTGAGTAGCATAGCCTAGCATAGCGTCACAATTAAATAGTAGCATCTAAATATCATTAAATCACAAGTCCAAGACACCTAATGAAAGATACAGATCTTGTGAATAAAGCCACCATTTCAGATTTTTAAAATGTTTTACAGGGAAGACAAAATATGTAAATCTATTAGCTAACCACTTTAGCAAAAGACACCACTTTTCTAACTCCATCAGTTTCTTACTCCATCAGGTGCTATCACCAATTCGGCTAAACTAAGATATTGATAGCCACTAACCAAGAAAAAACCTCATCAGATGACAGTCTGATAACATATTTATGGTATAGGATAGGTTTTGTTAGAAAAATTTGCATATTTCAGGTAGATATCATAGTTTACAATTGCACCCACCGTCACAAATGGAATTGAATAAATACATAGAGCAACGTGTTTACCTAATTACTAATCATCAAACATTTCGTAAAAATACACAGCATACACTAATCGAAAGACACAGATCCTGTGAATACAGACAATATTTCAGATTTTCTAAGTGTCTTACAGCGAAAACACAATAAATCGTTATATTAGCACACCACATATGCAAACGTTACCAGAGCATTGATTCTAGCCAAAGAGAGCGATAACGTAAACATCGCCAAAATATATTAATTTTTTCACTAACCTTCTCAGAATTCTTCAGATGACACTCCTGTAACATCACATTACAACATACATATACAGTTTGTTCGAAAATGTGCATATTTAGCCACCAAAATCATGGTTAGACAATGACAAAAGTTGCCCAGCTGGTCAGACAATGTCGTGCGCCATATTAGACAGTGATCTAGTCGTATACATAAATACTCATAAACGTGACTAAAAATATAGGGTGGACAGCAATTGATAGACAATTTAATTCTTAATACAATCGCTGATTTACATTTTTTTAATTATCCTTACTTTTCAATACAGTTTGCGCCAAGCGAAGCTACGTCTAACAAGATGGCGTCATAAGCGATTAACATTTTTCGACAGAAACACGATTTATCATAATAAATTGTTCCTACTTTGAGCTGTTCTTCAGAATCTTGGGCAAAGAATCCTTTCTTGGGTCTAATCGTCTTTTGGTCGAAAGCTGTCCTCTTGCCATGTGGAAATGCCAACTGCGTTCGGCATGAACTGGAAACCTGCCCGGCGCTTCAAAGTGTCTCAGAAATAAATGTCCCAAAATGCGCACTAAACGGATATAAATTGCTATAAAACGGTTTAAATTAACTACCTTATGATGTTTTTAACTCCTATAACGAGTAAAAACATGACCTGAGAAATATTACTGGCTACACTAATGCTTGGAAAAAGAGCAGGTCGGTGTCCACCGCGCGCCCGACACAGCTGTAAAAGAGTTCCTACCTACAGGTTTTTTTCATTTATAGTGGCTGTGATTGCGCAATCGATACCATTCAAATCGTCATCACGTAAAGGCATCCAGGGGAAGGCAGTGTCCGTATCCTGATAGCGTTCACAGTGGCCTTTAAACTGACTCCAGATCAGGGGCCAAAATGTGTGAAATCTGACTCCATGTCAGGGAAATTGCTGTAGAATGAGTTCTGTTCCACTCAGAGACAAAATTCCAACGCCTATAGAAACTAGAGAGTGTTTTCTATCCAATAATAGTAATAATATGCATATTGTACGAGCAAGAATTTAGTAGGAAGCCGTTTAATCTGTAATGCAATTATGCTAATGAGAAAACAGCACCCCCTGTAGTCGCAAGAAGTTAAGAGCAGTTGGAGTCCACGAAAAGAGTTTTGTATGGCATCGAAGCTCATTTGGAGGTTTAACACAGTGTCCAAAGAAGGGCCAGAGGTATACAGAATGGTGTCGTCTGCGTAGAGGTGGATCAAAGAATCACCCGCTGCAAGAGCGACATCATTGATATATACAGAGAAAAGAGTCGGCCCACGAATTGAAACCTGTGGCACCCCCATAGAGACTGCCAGATTTCCAGACAACAGGCCCTCCGATTTGACACACTGAACTCTATCTGAGAAGTAGTTAGTGAACCAGTCGAGGCAGTCATTAGAGAAACCAAGGCTGTTGCGTCTGGCGATAAGAATACGGTGATTGACAGAGTCGAAAGCCTTGGCCAGGTCAATGAAGACGTCTGCACAGTACTGTTTATCGATGGTGGTTATGATATCGTTTAGGACCTTGAGCGTGGCTGAGGTACACCCGTGACCAACTCGGAAACCGGATTGCATAGCGGAGAAGGTACGGTGGGATTCGAGATGGTCGGTGATCTGTTTGTTCACTTGGCTTTCGAAGACTTTAGAAAGGCAGGACAGGATGGATAAAGGTCTAACAGTTTGGGTCTAGAGTGTCTCCCCCTTTGAAGAGGGGGATGGAGCCAAAATGGCTACCAAGATGCCGCTGCCTCCCGTTACAGCCACTGTGCATAACAATGATGCCAACAAAAAGCTATTCCGGTCAGTGAGACCAGAGGGCAACCCACGTCCTGCTTCAAAGTTCAGAAACAGGTCTTAATGAAACACGTTCAGTTCAAGACTACCGCCATGCCCTGATGAGTTGAAATGGGATGTCTTCTACTCGGAGGCTGACCAGAATATCTGAAGGCCAAGCTTATTAATGTCACCCAGGAATTGAACCTGATGAAGAGTGGGGCCAAGATAGACAGTCAGGCTTTGGAGGAGAAGAAAGCAAAGGAACAGTTCAGAGCAAAGGTGGAGAAGTACATCCAGGAGATCTGCCTGATGAAGGGAGATGATAAGAGATAATGAAGAATGAAAGAGATGCTGAAAAACCGAAGAGAAGAGGCAGGGTTTTTTCTGTATCAAAAAGTGGCTTAGGTGGTGGACGTGGAAGTGAGTGTGGTCGGCCTGTCGGAGTGGCTACATTTGAGAGAACATTTTAGATGCCCCCACCTTGGGGGGTGGAGACATTTTTAATTTTTAAGCCAATTTCCTGAGGAAAGAAAAATTGTCCTCGGTTGCAACTATCCCTACCGAGTTCCAAACTGCCTCTGGAAACAACATCAGCACAAGAACTGTTCGTCGGAAGCTTCATGAAATGAGTTTCTATGGCCGAGCAGCCGCACACAAGCCTAAGATCATCATGCGCAATGCCAAGCGTCGGCTGGAGTGGTGTAAAGCTCACTGCCATTGGACTCTAGAGCAGTGGAAACACGTTCTCTGGAGTGATAAATCATGCTTCACCATCCAATGGATGAATCTGGGTTAGACTGGCCTGCACAGAGCCCTGACCTCAACATCATCCAACACCTTTGAAATTAATTGGAACGCGAGCCAAGGCTAATCGCCCAACATCAGTGCCCGACCTCACTAAGCTTGTGGCTGAATGGAAGCAAGTGCCCACAGCAATGTTCCAACATCTAGTGGAAAGCCTTCCCAGAAGAGTGGAAAGTGTTATGGCAGCAAAAGGGGGACCAACTCCATATTAATGCCCATGATTTTGGAATAAAATGATTGACGAGCAGGTGTCCACATACACTACATGATCAAAAATATATAGTTCAAGAGACCTTTTTATGATATTTTGAAGACAATATGGATGTACAGTCTATTGGTATCGAAAGGGACATTAGTCACACTACTCCATGTGAACACGTAGATTAGGATAAACTCCCTCTAGTGGCTGGATGAGAACAGACACTGTGACATAAAATACTGACATACACAAAAGGAGCTCTTTTTCCCCTCTCTCCAGATTAAATCCTGCCACTTGTGAGGTCTGGATGCCCGACAACCTGTCCATTTGACCCCACTCCCTCCTACCTTCTCCAGACCATCTCCGGAGACCTTCTCCAGACCATCTCCGGAGACCTTCTCCCATTCCTAATCAACTCATTCATTTCAAAATGGCAGAGTTGCTCCCTTCCTCATGAAACAAACACTCGACTCCACTAACGTCAAAAACTACAGACCAGTATCCCTTCTTTCTATTCTTTCCAAAACACTTGACTGTGCTGTCTCTGACCAACTCTAACCAGTCAGGTTTCAAGAAGGATCACTCAACCAAGACTGCTCTTCTCTGTGTCACAGAGTCTATCCACACTGCCAAAGCTGGTGCTCTCTCCTCTGTTCTCATCCTCCATGGATCTATCCTCTGCCTTCGACACCGTGAACTATCAGATTTTCCTCTCCACCCTCCATCTCAGGGCTGGGCGTCTCAGGCTTTGCACACTCTTGGGTTGCATTCTACCTGGTAGGCTGCTCCTACCAGGTGACATGGATAGGATCTGTGTCTGCAGCACATACTCTGACTACTGGTGTCCCCCCAGGGCTTGGTTTATAGCCCTCTCCCTCTTCTCTCTATACAACAAGTCACTCGGCTCCGTCAAATCCTTATATGGTCTCTCCTATCATTGCTATGCGGATGACACTCAACTACTGATCTTCCCCCTTACTGAAACAAGCAACACAAAGCTGGTTGCAAATCCAGATTCATCCTCCAGAAAAGACAGAACAAATATTATGGTTAAATTCAAATATACGAATTGATAAAAAATATATATCTTCTTCATGGATTTATTGTTATTTTTTATTTATGTTATAAATAGGAATGTCACATGTGCAGTAAACAGAAATATGGAAATGTTTGCTCTATCCAGCGCCATACAGTACAGGTTCCAAAATAGTTGGAAAGACATTTTCGATGTGCCGATTCCGTGGCCCGTTTTATGAAATGATATGCAAAACAGTGCTTGATTCAAAACTTACGTTTTCAATTTAAATTATTAGACAGAATTCTTGCGATAAACAGAATGTTATGTATATGGGGCATACAACTACCTCAGCTCTGCAGATTATCCTACAAAGAGACAGAAGCATTAGATCACTTACATGGCCAAAAGTATGTTGGATCTTGCTAGCAACATCTCATTCCAAAAGCACGGGCATTAATATGGAGTTGGTCCCCCCTTTGCTGCTATAACAGCCTGCACTCTTCTGGGAGTGCTTTCCACTAGATGTTAGAACATTGCTGTGGGGACTTGCTCCCATTCAGCAAAAACGTATTAGTGAGGTCTGGCACTGATGTTGGGCGATTAGGCCTGGCTCGCAGTCGGCGTTCCAATTCATCTCAAAGGTGTTCGATGGGGTTGAGGTCAGGGCTCTGTGCAGGCCAGTCAAATTCTTCCACACCGATCTTGACAAACCATTTCTGTATTTACCTCGCTTTGTGCACGGTGGCATTGTCATGCTGGAACAGGAAAGGGCCTTCCCCAAACTGTTATCACAAAGTTGGAAGCACTGAATCGTCTACAATGTCATTGTATGCTGTAACGTTAAGATTTCCGTTCACTGGAACAAAGGGGCCTAGACAGTTTGGAGCTCGGCAGTGAGTGTTGCAACTGGGGATAGACTATTTTTACGTGCTACGTGCTTCAGTACTCGGCAGTCCCGTTCTGTGACCTTCTGTGGCCTACCACTTTGCGGCTGAGCCATTGTTGCTCCTAGACATTTCCACTTCACAATACCAGCACTTACAGTTGACTGGGGCAGCTCTAGCATGGCAGAAATTTGATAAACTGACTTGTTGTAAAGGTGGCATCCTATGACGGTGCCAGGTTGAAAGTCACTGAGCTCTTCAGTAAGGCCATTCTACTGCCAATGTTTGTCTGTGGAGATTGGACGGCTGTGTGTGATGATTTTATACAGCTGTCAGCAACGGGTGTGGCTGAAATAGCCGAACCCACTAATTTGAAGAGGTGTCTTTTGGTATTGTGTGTATTTTGGTAATAGTGTATTTTGGTATTGCTCCTATGTAGCTTGTTTCTGGTCATAGGTAAGTGTTATGGTTAGGGTAGGGTTAAACATATGGATGTCCCAAGCATCCCGCATAGCACTAACCCTGAGTAAACGACGTCAAGTACTCTCACACATGAAAATTGGGGTAGCGAAACCTAAATTTGGACCAGTCCCTAACAAGTGACAACCCATACATCAAAATGTAGCTATAAAGCGCTACTTTGTAACATATGTTTTTTTTTAGAGTCTCTGAAAACATTTGAATGGCAGAGCTTGAAGAATACCCTTCACAAAGAACACACCAGATTCACAAGCTTCACTAAAGGGCTGTAACTGTAACGTTACCAAAGAGTTGAACGTCGCATCCATTGTTTGTCACGACACCCAATCATGACACTTCACATAACAGTATATAGCCAGTGCGCATTTTTTGGTACATTATTGACCTGGCAAGCTTTTATCTACTCAGCACACTCAGAAGCAGTAACAGTTCACAGAATTCACTATTTTCTCCAACTGGTGTAGTTGCATTAGGTGATATAATGTCCAGTGTTGCTGTAGCACGCCAAAGCAAAATAGGCTTATAGCCATGTAAGGACCGCCCTCTTCAGGACAAATAATGAAATGCAAAAAAAAGTTACATTCTATCCATCTATTCTAATTGGTCCTCTGAGGTCAGGCCTGGGAAATTATTTTCCATGGAGGGCCATATTAGAATATAATTTTGCCATTGCGGGCCAGAATCATAGTACAGGAATATGCATCATGTGTATGACTGTGTTGAGAGACATATCTACAGTAAATCACATCCAGATAGGCTACTTATTAAAAAAAAATTAACATGCACAGAAATAAACCACATCCATGTTCTCCTTTTGGTAGGTATTTTCATTATTTAACATACAATGAACTACACGGAGGGAAAAGTACACTGTGCATTCAGCACCACGGACAAAACTCTTGTCAACGGGTATGCACAAAAACACAGTGAGCGAGAGCTCAACATTACATTTAAACTACTCAATCAGTGTGAGGAGTGAGGTCTCTGATGGGCATCGACTAGAGCAGTGAAGTCAGGTATAGTTTCTGACGTTGCTATGAGGTGAGAGTCAGTAAGAGATGATCTGTGCCTTGACTTGTTATATTTCACCACTGAAAATGTCTGTTCACATACATAGGTTGACCAAAACAGTACAAACATCTTCTGAGCATGACTCCTAATCTTTGGAAGTTTTGTTCGTCAAGAGATGCATAGAACCTCGTCAGTGACATTGTTTTGAATAGTTCTCCAATCACTGCATCAGACTGAAGATCGATAAGCTCAAGTTGCAGGTCAGTGGGAGTGTTATCCACATTGAAGGTGAAAGGAGAGGAGACCAACAGCATGTCATTTTCCAACACTTTGAAATCCTCAAAACGAGGAGAAAACTCACCATTCAAAGCACGCAGCAGCGATGTATACTTCTCCCGCTGGTCATCTGATAGGGAACAGACCAGTAGTGTCGGAAGGAAGGTGGGTGAGATTGTTGGCTTCTACTTGGCTGGTCAGGAGGAGTAATCTTCCTTTGAAGTCTTTGACAAGGCTGTACATCTGATGTGAAAAAAAGGCCCTTCCCTTGTAGTTTGGAATTCAGTTCATTCATGAGGGTCATGATGTCCACGGTGAAGGCAAAATCAGCCAACCATTATTTTCCTTTCATTTGCAAAAACACAGCAATCTCCGACTTCAGGTCCCACACCGTTTTAAACACCTTCCCCAGCCATCTCACGTTTGTGTGGTAGGGGAGATCTGCATGACCCGACTCTGTCTCTTACAACAGCGAGACAAACTGCCTGGGGTTTAAAGATTTTGCTCTTATGAAGTTTACCACTTTAGTGACTGTATCCACAACATGGCTCATTTTCAGAACACATTTACAGAGTTCCTACTGATGAATAATGCAATTTAGGGGAAAAAATCTGGGTAACGTTTTTTCCTGTCAAGTTTGGGCGCCCATCAGTGGTCACACTGGATAACTTTTCAAAACTCAGTCCCAACTTTGCCTCACACTTATTAACCTCCTCCAATAAATATTTCCCTGTGGTTGTGCTCTTCATTGACAACACTGAAGCAAGCTCCTCTGTAATTTCAAAGTCTGGGGTTATGCCTCGTAAGAATATCAGCAACGTGCATCACTGCTCTCATACAGGGGCAAGGAGAAATAGATTAACTCCTTTACCTTGTCTTTCAACTGTTGCTCCATATTCTCTGCGATGTCCTCAACACGCCGTGTCACTGTTCATCTTGACAGGGACATTTTCAAACAGCTCTTTCTTGTCGGTGAAAAGTATTGCTGCAGAGTCAATGAAACATTCTTTAATGAATTCGCCCTCAGCGAATGCCTTGCTAAGATGAACAATTTTGTGGGGCAGTACATACCGTAGCTAGCTCTCACAATTCCGTCGTTTGCTGAATGCAGTTTTGTGAAAAGGCCTTGCTGCTTTTGCAACTGAGAAAGCAACTATTTCGATGCTCTTGCCCTCTGCACAGAAGACATATTCCTATATTTCTCTGCATGCTTCGTCTGGAAGTGTCGGGACAAGTTGTAGTCTTTCAAGACAGTGATGCGCTCTTTGCACACAGCTTACGCTGATACATCAATAGGGAAATATTTTGATGTTCATTCTTGCTTGAACACCCTACATTCATTGTCTACTTTACTTTGAAATCTTTGAACCCCCCCCCCCCCCCCCCCTAGCTAGCTACTATTTGTAACTGTGACATGTGTCAGCCTGTCAGTCATTGTCTGTCCTCGTGCAGTTGTTACTTATACGTGCCTTCAAAATAAATGTCCCACAGTGGGAGTTAAATCATTCCACAATGACGAGCATTCATTGGGCTTTTAATTTGAATAACAAATACGTTTTTCTAAACTTTACCATCGCACATTTTTTACGTGATCTGAGCATGATTCCGCGGGCTGTACTGAATCAGGTCGGGGGCCGCATACGGCTCCTGGGCCGGTCTTTGCCCAGGCATGTTTTGAGTGGATTAAACACAGATACAAATACTCCATAAAAGGCTAATATTGGTGATAATATCAGTCAACCAATAAATCAGTCGGGCTCAAATGAAAATACACACGCCAATTTAATTCCACTAAATTATGCAAAGTAACCTATTGACCGATAACCGTAACCAAAATAATCCCTAGACCAAATATATCATGGGCATATTTTGTTCTCTCAGCCCCATGGCCAAATGAGTAGAATTGCATTAAATGTATTATCAAATTACTCAATTTTCTCTTCGCCACATTGCAAAATGTGCAGAATTGCAGGAAGTGAACTTTTTTGTCTCTCTAACATCAAGAGACGGGCCACTCAAATGTTTTGCAACGAGGTGGGGGGCCCCTCAACCAAATCTCGTTTAGGACCCTGTCATGCCAAATAGTGTCCCCCGGCCAAATAGTGTCCCCCTCTACGTCACAATGCGATTAGATGAGTTCTAGCTTCTGTTGCTTGGGCTGTTGCAAGAATTTGTAACATTCTGACCTGATTACATAATTAACCAAAGCGTCCGTTGCTATGCTGGTTGGCTCTATTTTACCTTGAAGGCTCTATTTTACCTTGGAGGAGGTTGAGGGCAATTCTAGTTCTATTTCACCGCATAAACGCTCGCTCAGTCCGCGCAATATTATTACCTCAGAATTGCTCTCCAAGGACAGTGTTTTTGACGGTGACAACCTGCTGACTACCTGTTGTTTCCGAGGACCAAAAATACTGGAAATATAACACTTTCTTTACCATGTATTTGTCTTAAGTACATATTCTTAAATAGGAAAATATAGTTTTACTTCTTATGGCTGGGTGGCAGTATTGAGTAGCTTGGATGAAAAGGTGCCCAGAGTAAACTGCCTGCTAAGATTTGCATATTATTATTAGTATTGGATAGAAAACACTCTGAAGTTTCTAAAACTGTCTGAATGATGTCTGTGAGTATAACAGAACTCATATGGCAGGCAAAAACCTGAGACAAAATCCAACACAGGAAGTGGGAAATCTGAGGTGTGTAGGTTTGCCTATCCAATATACAGTGGGATAGTGGTCATTTTGCACTTCCTAAGGCTTCCACTAGATGTCAACAGTCTTTAGAACCTTGTTTGATGCTTCTACTGTGAAGAATGAGTGAAGGAGAGCTCTTTGAGTCAGGTGTCTGGCACGAGCTGAACATGCGCGCTCACGTGAGAGCAACCTGCTTTCCATCGCATTTCTGAAAACAAAGGAATTCTCCGGTTGAAACATTATTGAAGATTTATGTTAAAAACGTCATAAAGATTGATTCTATACATCGTTTGACATGTTTCTACGAACTGTAATGGAATTTTCTGACTTTGTCTGAACTGTGCGTCATGAATGTGGATTACTGGATTGAACGCGCAAACAAAATGAATGTATTTGGACATAAATGATGGACTATATCGAACCAAACAAACATTGATTGTGGAACTGCGATTCCTGGGAGTGCATTCTGATGAAGATCATCAAAGGTAAGTGAATATTTATAATGCTATTTCTGACTTCTGTTGACTCCACAACATGGCGGATATCTCTTTGGGTTGTGTTGGTCTCTGAGCGCTGTACTCAGATTATTGCATGGTGTGCTTTTTCCGTAAAGTTTTTTGGAAATCTGACACATTGCATTAGGATTTCAATTAATGTCATAGCAGAGAGCACACAACGTTTCAATGTGTCACTTTCTGCTTAAAGGTCTGTCTAGCCTGCCAGAGCCAATCAAAGTTGTTTCACCATTGCACATGATCGGTAAGTGTCCCAATTCAAATTTTGCCATGATAAGTTGTTTTGTAATGGTTTCTTTATTTGACCACAGCAGAGTTACATATTATAGAGTGTGTGTGTGTGTGTGTGTGTGTGTGTGTGTGTGTGTGTGTGTGTGTGTGTGTGTGTGTGTGTGTGTGTGTGTGTGTGTGTGTGTGTGTGTGTGTGTGTGTGTGTCAGTATCCTTACAAATATGAAAAGCTGCATACTGTATGACACAGATACAGGTAAGAATAAAGTCTTCTCTCTAACACTTCAAATGTTAGGGGTGGATCTCATCGGACCCTTCACGAAAGGCAACAGCTGGTGTTTGCCAGCGCCCGATCACTTTACCATGTGGGTGGAGCCAATACCCATTAAGGTCAGTAAAGGAAGAGTATGTGCTTAACCTCTCTTGGGGTAGAGTGCAGAATTTTGATGTGTGGATGAAAAGCGTGCCCAAAGTAAACTGCCTGTTACTCAGGCCGAGAAGCTAGGATATGCATTGGTAGATTTGGATAGAAAACACTCTAAAGTTTCTAAACTGTTAAAATTATGTCTGTGAGTATAACAGCACTGATATGGCAGGCGAAACCCCGAGGACAAACCATCCCCCCCAAACAAATTCAGCCAACCACTATTTTCAATGGCTTTCACTTCTATTATAAGGCCAAGTCCTCCCAGATTGCAGTTCCTAGGGCTAACACTAGATGTCAACAGTCTTTAGAAAGAGTTTCATGCTGGTTCTTGGAAAAATGAGCCAGAAATGGTAGTTTCTGGCTCCCATTTTGGCTGTAGTGTTTCCAAGCGCGTGGAAGAGAGCGCGTTCTTTGGTATTTTTCTCCGGTAAAGACAATAACGATTCTCCGTCTTTTAAATTTTATCGTTTATTTACGTATTTGGGTACCTAAGGTTTGATTATAAACGTTGTTTGACTTGTTTGGAAAATGTATTAGTAACGTTTGGGATTAATTTTGTATGCATTTTGATGGAGGGAAACTGGGTGGATTATTGACTGAAGCGCGCCAGCTAAACTGAGTTTTTATGGATATAAAGAAGGACATTATCAAACAAAAGGACCATTTGTGATGTAACTGGGACCTTTTGGAGTGCCAACAGAAGAAGATCATCAAAGGTAAGGCATTTTTTATATTGCTATTTCTGACTTTCGTGTCGCACCTGCCTGGTTGAAATATGTTTTTCATGTGTTTGTATGCGGGGCGCTGTCAGATAATGGCATGGTATGCTTTTGCCGTAAAGTCTTTTTGAAATCTGACACAGCGGCTGGATTAACAAGAAGTGAAGCTTTATTTTGATGTTGTACACTTGTGATTTTATGAAAGTTCAATATTTATAATACTGTAGTTTGAATATCGCGTTCTGCAATTTCACCAGATGTTGGCCAGGTGGGACGCTACCGTCCCACCTGCCCATAAGAAGTTAACTCTAAATTCCCTTCTGTAACCCATTAAAAATGGTGCTTGGAACCAAAATTACAATATTTTTTGTTTTGTATGATACCCGTCATCGCCTTGGAGGCCACGGCTTTCCTGAGCTTATCTTGAGTGACCGAGGTCAAGGAACGCTAGAACAAGGTACGAATGTTATAGGTTATATTCTGTCACCACATGGTCGGTTTATTTATTTTTTACAATTTGTTTTTGTTTTTCCATGGTACATAATCAGACGTATTTCAATATCTTACATTGGCAATAGATATCGCTTTCCTACCCCCTCCTCCAGGTTTGGTGAATGGACCAACCAGACCCTCAAGACTGCCATGGGCAAGTCCCTTGATGGGTACCAGGAACAGTGGGAGAACAACCTGAAGGCAATTCTCTTTGCACAGCAGCATCCAGGTCTCCACCGAGTACGGACGGGAGCCGCAGCTGTTGACTGAGGTAAACAATGCAATTGTAAATACAATTATTGCATATACTGTAGTCTTTCAAATTTGTGATTGACTTGGAGTTGTTGTTTGTCTATTGCTATTTTTGTATAAAGTACTTTCAGATCACTGAAACCCCACCTGATGTGGTGGAAGTTGCCAAACCAGATCAGAACGCCTTCGTGTACTACCTTCAGGCACGGACTGAGAAGGATGTGGAGGTTTAAGACCAGGTAAAAATGATTGCCCGCTGTTCATTTACTTTATAACACTGCACTAATCCATCACATTTTCGCACAGTAAAGTGTAACCTGTGTGTTTGCTTGTTTACGTCTAGGTCTCCTACCTTTTTCCTTTGAACTCTGCTCCTGTCCTCCAGGAGCTGGGGGGTTCTGCCCAACACCCAGATGTGGATCCACATGATGTCCTCCATTACCAACCACCCTCCAACTGTTCATTACATCATCTACAGCTACTGTTGTTATCATGTTGTCATTATCTGCTGAGAATGTTTTCTTGCTCTATCATACTGGGCACATAATATGTGAGCTAAACCGATTAACTAAAAACACTAGCACTGCAAACACTCAGAACAAAGAGAGCAGCAGTGCCTGGACTTTCCAGTCTCCCTCTTCAAGTCCCCCATTCTGAGACTGGCTGGCTTTTGAGAACAAGTGACAGGCAGAATTCCACACACCAGAATTCAGTATTTTAGTCTATGACCGCCATGTGAGTGCACAAAAAATCTGAAAATAAATGAATGACAGAACTGTACCAAAAACAATCAATGTTCATGTATTAAAATCTTAAAAAATGGCCATGTTGGTTTTCACAGCTGTTTCACAAGGTGTTCATTATTGTTGTAAGGTATCCTTTGATGGTATTAATTTGTTCCACATTATTCATTGTTGTATCCTAGGACCTACAACAGATACGGTTGAAGTCGGAAATTTACATAAACTAGTTTTAATGACTCCAACCTGGAGTGTTTCAACCACTCCACACATTTCTTGTTAACAAACTATTGTTGAAAAGTCGGTTAAGGCATTTACTTTGTGCGTGACACAAGTAATTTTTCCAACAATTCTTTTCAGACAGATTATTTCACTTGAAATTCACTGTATCACAATTCCAGTGGGTGAGAAGTTTACATACATTAGGGAGACTGTGCCTTTAAACAGCTTGGAAAATTCCAGAAAATGATGTCATGGCTTTAGAAGCTTCTTAAGCTAATTGACATTATTTGCGTCAATTGGAGGTGTACCTGTGGATGTATTTCAAGGCCTACCTTCAAACTCAGTGCCTTTTTGCTTGACATCATGGGAAAACCTCCCGGGTGGCACAGTGGTCTAGGGCACTGCATCGCAGGGCTAGCTGTGCCACCAGAGTCTCTGGGTTCACGCCCAGGCTGGGTCCGGGTTAGGAAGGGTTTGGCCGGTAGGGATATCCTTGTCTCAGTATGTAAAATGTAATAAAATGTATGCACTCTACTGGATAAGAGCGACTTAATGTCATTTAATGTCTAAATGACTAAAATGTAAAAATGTAAAACGAAAAGAAATCAGCCAAGACTTCAGAAAAAAAATGTACACCTCCACAAGGCTGGTTCATCCTTGGGAGCAATTTCCAAACACTTGATGGTATTCAAACACTTCAGGTATAAACACCATGGGACCACGCAGCCGATATACTGAATAACATACAGAATAACAGCAAACAACCTTGTGAAGGTACAAAAGTATCTATATCCACAGTTAAACGAGTCCTATATCGACATAACCTGAAAGGCCGCTCAGCAAGGAAGAAGCCACTGCTCCAAAACCGCCATAAAAAAGCCAGACTACGGTTTGCAACTGCACATGGGGACAAAGATCGTACTTTTTGGAGTAATATCCTCTGGTCTGATGAAACAAAAATGTAACTGTTTAGGCATAATGACCATCATTATGTTTGGAGGAAAAAGGGCGTGCTTGCAAGCCGAAGAACACCATCCCAACCTTGAAGCATGGGTGTGGCAGCATCATGTTGTGCGGGTGCTTTTCTGCAGGAGGGACTGCTGCACTTCACAAAATAGATGGCATCATGAGGGTGGAATATTATGTGGATATATTGAAGCAACATCTCAGTTGCTTCATCTCAACATCTCAGAAGTTAAAGCTTGGTCGAAAATGGGTCTTCCAAATGGACAATGACCCCAAGCATACTTACAAAGTTGTGGCAAAATGGCTTAAGAACAACAATGTCAAGGTATTGGAGTGGCCATCACAAAGCCCTGACCTCAATCCCATAGAAAATGTGTGGGCAGAACTGAAAAAGCATGTGTGAGTAAGGAGGCCTACAAACCTGACTCCGTTACACCAGCTGTCAGGAGGAATGGGCCAAAATTCACCCAAGTTATTGTGGGAAGCTTGTGGAAGGCTACCCAAAATGTTTGACCCAAGTTAAACAATTTAAAGGCAATGCTCCCAAATACTAATTGAGTGTATGTAAACTTCTGACACACAAGGAATGTGATGAAAGAAATAAAAGCTGAAAAAAATCATTCTCTCTACTATTATTATGCCTAGTCGTTTCTGAATCCATGACCCCCTGGGACATGCTTAACACCCCGGCCATCCTACCATCTAAGCTTGATGCCCTCAATCTCACACAAATGATCAATGAACCTACCAGGTACAACCCCAAATCTATAAACACGGGCACCCTCGGGCACCCCCAACTTGCCCTCCAAATAGGGCGGCAGGGTAGCCTAGTGGTTAGAGCGTTGGACTAGTAACCGGAAGGTTGCAAGTTCAAATCCCCGAGCTGACAAGGTACAAATCTGTCGTTCTGCCCCTGAACAGGCAGTTAACCCACTGTTCCTAGGCCGTCATTGAAAATAAGAATTTGTTCTTAACTGACTTGCCTAGTTAAATAAAGGTAAAAAATAAATAAAAAATAAAAATAAAAAATACACTTGGTTGAAAATGCTGTTTTCAACCAAGATCTCAGCCATCACTGCCTCATTGCCTGCATCCGCAATGGGTCCACGATCAAACAACCACCCCTCATCACTGTCAAATGCTCCCTAAAACACTTCAGCGAGCAGGCCTTTCTAATCGACCTGGCCCGGGTATCCTGGAAGGATATTGACCTCATCACGTCAGTAGAGGATGCCTGGTCATTCTTTAAAAGTGCTTTCCTCACCGTCTTAAATAAGCATGCCCCTTTCAAAAAAAATTCAACCAGGAACAGATATAGCCCTTGGTTCTCTCCAGACCTGACTGCCTTTGACCAGCACAAAAAAGAATAGCCCCCGTTATATGCAACTTTTCAGGGAATTTAGGAACCAAAAAGCTAAGGCTAGCTTTTTCAAGCAGAAATTTGCATCCTGTAGCACAAACTCAAAAAAGTTCTGGGACACTGTCTCTAGTCTTAAGATTTGTTTTGTGTTATTATCCATATTGAAGGTTATCACCCACCAGATTGTGTAGTGCTAATATTTAGTATAACTTGCCGATATTGAATATTACGTTTTTATCTTGAGGTGCTCTACATAACTCCGTTCAGTCCGCCATTACCTGTCTCAGTTCCACCTCCTACCTTCCTCCCAGTAAAACTCTAGGGTTAGAGAAAACACAGTAAAAGAGACCGAACAAATTCACAGTGGATGGTAACACCACCAGAATCAGAATAATTTATGAACATGAAAAAAAAAACTTGGTAGCGGACATTCCATCAGTCGTGGAAGAAAGAAAATAAACATGTCCTTAGTTTTCACTATGCTACATTTTAATCAGTCCTAAAAAAATCTTAATCATTAGTCAGGTTTACTACATCTTGGGCAGGAAGTCTTAATAAACACATGCGTATACATAATTATACTTCAGACACATTTATACTGCATAGATATCAGATAATACAGTGTATAGCTGAATTGGGCACCTTCTATAGTAAACAACTCCCTTGTAATCTTAATATTTTTGACCTGTTTCATTGACATACAATTATGTACATACTGTCCCAAATTTCCCCACTGTGTCTCTCAAAGCCTGTTTGAGTTCAGTGTGTACTGGCGGCTATCTATTGTTCCACAGGAAGGTTATGTCTAATCCAAACAACAGACGACTTAAACACGAGAGCAGTGGATCAGGCCTTGAGGAGTGAGCAGCCTCTAACTTAATATCAGTCTCAATGCTCAACCTCTCTGTTTTACTCCTTCAAATTACCAAAATATGACATTATTGGATTGCTATCTGGGTGTTATCATTCACTTTGTTACTTTCACTAGTCTCCATAATCTGTTTCCTCCAACTAAAACCATTCTCCTCTTTCCAGTAGAAAAAAAAGATAATCAATCACTAGTCCTAAAACACACGGACCACTCTCAAACAATGTTCTGCGTTCCACTATTGCAAGGATTACAGTGTATTTCTATTACATAATCACTGTTGGATATTCACGTTCTGCTTCAATATTTATTACATGTCTATTATTTTAAGATTCGTATGTAATGCTTTGGAGGGATCAATATGTGTTAACTGGGTTGCACTGTCTCATTCCCCAGTAGATGTCACACTCAGTCCATAATAAGTCTGGCACCTGAGACAGCATAGACAGGGAAAAAATGCAGTCTCCATTTTGCCTACTCACAAATTGGTTTAGGTCGTCATCATTTGGGATATCAACGAAAACTCCATCGGGAGTACAATGAATTGTAGCCTTTTAAGTTTTGTTAACAGAAAATCGTATTCAACATTCATTGGTTCTATTTAACAGGGTATGGGCTTATTTCAAAATGCATTACCAGGGTGAATGAAATCATCTAAGCGTTTATAGTTCTATTGGTTAGGGTTAAGTCAAGTCCTGTACAATGCTTTAACTCTTATCAAACAAATTATTCATAAAGGGACCACTCTGAACATTCCTCAGAATACCTTATCACCTCTCACGTATGTCTACGTGTGGGTGTGCTAGTTGTATATTGTTATTATTTGTTTTCTATTCTTACTTCATCAAATCATCATAATAAACCATTAAACTCAATATTATGTTACTTTATCTCTAGTAAACCATTATACATGTGTTACATCACAAATTCCTTCTCTAGACTATTGTTATATTCATACAGGGTTTTAGATATTTACACTAGTTCGATTTATTTAACAGCATATTTGAAAATAGTTCTCTCTTCTTTCATATCTCCATACATAATAATGTTATACATCAAACTCCACTGATGAGACACGTTATCCTCATATACTCTAAAGTCATGTTATCCTCAGAGACATGTTATCCTCGTTACCAATGAGACATGTTATCCTCAACATTAACAAGACATGTTATCCTCCTTACTAACAAGACATGTTATCCTCCTTACTAATAAGACATGTTATCCTCTGAGATTTCTGAGACATGTTTTCCTCTATCTGTAGATCCAATGGCGGTGTTGGACAGACCCCTAGATAATGTTACTAATCAGCTCACACAGAACTGGAAAACTCAAGTTGTGGCATTCATTCACCTCTTTCACAAGTTAGCTAGTCCCCTGACAGCTCTCATTCACTCAATACTTAATAGCTTATTATCCAAATTCCAATCTTAATAGTAATATTTTCAATCCATTTGTTATCAAAATTTCAATCAATCAGCCACATTTCAATCAGCTTAACTTCTCTGGGATAGGTGGCAGTATTTTCATGTCCGGATGAAAAGCGTGTCCAAAGTAAACTGCCTGCTACTCAGGCCCTGAACCTAACATATGCATATTATTAGTAGATTTGGATAGACAACACTCTGAAGTTTCTAAAACTGTTTGAATCATGTCTGTGAGTATAATAGAACTTATTTGGCAGGCAAAACCCCAAGGACAAACCATTCTGATTTATTTTTTAGGTCACTCTCTTTTCAATGGGTTTTCATTGGGAATCCAGATTTCTAAGTGACCTTCTTGCAGTTTCTATCACTTCCACTGGATGTCAACAGTCTTTAGAAATTGGTTGAGGTTTTTCCTTTGAGACATGAAGAAGTAACACTGTTCAGAATGAGGGTAGAGGGAAGTGTAAATTACTATAAAAATTACTCTTTGTTAGAGGCGAGTGACCTGAAAGCACGCTCCACATTGCTTTCCTCCGGTATTGAACACAGTATATCCCGTCTTCAATTTTATCGATTATTTACGTTAAAAAATACCTAAAGTTGTATTACAAAAGTAGTTTGAAATGTTTGGACAAAGCTTACAGGTAACTTTTGAGATATTTTGTAGTCACGTTGCGCAAGTTGGAACCAGTGTTTTTCTGGATCAAACACGCCAAATAAATGGACATTTGGGATATATATCGATGGAATTAATCGAACAAAAGGACCATTTGTGATGTTTATGGGACATATTGGAGTGCCAACAGAAGAAGCTCGTCAAAGGTAAGGCATGAAATATATCTTTATTTCTGCGTTTTGTGTCGCGCCTGGAGGGTTGAAATATGATGGTCTGTGTTTGTTTGCTTGGGTGCTATCCTCAGATAATAGCATCGTTTGCTTTCACCGTAAAGCATTTTTTAAATCTGACACGTTGGCTGGATTCACAACAAGTGTAGCTTTAATTTGGTATATTGAATGTGTGATTTCATCAAAGTTAAATTTTTATAGTAATTTATTTGAATTTGGCGCTCTGCATTTTCACTGGATGTTGGCCAGTTGGGACGCTAGCATCCCACATAACCCAGCGAGATTAATATGTCATATCTCACAACTTTCATATCCACATTCCCTCAGTACTATTCCCAAACACACTCGGTAATCTCCTCATTACCCACGTGCATTGTCAATGATTCTCTGTCGATACTTGCTATGCACATAAATAACACCACGTACTAAAAAATACCAATTTTTTTTGTGGCTGCAGACCAAAAATACATTTCCTCTAAATGCCTATAGACAGCTGTCAGCGTGGCTTTACATGGTACCGTTACCCTCGCTCCGGGTCCTAGTCCTTTTTTGGTCAGACAGAAATTTTCATCACGCTTCATAAAATGCGCCACCGGTTTTCCTCGCAGACCCCCACTGGAAAGCTCCACAGGTAGAATCAATCATTCTGTTCATTGACGACAAATTGTTGTGGAAATTCTTACACAGGGACACTCGAAGTCAATCTTAAATGAATCATTGTTTATTGTCAGCTCGCTGGAGAGGTTCCAACCAACTCAATGCACCATAGTACACATGTCAATCAGGAGCTCTGCTTGGGGAGTCTCAGCAGTTGTCTTATATACGGCTATACACAGACAAGCTATATTTGCATGATTTAGCATAATTAATTAATCATTACCGTTTTGTTTCATTCATTTGACCGACCAATACTGTTTCATAACATATGGCAGAGCAACACTTCACGAGGCTTCTTTCTCTCTAAGCTGAGACCTTGAAACTGAGATATCTTCATTTGTTCTCAAAACACGGTCGTTCGTTCTCAAAACACGGTCTGGGCGTACTGCCAAATTGCAGCTACTGATAGGTGATTTGTACAGCCACTTGCATGAACACAGGAATTGGTTTACAGAACAGCACATGATAGATCACAGAAATTGGTTATAAGAAAAGCACAAACATAAAAATTCCCATTACACTCCTTAGACAGGTGCTCTACTCATTAGTTTAAAACACAAAACTTATGTTGTCCGGATTATTTTGAGGCTCACTGCAATCTTCCTCTGTTCTTCAGAAATACAATTAATCAAAATAAGACCACTCCTGGTCACCCTGAGACTCCCCTTTTCCCAGTGCATACTTCACCATTTTCGACACCTCAAGCGGGTCTCCCACATCTGCATCCTTACTCAACAAACGCATCCCAACAAGAAGCGATTCATTATAATTTATACACGTATTCTCCACTCCAATTTTAGACCATTTCCCTTTTGTTCCGGTTTTCGATACAACTGTTGACCATTCAGAACATTTGTCTTCACCAACTTTGCTTGATTCAAACTCATCATCCACTTCCGCCATCTTTCCTTCTCATTCGGACCCTTTCTTCTGTCGTCACTAGTTACCACACCCACAAAGTCATAAACCCTGCCCATTTAAAAAAATGTATCTACTTAAAATGTCACTTTAAACTTAACCACACTGCTAACCTTATGCTTAACCTTAAATGAAGAACAAAAAGCTAATTTTTCATGAATTTTTACGATAACCAATTTCGAGGCTGTGCTATCTAGTGGAAACCCCTTGCTCTCCTTCTTTTTTGGGGTTTTACAGTGGACTACGTCCAAAGAGTTTGATTGCCGCCTCATACTGTGTGGGATGAAAAATGAAAAGATCACAAGAAATGTAATAGTGGATTAAAAAAATCTCCTTAACTACCCTAAAATCACTAATCCAAATGCTCCCTCCTGTCTTAAAATCAAATCTCCATTTCTGGTCCCTACACAGGAGCCTGGGAAGGCGTCACATCTTCTGTCGCCAATAACCCTTGCAAATCTTCTGCTGTGAATTCCCGAAGTCCCAGATACTTTTCTGCTGCATGCACAATAGAGCTTGTCAACTTGTGGTCCTAAAAAACGGAAATTTGTTTCTCTGGTTCATTTAGCCATTCCTATGGGGGAAATTAATGGGGAAAGAATGGGGTTTTTGGGATAAAGGCCAAATGTAACGGTCCTGACCTGTTTTATGTTGTTTTTGTATGTGTTTAGGTCAGGGCATGTGTTTTGGGTGGGCAGTCTATGTTATCTGTTTCTATGTTGGTTTTGGTTGCCTGGTATGGCTCTTAATTAGAGGCAGGTGTTTTGCGTTCTCCTCTAATTAAGAGTCATATTTAGGTAGGGTGTTCTCACTGTTTGTTTGTGGGTGATTGTCTCCTGTGTCTGTGTCGATGTTACACCATAAGGGATTGTTTCGGTTTGTTCGTGCGTTTTTGTAGTAAGTACTAGTTCGTTCGTTCTGCGTGCGTTATGTCAGTTCTTCGTACTAAGTCTGTTTATTTTTCGTTTTGTTATTTTGTTAGTTTATTCAAGTATAGTTTGTTTCGTTTTGTCTTATAAATAAAATTCATCATGTATTCACAAACCGCTGCGCCTTGGCTCGATCACTACTCCTCCTCTTCTTATGAAGAGAGAGAGGAACACCGTTACACCAAAAATAAAGTCTGAGGTTAACACAAGCTTAGGAGATCTATGAGATAATATCAGTCATAGTGTAGTGTAGTCAGGGTGTAGTCAGGGTATTTGGGTCATTGCAGCACTTATGATTGGGTTACAGAGACTGCAGGAATTTAGTAGGTCGCCTAGCATTTCGTGCACGCTGTCTTATGAAATTGTGTAGTTAATAAATAAAGGTAATGATTTTCTATATTTGTGTTGAGTATTGATTTGGTGTCCTATGCTTTGATGGTGGACCATACCCGTAAAACAAAGGTTGTGGCAGCGTCACACTACTCTGCTCAATCCAGTACTTTACCCACCTCTCGGGTGGTCTAGTGAGCTGTATTATAATCTAGCCAATTTTGACTTGTAGCTGAGGTAACTAGTGGAAACCGATGTGCCTGTTGTTGACATGAATATATCCCCTCTCATTGGCTAGAATGGTCCCACCTGCCTCCTCCCAACTGCCTTCGATTTTTGAAGACATTTATTTTCATTGTTCGAGCGCCACTAGAGTATCTGGTCAATATAATAAAAATAAAAAATATATATTTCACCTTTATTTAACCAGGTAGGCTAGTTGAGAACAAGTTCTCATTTACAACTGCGACCTGGCCAAGATAAAGCATAGCAGTGTGAACAGACAACAACACAGAGTTACACATGGAGTAAACAATAAACAAGTCAATAACACAGTAGGAAAAAAACTAAATGAGTCTATATACATTGTGTGCAAAAGGCACACAAGTGGCTCAGGTAGTGCAGCTCATCCAAGATGGCACATCAATGCGAGCTGTGGCAAGAAGGTTTGCTGTCTGTCAGCGTAGTGTCCAGAGCATGGAGGCGCTACCAGGAGACAGGCCAGTACATCAGGAGACGTGGAGGAGGCCGTAGGAGGGCAACAACCCAGCAGCAGGACCGCTACCTCCGCCTTTGTGCAAGGAGGAGCACTGCCAGAGCCCTGCAAAATGACTTCCAGCAGGCCACACCCTTTTGTGAGGAAATTCTTATTGGCTGGGCCTGGCTCCCCAGTGGGTAGGCCTGGCTACCAAGTGGTTGGGCCTATGCCCTCCCAGGCCCACCCATGGCTGCACCCTTGCCCAGTCATGTGAAATCCACAGATTGGGCCTAATTAATTTATTTCAAATGACTTATTTCCCTATATGAACTGTAACTCAGTAAAATCTTGGAAATTGTTGCATGAATATTTTTGTTCATTATAGTAATCACCTTTTGTCCGTTCTGAGGTGTTTGCCAAACCCTGATGGGCATGGCAGTGTAGATCCTGGACTTCCTGACATGCCGCCCCCAAGTGGTTAAGGTAGGAAACAACACCTCCACTTCGCTGATCCTCAACACTGGGGCCCCACAAGGATGCGTGCTCAGCCCCCTCCTGTACTGCCATTTGGGTTGCGCGTAATGTTGAGAAAACTACAGCCTTTTTCCGGTCCTGAAAGGTTAGATGAACATTTCCAAACGTATCAGATTAAAAAATATTACTAAAAATATTTATAATCATGCAATCACAAGTGAAATATACCAAAACACAGCTTAGCTTGTTGTTAATCCACCTATCGTGTCAGATTTTGAAAATATATTTTACAGCGAAAGAAATCCAAGTTTTTGTGAGTGTAGCTTTCAATGCTACAACAGCTAGCCTTATATTAGCTTGGTTAGCTTGGTCACGAAAGTCAGAAAAGCAATAAAATGAATCGCTTACCTTTGATAATCTTCGGATGTTTCCACTCACGAGACTCCCAGTTACACAACAAATGTTTTTTTTGTTCAATAAATATTACTTTTATCACAAAAAAACGCCATTTGGGTTGCGCGTTATGTTGAGAAAACAAAAGCCGTGTTCCGTTCGACAAATTCCAAAAAGTATCCGTAATGGTCGTAGAAACATGTCAAATGTTTTTTATAATCAATCCACAGGTTGTTTTTAACAAACATAATCGATAATATTTCAAACGGACCATAACCTATTCTTTAAGAGAGAAACGGAAAATGGGGAGCCCCTCAGGAAATATTCAGAGGACACTTGACTACTTTTGAAAAATGGCGCTCATTTTTCAAAATACAAGCCTGAAACTATGTCTAAAGCCTGGTCACAGCCTGAGGAAGCCATTGGAAAAGGAATCTGGTTGATACCCCTATAAATGGAGGTTAGACGGGCCAGGGAACACAGATGTTTTATTTATTTTAAATATCACTTCCGGGTTACATTTTCTCAGGTTTTCGCTTGCAGAATAAATATTGTTATACTCACAGACAATATTTTGACTGTTTTGGAAACTTTGGAGTGTTTTCTATCCTAATCTGTAAATTATATACATATTCTACGATCTGGGCCAGAGAAAATGTCCGTTTATGTTGGGCACGGTATTTAAAAAATAAATAAAAAATCTGACCCCTAGCGCTAAGAAGTTAACTTCTTTTTGGGTACCCTTCTTCTCAATTTCCGCCTAAAGACATACCCTAATCTAACTGCCTGTAGCTCAGGCCCAGAAGCAAGGATATGCATACACTTGGTATCATTTGAAAGGAAACACTCTGATGTTTGTGGAAATGTGAATTGAATGTGGGAGAATATAACACAATGGATCTGGTAGAAGAAAATACAAGGAAATAAACATACGTTTTCTGTTTTTTATTGTTGCTGTATCATCTTTCAAATGACCAAGAACAGCCAAACATACAGATAGGATACTGTGGATGATTTGAATGAAGAACATAAGATGGCAACAATAGCTGAGCAAAGTTTTAGACAGATGACTTCAAAAATGAGCGAGCTATATGACATTGAGCATGAAGCCACCCAGGTGTCCCACACAAATGTACCCAAATGTACCCAAGTGGCCGAATTGGTACAGTGATACATTTTGAAGGAAAGAACTATATACAAAATACATAAATGCTATTCTAACAACCCCCAAAAATTAATATATATATATATATATATATATATATATATATATATATGAAAAGAATAAAATAAATAAATAAATAAACAAACAAATAGCAAGGGTAACTATTTACATATTCACAATATTGTGAAGACCCTCAGTCCTCTACACAATATTGTGCTGCTGGTGCCATGGCCAATAGCAGTCTCTTTCTGCTGTAAAGCAGAGGCTTACTGAACAGGTGGTGCTGGTGATGGGGCATTTCCTGTGACAAAGGGCACATTGACGTCTCCATACTGTGCCCTTTTTACCCTGAGGCACATTCATGCCTGCAGAGATGAATCTGGGCAGGTGAACACCACTGGTTGACGGGGCAGAAGGTGCTGCAGTGGTCTTGCTGTAGCTAGCAAGCTCCTGGATGAGCAGCTCCCTGAAGGCTAGCTGTGAGATGGGGGGCTGTCTCTATCAATTTCCTCTATAATTTGTGTTAAATCTGTATACCTAGACTTTGTTTTAGCTTTTCCTGATTTATTCGCCATAATTTAAATATATAAACTTGTTGAAAATGCTATTGAATATGTACTGCTATGTGTAACACTCGTGGCTCCATCAAGTAGGATTTGCAATGGCGAATGAACCTCTTTTATGCCAGAGTTTACGACAAAGGCTGGTCTTCAAACGTATAACCATTACATATTGCCGTTTACCTCAGCTCATTGGCTATCTTCCAAGCTAGATTTCAAGATGATCAGTGGTTATTGGGCCAAATTACAGTCAATCAACATAGACCGGTCCTACCATTGGTGCGCAATGAGGTCATTGATTGGTGTCTTCAAATCGGTTTGTTTCGGTCAATACGTCCCGGGAAAAGAGCCATCATGTATGGTTGTGTTAGTAACAAACAGAGGATTGCAAAGAAACCAACCATGACTGGATAAACGTTTGTTTAGTGTGTGTAATTACCACGAACGCTTCGTCCAAAGTTGAATGAGATGGAAATCACGACGCAACCGGTTTACAAATGTTTCGTGTTAGGCTATAAAAATGTATTTTATCAAACAAAACGAACATTCAATGTGTAGTTAGGACACTTGCCATTGCCACCAGAGGAAGATCTTCAATGGTAAGCGATTTATTTTATTGTTATTTCTTTCGTGACGCTAATGCTTGGTTGGAAAATGCTAGTAATACTTGTGTGTGTGGGGCGCTGTCCTCAGAAAATCGCATGTTTACTTTTGCAGTAAACCTTTTTTAAATCTGACACAGCGGCTGGATTAATAAAACGCTCATTTTTTAAATGATGTAAAATAGATGTATTTACAGGAATGTATAATACAACGAATGGTGTATTTAAAATGTTAGCTCTCCGCCGTTTTACCGGATGTTGGCCTGGTGGGACGTTAGCTTCTCACCTAGCCTAGAGAAGTTAATGCAACCGCTGTGTCAGATTTAAAAAAAACTTTACGGAAAAAGCCCACCATGCAATAATCTGAGTACAGCGCTCAGACACAAAACCAAGCCATACAGATATTCGCCATGTTGTGTAGTCAACAGTCAGAAATAGCATTATAAATATTCACTTACCTTTGATGATCTTCATCAGAATGCACTCCCAGGAATCCCAGTTCCACAATAAATGTTTGATTTGTTCAATAAAGTCCATCATTTATGTCCAAATACCTCATTTTTGTTCACGTGTTTAGCCCAGTAATCAAAATCCATGAGTCGCGATCACTAGGTGCAGACGAAAAGTCAAAAAGTTCCGTTACAGTCCGTAGAAACATGTCAAACATCAATCTTTAGGATGTTTTTAACATAAATCTTCAATAATGTTCCAACCGGAGAAATCCTTTGTCTTGGAATGGAACGCAAGCTATCTCTCACGTGAGCGCGCATGGTCAGCTCATGGCACTCTGGGAGAGACCTTACTCAATTCCCTCTCATTCGCCCCCACTTCACAGTAGAAGCCTCAAACAAGGTTCTAAAGACTGTTGACAACTAGTGGAAGCCTTAGGAAGTGCAACATGACCCCATAGACACTGTATGTTCGATAGGCAATGAGTTGAAAAACTACAAACCTCAGATTTCCCACTTTCTGGTTGGATTTTTTCTCAGGTTTTTACCTGCCATATGAGTTCTGTTATACTCACAGACATCATTCAAACAGTTTTAGAAACTTCAGTGTTTTCTATCCAAATCTACTATTTATATGCATATTCTAGCTTTTATGGCTGAGTAGCAGGCAGGTTAATTTGGGCACGCTTTTCATCCAAAATTCCGAATGCTGCCCCCTACCCTAGTGAAGTTAAGGATTCACATATGAGGTCATGTGCTAAACAGTGAGTAGTGTAGTAAGACTAAAAGTGGTAATAGCCTACAATAAGGAAAAAATCCAGGGACGTGTCCAGATAAAAAACATTTTGAAATATTGCTTGACGCTTACCCAGACACGTGTCTAAATTGATGGGTCATGTGAAAGAAATGCTATAACCCCCAGCCACATCCAGTGGTTGAAAAAGTTATAAATTGTCATACTTGAGTAAATGTATAGACACCTTAATAGGAAATGACTGACGCGAAAAGGCACCCAGTAAAATACTAATTGAGTTAAAGTCGAAAAGTAAATATTTTTTTAAATTATTGACAGATAGCCAGGGGCACACTCCAACACTGACAACAACACAGCCATCATTTACAAACAAAGCATTTGTGTTTAGTGAGTCTGCCAGTTCAAATGCAGTAGGGATGACCAGGGATGTTCTCTTGATAAGTGTGTGAATTGGACAATTTTCCTGTCAAAATGTAATTAGTACTTTTTGGATGTCAGGGAAAATATATGGAGTAAAAAGTTGTAGTGAAGTAAAATTTGCCAAAAATATATTGTTAGGTTCTAATTTTGAGTAAATAACTCACGGACACTAGAGAAACTTAACCAAGTTTAATTCTTCCCAATGGGTCAAATACAGCTGTAATTCAGACAAAAACCTTTCACACAAGCACTGATATTTAACCCTTTCTCCTAGGCGGAGTCTCCTCCTCCACAATTGAACAGCCAATGCATCTCTGATGCTAGACAGAACTTTAGTGATATCTGTTCTACCTCACTTCATCTAACCTGACCACTAACACCAAAGTGCTCACTCCTCCCCAACTAAAGGCTGTCCCGGCTATTGACACCAGACTGTGTCTCTTCTCCTCCCAGAGGATCCATGATGGCTAACAATAACATATCCTGACATAATGTAAACGTTATACATGACCCTCTCTCCCTCAGTGACATTGTTAGTTTCTAAGATCTCCACCCATCTCCCCTTATCAATGCCTGCCACATGGAATCGCTTCCCTGCACTCAACACATTCCAAGCTTAGTTTCACACACTACATACCTTCATCCTATAACCCTCAACTTCTGGTGTAGACCCTCTAAACCTCGGCACTCCATCAGTGACATGAATAAGTATGTTTTCATATTCTCAGAACCCAACAATAGTAATGTGCAGATAACCCCCCAAAAATAATTAAGTAGTACTTTAACGTATTTTTAATGAAGTGCTTTACTCCTCTGCCCAAATGCCTTCCCACCAGTGTTGTAGTATTCCGTCACAGCAGACACCAAACAAGCCACACTTGCCTAGGAGTTAAAAAGTAGGTGGGACATGAGTACGAACAACAAAAGAACAGTAAGATAAATTACAATTAATTGTCTCACCCCTTTTTGGAGTGTATATATATATCCATCCATCTATGTCCTTAATCAGTATAAAGGAGGAAATGTTGCTGACTTGCTGAGAAAAAATCTAAGCTGTATTGCATCCTGATGTCTTTGCTTGCTGGTTCAGTAAGGGCCCCCAGAGACACCTGCAGGTCTTGCAGTCAGCAACCATCTTCTGGTAGACAGACCGCTCACTCTGAACAAGCAGGAGATGTTGCTCTTGCTTCTTCAGCTTGGCTGACTTAACAGCTTCTGGAAAATACAGAAATAATGTGAGACCAATAAAAGTAGTGCCAATCATGTTGGAGGTCAATTAAATAATCTAAATGTGTTTATGCTTTACATACCAAGTGTTGTCATCGATTCCTTGTAGAGACGCCACACTGCTGCTTGTCACATCGGATGGCAGCAGCTTTCCACCAAAGTGTTTGTGTCCTGGGTGGCGTCCTGGTAATACTATTGCATTATCCTCTGTGTAGTTGTTGATGAAGCACTCGCTGCAAGTCCTCATGCTTCAGGTGTAACCTGTGCTTGCTTGGGCCAGCTCTCTTTTTGATGGGAGGCATTAGACCATTCTCCCTGTATGACTGGTGGAGGAGAGTCAGGCGTGTTCTACTGATGCTGAAAGACAAATTCCAGATACAAATATTTTAGCATTATTATACAATAGATGCAAAATGGCATTCTGAGATATCACTACACACAGTTCATTCACATAACGTTAACGTAAACTCACTCACCTTTTGTACATCGCCTTGGTCCGTACAATTGACATTATTTTAGAGCCCAAAGAACGTAATACTTCCAGATCAACTGTAATGTCAATATCATTGTAAAGCACAATTTCTCCACTTTCCAACAGAATCAATTACATGAACTCCACGCTGCCCGTTTCTGCATGATTCAACAAGGCAACGAGCTCCATCGGGTCTTTTGAAAAATGACGGGTGGGGAAGCGAAACTAATGCGTGATAGTGAGAAGAGATGTGTGTGGCAAAATTGCTTTTTTTCACCTCGATCTGTCCAACTTATTACCTTATCACCTCTAAAGTGTAAATAAAACACTATAAAGAGTTTATATAATGTGTCATTACATACCTATTTGAAGGTTTGTGTTGAATTTGAATCGGGTTTCTGGGCGGTGCTAAAGTGATCTTCAGAAGTAAACAGCGGCTTTGAGAGTCATGATGCTTGCAGTGATGACACAAAAAATGACCAGGTATTCCCCCCTTACCCCGTCACTGTCTATTTCTTGTTTTTAAACGATGAGAGAAGTGCTACACATGGTGGAGAGAGATTGTAAGACAGAAATAGTTGCTTTATGCGTGCTGTACGTTACGGCATGACACGTCACGATGTAACACGGGTCAGTTTTTTCAACTTTTCTCCAATACTATAGAACCATTACCATGTCGATAAACGCTTGAATAGAAATCTAGTTCACACCCCCGATTTTGAAGTCAACACAGTCGCTACAGTCCCATTAGTTTTCTTTGCAGCCTCGTTTGAATGTCGTGGTTGCGCATATTTGTACGGAACGGGGTGAGTTTACGTTAGCTAGCAAGCCAGCCATCTAACTTCAGCTAGCTAGCTAACAGCAAGCTTTAACTTGGGATATTTTGTTTAGACATGTAGCTAGCTAGCTAGCCAACTAAACAATTAACCATAATCCCTAACCATAAATCCCAAACCATAGAGTACTAGCAATACAAACCGATTGTCATAGCTAGCTAAAGTTAAGCAAATAGGCTCAATTTTAGCTAGCAAGCCAGCCATCGGACTTCAGCTACCTAGCTAACAACAAGCTTTAACTTGCAATGAAAACAACTTCCAATATCAAACTAGAATACATGGATAAAAGCTTCACGGCAGACTGCAACCCTTTCATTAAATAAGATGTCCTGTTTTGTTTGTACAGCTTGCTTGGCCCATTGTTATTGTGTCAAGTCACTTCGGTTCACACTGACCGTATGCAATGCCGTAAGAAAAATCTTAAGCTTTAACCCCCACCCAAACTCTGACCATTGTACTTGCCCCAGCAGAGCTGGTTAGGCTGTTTTCATGTTATCCAGAGCGTTGATGACTAACTGCGCTCCTGGCAACAATTAAGCTTTTTTTTGCCGACATTTAATGACACCGGCCATATTCAACCGGAGTTGAGCGTTTGTAAATTCATCAGAAATTCTGCCCTCTGTACACTCAAAAGAAAGTGATCTGAAACAGTTGTTCGAGTGATGTTCTATTGAAATGGATACTTGCATACTGGAGTGTTTTGTTAAGTTTTAAAATGCAATAAACTGTTACTCCCTCTTCCGGGATGACTACAAGGCCCTCCCCCGCCCACCCTTCAGCAAATCAGATCACTATTTCATTCTGCTCCTCCCTTCCTATAGGCAGAAACTCAAACAGGAAGTAGTCGTGCTAAGGTCTATTCAAAGCTGTTCTGACCAATCGGAATCCATGCTTCAAGATTGTTTCAATCACGCGGAATGGGAAATGTCCTGGGTTGCCTCTGAGAATAACATTTTATTTATTTTTTATTTTATTTTAATTTTTATCCCATTTTCTCCCCAATTTTCGTGGTATCCAATTGCTAGTAATTACTACCTTGTCCCATCGCTACAACTCCCGTACGGGCTCGGGAGAGACGAAGGTCGAAAGCCATGCGTCCTCCGAAGCACAACCCAACCAGCCGTACTGCTTCTTAACACAGCGCGCCTCCAACCCGGAAGCCAGCCGCACCAATGTGTCGGAGGAAACACCGTGTACCTGGCCCCCTTGGCTGGCGCGCACTGCGCCCGGCCCGCCACAGGAGTCGCTGGAGCACGATGAGACAAGGATATCCCTACCGGCCAAACCCTCCCTACCCCGGACGACGCTATGCCAATTGTGCGTCGCCCCACGGACCTCCCGGTCGCGGCCGGCTGCGACAGAGCCTGGGCGCGAACCCAGAGACTCTGTTGGCGCAGTTAGCACTGCGATGCAGTGCCCTAGACCACTGCGCCACCCGGGAGGCCCCGAGAATAACATTGATGTATATGCAGACACGCTGACTGAGATCGTCAGGAAGTTTATAGTGGATGTTGTTCCCACTGTGACTAGTAAAACCTACCGAAACCAGAAACCGTGGATAGATGGCAGCATTCGTGCAAAACTGAAAGCATGTCACAGAAGCAGACCGCTCCTAAGGACTGTGGGCTCTCGTTCTTATGTAAGATGGAGCCGGAGAAGGTAGACATTTCACGTACCCCCAGCCGATTGTGTTTTTTCGTTCGTTTATTTGCGTTGTTCGTAACTTATTTTTTAAATTATTTTGTACATAATGTTGCCGCTACCGTCTCTTATGCCTGAAAATAATTTCTAGACATCAGGACTACGATTACTCACCACGGACTAGCAGAATCCTTTTTTTCCTTTCACGACTCTGATGAGCCCGACGCAAAGGATGTACTGCTTCCTCGGGAACAGGCCAAATATCCCATGATCTGTGTGAAGAGGAGGGGGAGAAAGAGGGGCCGAAGGGCGGGCTGCCTTTGATGAAGTTCATCAAAGGAAACATTAATCATGTATTTTCTGGTTTCTGTTGACCCCAACATGGCGGCTAATTTGGCTATTGTTCTGAGCTCCGTCTCAGATTATTGCATGGTTTATTTTTCCATAAAGTTTTTTTGAAATCTGACACAGCGGTTGCATTAAGGAGAGGTATATCTATAATTCCATGTGTATAACTTGTATTATCATCTACATTTATGATGAGTATTTCTGCTGAAACGATGTGGCAATGCAAAATCACTTTATGTTTTTGTAACTAGCGAATGTAACGCGCCAATGTAAACTCAGACTTTTTGTTATAAATATGATTTTAATCAAACAAAACATGCATGTATTGTGTAACATGAAGTCCTATGAGTGTCATCTGATGAAAATAATCGAAGGTTAGTGATTCATTTTATCTCTATTCTGGTTTTTGTGAAGCTATCTTTAGCTGGAAAAAATAGCTGTGGTTATTGTGGTTTTGTGGTGACCTAACATAATCGTTTGTAGTGCTTTCGCTATAAAGCCTATTTAAAATCGGACACTTGTGGGATTAACAAGATTACCTTTAAAATGATATAAGACACATGAATGTCTGAGGAATTTTAATTATGAGATTTCTGTTTTTTGAATTTGGCGCCCTGCACTTCGACTGGCTGTTGTCATATCGATCCCGTTAACGGGACTGCAGCCATATGAAGTTAAAGTGAGCTGGAGTTGAGTCAGTATGTTGGCAGCAGCCACTCAATGTTAGTGATGGCTGTTTAACAGTCTGATGGCCTTGAGATAGCAGCTGTTTTTCAGTCTCTCGGTCCCAGCTTTGATGCACTTGTACTGACCTCGCCTTCTGGATGATAGCGGGGTGAGGAGGCAGTGGCTCGGGTGGTTGTTGCCATTGATGATCTTTATGGCCTTCCTGTGACATCGGGTGGTGTAGGTGTCCTGGAGGGCAGGTGTTTGCCCCCGGTGATGCGTTGTGCAGACCTCACTACCCTCTGGAGAGCCTTACGGTTGTGGGCGGAGCAGTTTCCGTACCAGGCGGTGTTACAGCCCGACAGGATGCTCTCGATTGTGCATCTGTAGAAGTTTGTGAGTGCTTTTGGTGACAAGCCGAATTTCTTCAGCCTCCTGAGGTTGAAGAGGCGCTGCTGCGCCTTCTTCACAACGCTGTCTGTGTGGGTGGACCAATTCAGTTTGTCCGTGATGTGTACACCGAGGAACTTAAAACTTACTACCCTCTCCACTACTGTCCCGTCAATGTGGATAGGGGGGTACTCCCTCTGCTGTTTCCTGAAGTCCACAATCATCTCCTTTGTTTTGTTGACGTTGATTGTGAGGTTATTTTCCTGACACCACACTCCGAGGGCCCTCACCTCCTCCCTGTAGGCCGTCTCGTCGTTGTTGGTAATCAAGCCTAATGTCGTCTGCAAACTTGATTGAGTTGGAGGCGTGCATGGCCACGCAGTCATGGGTGAATGGAGTACAGGAGAAGGCTGAGAATGCACCGTTGTGGGGCCCCAGTGTTGAGGATCAGCGGGGTGGAGATTATGTTTCCTACCCTCACCACCTGGGGCCGTCGTCAGAAAGTCCAGGACCCAGTTGCACAGGGCGGGGTCGAGACCCAGGGTCTCGAGCTTATTGACAAGTTGAGGGTACTATGGTGTTAAATGCTGAGCTGTAGTCGATGAACAGCATTCTTACATAGGTATTCCTCTTGTCCAGATGGGTTAGGGCAGTGTGATTGCGTCGTCTGTGGACCTAATGGGGCGGTAAGCAAATTGGAGTGGGTCTAGGGTGTCAGGTAGGGTGGAGGTGATATGATCCTTGACTAGTCTCTCAAAGCACCTCATGATGACGGAAGTGAGTGCTACGGGGCGATAGTCGTTTAGCTCAGTTACCTTAGCTTTCTTGGGAACAGGAACAATGGTGGCCCTCTTGAAGCATTTGGGAACAGCAGACTGGGATAGGGATTGATTGAATATGTCCGTAAACACACCAGCCAGCTGGTCTGCGCATGCTCTGAGGACGCGGCTAGGAATGCCGTGAGGGTTAACACATTAAATGTTTTACTCACATTGGCTGCGGTGAAGGAGAGTCCACAGGTTTTGGTAGCGGGCCGTGTCGGTGGCACTGTATTGTCCTCAAAGTGAGCAAAGAAGTTGTTTAGTTTGTCTGGGAGCAAGACATCGGGGTCCGCGACGGGGCTGGTTTTCTTTTTGTAGTCCGTGATTGACTGTAGACACTGCCACATAGCTGACCAATCATCATGTTACCAACCCTTAGTAAACTTCTGGAAAAAATTGTGTTTGACCAGATACAATGCTATTTCACAGTAAAAAAAATTAACAGATTTCAGCATGCTTATAGTGAAGGACACTCAACAAGCACAGCAGTTACACAAATGACTTATGATTGGCTGAGAGAAATTGATGATAAAATGATTGTGGGGGCTGTCTTGTTAGACTTCAATGCAGCTTTTGACATTATTGATCATAGTCTGTTGCTGGAAAAACTTGTGTTATGGCTTTACACCCCCTGCTATAATGTGGATAAAGAGTTACTTGTCTAACAGAACACAGAGGGTGTTCTTTAATGGAAGCTTCTCAAATATAATCCAGTTAGAATCAGGAATTTCCCAGGGTAGCTGTTTAGGCCCCTTGCTTTTTTCAATTTTTACTAATGACATGATACTGACTTTGAGTAAGGCCAGAGTTTCTATGTATGCGGATGACTCAACACTATACACGTCAGCTACTACAGGTACACTCAACATAGAGCTGCAGTTAGTTTCAGAGTGGGTGGCAAGGAATAAGTAAGCCCTAAATATTTATAAAACTAAAAGCATTGTATTTGGAACAAAACACTAACTAAACCCTAAACCTCAACTAAATATTGTAAGAAATACTGTGGAAATTGAGCAAGTTGAGATGATTAAACTGCTTGGAGTAACACTAGATTGTAAACTGTCACGGTCAAAACATATTGATGCAGTAGTAGCTAAGATGGGGAGAAGTCTGTCTATAATAAAGCGATACTCTGCCTTCTTAACAACACTATCAACAAGACAGGTTCTTCAGGCCCTAGTTTTGTCCACCTTGACTACTGTTCAGTCATGTGGTAAGGTGCCACGAAAAAGGACTTATGAAAATTGCAATTGGCTCACAACAGGGCAGCAAGGCTGGCCCTTGGATGTACACAGAGAACTAATATTAATAATATGCATGTCAATCTCTCCTGGCTGAAAGTGGAGGAGAGAGATTGACTTCATCACTACTTTTTTTTTTACGAGAGGTATTGACATGTTGAATGCACGGAGCTGTCTGTCTAAACTACTGGCACACAGCTCGGACACCCATGCATACCCCACAAGACATGCCACAAGAGGTCTCTTCACAGTCCAAGTCCAGAACAGACTACGGGAGGAACACAGTACTACATAGAACCATGACTACATGGAACTCTATTCCATATCAAGTAACTGATGCAAGCAGTAAAATTAGATTTCAAAAACAGAAGAAAAAAATGCCTTATGGAACAGCGGGGACTGTGAAGCAACAAACATTGGCACAGACACATGCAGGCACACACACGGTACATACACATGGATTTAGTACTGTAGATATGTGGTAGTGGTGGAGTATGGGCCTGAGGACACACAGTGTGTTGTGAAATCTGTGAATGTGCTGTAACGTTTAATTTTTTTTTTTTATAAAAACTGCCTTAATTTTGCTGGACCCCAGGAAGAATAGCTGCTGCTTTGGATCCATAATAAATACATATACTGGTGATGTACTGTACCAGTCAAAAGTTTGGAAACACCTACTCATTCAAGGGTTTATCTTAATTTTGACTATTTTCTACATTGTAGAATACTCGTTAAGACATCAAAACTATGAAATAACATATTGATTCACACAGTAACCAAAACAAGTGTGAAACAAATCAAAATATATATTTTAGATTCTTCAAAGTAGCCACCCTTTGCCTTGATGACAGCTTTGCATACTCTTGGCATTCTCTCAACCAGCTTCACCTGGAATGCTTTTGTAACAGCCTTGAAGGAGTTCCCACATATGCCGAGCACTTGTTGGCTGCTTTTCCTTCACTCTGCGGTCCAACTCATCCAAACCATCTCAATTGGGTTGAGGTCAGATGATTGTGGAGGCCAGGTCATCGGATGCAGCACTCCATCACCCTCCTCCTTGGTCAAATAGCCCTTACACCTCCTGGAGGTGAGTTAGGTCATTGTCCTGTTGAAAGACAAATGATAGTCCCACTAATCACAAACCAGACGGGATGGCGTATCGCTGCAGAATGCAAGTGCACCTTGAATTCTAAATAAATCACTGACAGTGTCACCACCAAGCAACCCCACACCATCACATCTCCTCTTCCTGCTTCACGGTGGGAACCACACATGCGGAGATCATCCGCTTACCTACTCTGCGTCTGAAAAGGACATTGCGATTGGAATCAAAAGTCTCAAATTTTGACTATAGGACGGACTTCCACCGGTCTAATGTCGATTGCTCGTGTTTCTTGGCCCAGCAGGTCTTCTTGTTATTGGTGTCCTTTAGTAGTGGTTTCTTTGCAGCATGAAGACCTGATTCACGCAGTCTCCTCTGAACAGATGATGTTGAGATATGTCTGTTACTTGAACTCTGTGAAGCATTTATTTGGGCTGCAATTTCTGAGACTGGTCACTCTAATGAACTTATCCTCTTTAGCTGCAGTAACTCTGGGTATTCCTGTGGTGGTCCTCATGAGAGCCAGTTTCATCATAGTACTTGATGGTTTTTGCGACTGCACTTGAAGAAACTTTCAAAGTTCTTGACATTTTCCACATTGACTGACCTTCATGTCTTTTACCAAATAGGGCTATCTTCTGTATACAGGTGGGCCATGAACTGAAAGGTAGATCGAATCCCCGAGCTGACAAGGTAAAAATCTGTCGTTCTGCCCCTGCACAAGGCAGTTAACCCACTGTTCCTAGGCTGTCATTGTAAATAAGAAATTGTTCTTAACTGACTTCCCTCGTTAAATAAAATATACCACCCCTACCTTGTCAACACAACAACTGATTGGCTCAAATGCATTAAGGAAGGAAATTCCAAACTAACAAGGCACACTTAATTGAAATGCATTCCAGGTGACTACCTTATGAAGCTGGTTGAGAGAATAGCAAGTGTGTAAAGCTGTCATAAAGGCAAAGGGTGGCTACTTTGAAAAATCTAAAATTTATTTTTATTTCTTTAACACTTTATTTCTTTCATCATATCCCCAGTGGGTCAGAAGTGTACATACACTCAATTAGTATTTGGTAGCATTGCCTTTAAATTGTTTAACTTGGGTCAAACGTGTTGGGTAGCCTTCCACAAGCTTCCCACAATAAATTGGGTGAATTTTGGCCCTTTCCTCCTGACAGAGCTGGTGTAACAGCCAGGTTTGTAGGCCTCCTTGCTCGCACACGCTTTTTCAGTTCTGCTCACAAATTTTCTATAGGATTGAGGTCAGGTCTTTGTGATGGCCACTTCAATACCTTGACTTTGTTGTCCTTAAGCCATTTTGCCACAACTTTGGAAGTATGTGTCGTGTCTTTGACTATGCTGGATAAAGTAATATGACATTCTATAAAATCCTTTCTCTGTAATTAATATTACCTGATTAAGCTAATCATGTAACAGTAATTAACTAGAAAGTCGGGGCACCACGAAATAATGTTTATAGAGCTGTTATCTTCCGAATAATCTCTTAAAGACCTAATAATATTTTACATCAATAGCTGTCAATATTAATCATCACCTTATTTCAGTCTCATCTGAAAGTTGTAAATTCTTGGTTATCTTCACGAACCCTGGCCAACAAGTTCAATCAGCAATACAAACTTTGGTTTAATTATTTATTTACTAAATAATCACACAGAATGCAAATTATGTCATACAGAAAACGTCCCTGGTGAACGGAGCCGACATGACGGCTGTTTACACAAAGAGGGTTGGGTTTGAGTGAAAGAGCGGGAAGACTGAGGAACAAAGGGAGAAGCTATGCTATCGTAAATAGAGTATCTTATGCATTCTAAATTACCGCCCATTTGGAAAAGGAAAATGCAATAAATATTTACTCTGAACTGCGCTTCGGTAGGTTGGTCGTAGATGCTGGCCGTGTTGCCCAACAGAGATCTTCCAATCCTCTGAAAAATGTCTCTGGTGGTAAACTGGATACGTCGTCCGTCCTTTCCTAGCCCACGTTTACAGCGGCCGCTGCTAACTCAACGGCTAGGAGGTATCACTTCTATAGTGAATAAGAGTTCAAAGATCATACCATTCGCAACCAAAGCTCACGCTGAGGTTGGCTTAGTTCTGTAGTTGCCATGTTAGTCCTTTTAACGTGGGACCGTCGTCCTCACAACAGGTTATTATCTGAAACCTTCTGACATCGGACCTTCGCCCTAATGTACCCGGAACAGAAAGTTGTATTTTCGTAAAGGGCTTATATAGTGGAGGGAGAGAAGGGTATGTTTCATAGTTTATAACCAGTCTCTTCACATGGGCGGGCCACTGATGGAGCAGAGCTTTAACCTTATGAAAACCCAATTCTCTCATTTGGAAGCTAAAATTACATTTAATCTTTTCACAAATAGTTTCATATTTTAACATTTAAGTTGCACAACAATTCCATGTGAATCTGATAACTATAATGTGTAGACTTTCCAGGATGCAGTTTGTCATCCTATCATTAATAAGAATGTCTCAGATGACAACCGAACTGACATTATATTCATTAAATACCAACGCATATTTTCAACTGGTTGGATTACCGAAATATGGTTCCTTTCCCCCCACCTCTTGATGTTCCCCGGCTCTCTATGTTTAACAAAGGCTTTTTAAGAGTCCTTCAGTAGAGTCAAGAGAGGAAAGGGAGAAAGGTATTTATGGGGGGGGGTTCATAAACCTTACCCACAGGTCAACGTCATGACATATGCTTGGGGTCATTGTCCATTTGGAAGACCCATTTGTGACCAAGCTTTCACTTCCTGACTGATGTCTTGAGATGTTGCTTCAATATATCCACATAATTTTCCAGCCTCATGATGCCATCTATTTTGTTTAGTGCACCAGTCCCTCCTACAGCAAAGCACCCACAACATGATGCTGCCACCCCTGTGCTTCATGGTTGGGATGGTGTTCTTCGGCTTGAAAGCCTCCCCCCTTTTCCTCCAAGCATAACGATGGTCATTATGGCCAAACAGTTGTATTTTTGTTTCATCAGACCAGAGGACATTTCTCCAAAAAGTACAATCTTTGTCCCCATGTGCAGTTGCAAACCGTAGTCTGGCTTTTTATGGCGGTTTTGGAGCAGTGGCTTCTTCCTTGTTGAGCGGCCTTTCAGGTTATGTCGATATAGGACTTGTTTTACTGTGGATATAGATACTTTTTTTTTACCTGTTTCCTCCAGCATCTTCACAAGGTCCTTTGCTGCTGTTCTGGGATTGAGTTGCACTTTTCGCACCAAAGTACGTTCATCTCTAGGAGACAGAACGAGTCTCCTTCCTGAGCGGTATGATGGCTGCGTGGTCCCATGGTGTTTATACTTGCGTACTATTGTTTGTACAGATGAACCTTCAGGCGTTTGGAAATTGCTCCCAAGGATGAACCAGACTTGTGGTCTACAATCTTGGTTGATTTCCCATGATGTCAAGTAGAGAGGCACTGAGTTTGAAGGTAGGCCTTGAAATACATCCACAGGTAGACCTCCAATTGACTAAAATGATGTCAATTAGCCTATCAGAAGCTTCTAAAGCCATGACATAATTTTCTGGAATTTTCCAAGCTGTTTAAAGGCACAGTTAATTTATGTGTATGTAAACTTCTGACCCAGTGGAATTGTGATACAGTGAGTTATAATTGAAATAATCTGTCTAACATTTCCAAACAATTGTTGGAAATGTTACTTGTGTCATGCACAAAGTAGATGTCCTAACGTACTTACCAAAACTATAGTTTGTTAACTAAAAATGTGTGGAGTGGTTGAAAAACGAGTTTTAATGACTCCAACCTAAGTGTATGTAAACTTCCGACTTCAACTGTGTGTGTACAAACTTTTGACTGGTACGATATGTAAATAAGGTATGCTTTTCATTTCAGTTTTCGCCTTGTCATTATGGAGTGTTGTGTTTTTTATTTAATCAAATTGAGAATAAGGCTGTTAATGTAACAAAATGTGTATAAAGGGAAGGGGTCTGAATACTTCCCGAATGCACTGTATAGCAAACAAAAGTCAATGCACGGGCATCTCGGCCCTCACAGCTAAGGTCCATTTGGAGAGCATAAGCTGGGAAGTTTAAGTCCTTCAGTCGGTTTCCTTTTGATTGCTAGCAATAGCATAAATTAGTTTAACCACATAACAATTGAGAAAGCCAATATTATATTTTTGTATACATTTTTTTCAGGATTTTGGAAATTGTCCTGCAACTCACATGTTGCTGCGACCCCTAGCTCGGGAACAGCTTCGCTAATTTCTCCAGGTACAGACTGTCAGTTACGTGTCCTAGGAACACTGTTTAATCATTTCCTGTTCACTTGTAGCAGACAAAGGAAAAGTATCTCTGCCTGTCGTCCATGAGGATTTTTTGTGAAGTGTCCGAGTGGTGGGTTACGGTTGCTAAGCTTTGATTGGACAATCACTGTTCGGGAGCGGCAATTAGCAAAGGGTTGTTTACTGTGATTGTTTTCAATTAAATGGTCAAAAATAAACAAAATAGCTTTAAGAGCAATTTCTCAAGCAATTTTGCTAGGACTGTCTAGAAGTGGTCTGAGTGGGGAGGGGAAAACTGGAAATGTGCTGTTATTGGGAGAGAGGTTTGGAAGTCTTTCTTATTGATCTATTAACGAATTGTCCATAACAGCTCCTACTGTACATTAAAACGGCATTATCATAATTTTCACAATTTCACAGTATTATTCCAACCTAAGTGTGGAAATATATATAAAACACAGATACATTTATTTTTATTATTACAGGAAATTAACTTTAAAACATTTTCTCTCCTCCATAAAGAGGCTGGCCACTGAAATGTTTTGCCATGAGGTGTGTTAGATGTGTTGTATTGAGTACAGGTGTGAAAATTAGGAACAGGTTTATGTGCAGCGCACAGGCAGAACATAGAGAATGGAAACAGGCATCCTTCGGCGGTGCAAACCCCCGTGGTACCGAGCGGTCTCGTGATATTTGACCTGGTATCAGTCTGAATTTAGGCACATTTTCTTGCAGTTGTCAGATTCCCCCCCCCCAATATTTTTGGACCTCACCAGTTTGCATCCCTGCTAAACTGGGTTATATCCATGACGAGTCCTCTATCAATTTCCAAATTGTTTGATTGGTAAATTAGTATCGCAGCAAGCTATCTAAACTTAAAGTTATCATTGTCGAATTACCGACCGGGGGCCCCATTGATTTAGTTAGTAATGCTCACTCAGATATATTAAACGTCAAAACATTTCTCTCCATCCTATGGAAAAATGTGTAGAATTGCAGGAAATTAACTCTAAATAATTTCTCTCCGCTGCCAAGATGGGGACTGCTAAAATGTTTTGCTTGCAAGGTGAGGGAAACCAAATTTCACTTAGGGCCCCCAAAAGGCTAGGGGTACACTCTGACTACATGTATGGATGTGGGTACACAGACCCGCAAGTCACTGTGCCCCCCCCATGATGAGTCCAGATTTTGTGGCTCCCACCCCCAAAAGGTGCCCATCCCTGATCTCTCTATGATTACAGGCACAACTAAAATGTTTTTGCCAAAATGCCACTTGTGTCCACATATCAGTGCATTCGTAACCTAACCATTATAAAACTTCCATTTTATAAAATAACATTACATCGCCTTTTCCTCTCTGGTTTAGCTAGTAGCTAGCAGATGGTTGATCATATGGGCAATGCCTACTCCCGAGCTTCTCACTTAAACTAGCTGCTGCTAGCAGTATGTTGAGAAATGAATACCCCTTCACTTGATGAAAGTTGAAAGTCATCTTTTATTGTACAATAAAAGATCACATACCATGTTCTGAGTTATGGGATTGGTCCATGAGGGAATATTGGAGCTAGTTCAACAATGATTTTTTTATCCACAACTCTGTTAATGTAGCTTACGTCAGCCAGTACTTTTCTTTTGAAGCATGATGTTCCCACCCACGGTGCACTTCGTTCAATGTAGCTTTACAGTAAACCCATTTAGTGAACACTGGCTTTGACTGTATGAGCTGAAAACGAAGGTCCTAATCTGTCAATGCATGCATGCAGACGCACACACACACAGAGTGGCCATCTCTGCAACTTGGATTGTGGCAATTTTCAGGGCCTATATAACCAGCATGTCCAGGCATGCAATCACAACACACATAGCATGGCATTGGAAAGCCAGAGCCCGTATCTTTCCTCTGACATGCAAATACATAACAGAATTGATGAATAGGGCCTGGCGCCTAGTGTCTAACCTGACTGCAGAAATAGGTTATAGTACAATTCAGTCCAAAGTTCACACGGATACAATTGACCCCGTCCCAATGACCCACAATCTATGGCACATGTTAATAAGTAAGTTACACTTTTTCAGGAAAAGTTATAACATTTATGTATTTTATACTACTCTTGCCATAGGTGATGGCAAAAAAAAATACAACAAACATTCTAAAATGTGAAGAGCCAGCAAGCCTTAGAAGCGTGACTGTTGTCCCTCTGAACCCTTTAACGTTACACACCAGGCATAAACATGAAAATGCTTAGACAAGACTTGTACAATAAATACATATGAGATACATGACTTGAAATGAATCTGACCGTTTCATAAATTACCAAAAGACTAAATGAAAAGAAAACACAGTAAAACGATTTCATGACATGAAAGACTGAATAAATATTAATTGACCTTCAACTGTAGTCACATACTGCTCCAAGTAGTTGTTTTTCAAGTTGTCACACACAAGCAAAGTAATAGAAAATTGGTGTGGGCTGGTGTCTTGAGATCTAATAAATCTACTTTATATTCCCAAAAACAGGTTGTCTATCTGAAGACACATTACTCAGCCAATGGTAGTGGAATATTGGATCCAACGTGCAGAATAGGTCTACAATTGGATGAGCATTGGTTTTAACATCACATCCACTTCAGTTGTATACATACCGTGCACCAGTGATGTCTTTACGAAAACTGAAGGCCTGTTAAGTGAATATAAGCATGTGAAAAGCTTGTTGTTTGAGTGAAACAAAGGGGACCCTCAGACATGACCGATCAGGAATTGCATGGCACCCTTCACATTGATAACATTAGATGCAATTGGAATAGGTTCAGGGATGTTTCTGCACTAGTACTTCAGCCTAGATATAATAAATTATGTAAATCAGCAGAAGTTTGGAACAAAATAGAAAAAATATCAAACCAAATCTCAGAGGCACTGATGAGAAAACAGTAATAATTCATTGTTCTCCATTGTGCTTTGGAAGATTGTTTGAGTCACTTCATGGAGTAAGTGAATTGGACCATAAAGATAACTTTGAAAGATTATCTTCTATCACTGCAGTGACTGATACCAGCAAATGTCCAAATCCTGGTTTTGCACATTACCAAGGTATGTACGCATACAACTGAAGGGGCATTTAAAACAAACCGAACAAAATACTTTGATATATAACTTCCAATATGGAGATGTAACAAAACATCTATCTATCTATATACACTGCTCAAAAAAATGAAGGGAACACTTAAACAACACAATGTAACTCCAAGTCAATCACACTTCTGTGAAATCAAACTGTCCACTTAGGAAGCAACACTGATTGACAATAAATTTCACATGCTGTTGTGCAAATGGAATAGACAAAATGTGGAAATTATAGGCAATTAGCAAGACACCCCCAATAAAGGAGTGGTTCTGCAGGTGGTGACCACAGACCACTTCTCAGTTCCTATGCTTCCTGGCTGATGTTTTGGTCACTTTTGAATGCTGGCGGTGCTTTCACTCTAGTGGTAGCATGAGACGGAGTCTACAACCCACACAAGTGGCTCAGGTAGTGCAGCTCATCCAGGATGGCACATCAATGCGAGCTGTGGCAAGAAGGTTTGCTGTTTCTGTCAGCGTAGTGTCTAGAGCATGGAGGCGCTACCAGGAGACAGGCCAGTACATCAGGAGACGTGGAGGAGGCCGTAGGAGGGCAACAACCCAGCAGCAGAACCGCTACCTCCGCCTTTGTGCAAGGAGGAGCAGGTGGAGCACTGCCAGAGCCCTGCAAAATGACCTCCAGCAGGCCACAAATGTGCATGTGTCTGCTCAAACGGTCAGAAACAGACTCCATGAGGGTGGTATGAGGGCCCGACGTCCACAGGTGGGGGTTGTGCTTACAGCCCAACACCGTGCAGGACGTTTGGCATTTGCCAGAGAACACCAAGATTGGCAAATTCGCCACTGGCGCCCTGTGCTCTTCACTGATGAAAGCAGGTTCACACTGAGCACATGAGCACATGTGACAGACGTGACAGAGTCTGGAGACGCCAGGGAGAACGTTCTGCTGCCTGCAACATCCTCCAGCATGACCGGTTTGGCGGTGGGTCAGTCATGGTGTGCGGTGGCATTTCTTTGGGGGGCCGCACAGCCCTCCATGTGCTCGCCAGAGGTAGCCTGACTGCCATTAGGTACCGAGATGAGATCCTCAGACCCCTTGTGAGACCATATGCTGGTGCGGTTGGCCCTGGGTTCCTCCTATTGGCTGGAGTGTGTCAGCAGTTCCTGCAAGAGGAAGGCATTGATGCTATGGACTGGCCCGCCCGTTCCCCAGACCTGAATCCAATTGAGCACATCTGGGACATCATGTCTCGCTCTATCCACCAACGCCACGTTGCACCACAGACTGTCCAGGAGTTGGTCTGGGAGGAGATCCCTCAGAAGACCATCCGCCACCTCATCAGGAGCATGCCTAGACGTTGTAGGGAGGTCATACAGGCACGTGGAGGCCACACACACTACTGAGCCTCATTTTGACTTGTTTTAAGGACATTACATCAAAGTTGGATCAGCCTGTAATGTGGTTTTCCACTTTAATTTTGAGTGTGACTCCAAATCCAGACCTCCATGGGTTGATAAATTTGATTTCCATTGATAATTTTTGTGTGATTTTGTTGTCAGCACATTCAACTATGTAAAGAAAGAAGTATTTAATAAGAATATTTCATTCATTCAGATCTAGGATGTGTTATTTTAGTGTTCCCTTATTTTTTTTAGCAGTATATATATATATATAACACTAGCTAAATAAGGCATTTTACTTTTAATATAATCAACTAAGTTTAAAGAAAAATGTCATGTTTGGTGAAAGTTTGGCAGAACAAATGAATTATAGTCACAAGTTGTGACAAGGCAACTATAACATGTCTTCCAACAAAGAAAGATGACTCTAGAGCAAGAGAGAAATACAGCTCGAGGACAAAATGTCACCCATGGGACAGGTTGTGCAAGTGTGCGCATGCATGTACACATACACAAATAAAAGCTTAATAGACAGAATACAGGTAAACATTCACCAAAGGACACTTTTCTAATATGAAAAAAAAAAATCACAAACAAAAAGAGAAGTCAAGTTGTTACGCTTAGAAGCCAAGTCTAAAACATATACCCCAAAAAACAGACCCTGTTGTAAAATTGAGAATAAAATCAGCTTTTGCATCCATTTAGTGTAGTACATTATGTTAAATACAATAAACACTGGTACTGATTTTGCCATTTCCCCCCAATGTCAAGGGACATAACGGAGAAAACAAAAAATGTGGTGTGCATGTAAACAAAAGGAACAGCAATATACAGCTAAATAGATAGATTTGTTTGAAACATTCTGAGTATGACCTAGTCTACAGGAGTTTAAAATGCTTCTAAGGGAAGAAAAGGAGACCACGAAGCCTTTAAAACAACGAGGCACTCTGCCACTGCTTTACATACAGTATCTGTGATCAAACGACTAACTTTTCCCTAACACTGGAAAGGCAGATGGGAATGGACATATTATTTGTATACTTTGCACATCCCCCACCACCCCTCTCCCTTAGTGAAGTACCCTCTGTGTGCTTGTCCCTCACCGGTGAGGCACTGGCGCTCTCAACAGAGCTCTCTGTGACAGACTGTCTATGGTACCTCTTCACTGCTCCCACACTGACACAGCTGATCACATCCCAAAGTGACTTTGTGAGATTATATATTTTAAAGCATTATCAAAACTCAGGATTAGTCTTTGCCTTTTATTTGAGTGGCTGTCGTACTGCATATGTGTTCTCTCGATTGGTTATACTAGCATCATTGTTTTCTCTAAATCTGTTATACGCACTTTCGTTTGTCTATTTTCCTTTTAAAAATGTTTTACACAGCAGTAACAAGACAAACAAAATAGGGATGGACAAAAGCTGTCCTATTCAGAACTTCTTAGCAGCAGTTATGCTACTAATCAAACTTGGGACTGCAAGTTACCTTGCATGCATTGATATAAAAAGTATTATATTCAACACATTTTAAAGGACCTTCAAATAAAATTGCTATTCGTTTTAGGCTTTCGGGACATTAAACAACTTTAATGGGATATTCACATTCCTTAATACCATCAAGGAAACTGAGGGGACAGTAATCACTAGACGGCTACATCGTTCTTGGTTGTGATCATTAGGCACCAAAAATGGATAAAAAAAACTGACAAAAAAGATGGGACGACTTGATAAGAAACACATTTTCATTTCCCATTGAAACCGTTTGACAATGTTCTCCATTGCATGCCCTAATGAACACAACCCACAATCTTTATCCTCTTCAGTCAAACAGGCTCCCGACTTTACCTTTTTGCAACCAGGCATCTAAATGATGTAGCAGACCGTCAAGGATGCTTGAATTGTTATAACCATGTAACAACGTTGATTCATTCCTCCCTTCGCAAGTGTGTGTTTGCATCTCTTTCATGAAGTTCTTGAATGGAGCATGTGTGGGGATATATAGTATAAGATAATCACAAATTTGCTACAGGGCAGAACTATAAAAAATAAGTTGATAATAAAAGTATTTACATACAAATGAAGGTACTTACACACCACAAACTTAAAACTGTTGCACAGTAAGAAAGAGGTGGGAGAAGAAGTATATTGTGAAGTCTACTCTGCCCCCCTTGACACGCTCTCCTCCTCAGGCAGTTTTTTCTCCTCCATCAAGCTAATCTCCATCGTTCCTCTCTCCTCTTCAACGCTCTTCTTGGGGTTTACCTCTGGAGGTTCATGGGAGTCGTGTCCCGTGCCCTCCTCCTGAATGTTGTCCTCCATCTGCTCCCTGTCCTCCGGCCCAGCCTGGTCAGCCGTGCTCTCCCCAGTCTGGCCATCACTGTGTTTTTTCGGAGGCCCACTGTCTGTCTGTAAGTGGCTGTCTGCCTCCACCACCACCACCACCACCCCTTCCTCCCTTGTTCTTTTCTTCTTCGTCTTTGGGCTGCTGGAGGAGTCTGCAGGCGGCATGCCTGGCAGCGCCATGACGCCCCCGTGCGGGAGGAACATGTGAGGGTACAGCAGTCCATGGGACATCCCCGGAATGAGGAAAGGGTTGAAGGCCTGGTGGCTGCCACTGCTGCTGGTCGCTGTGGTGGTGGTGATGGCCGCAATGCTGTGGTTGCCCATCGCGCCTTGCTGCTTTTCCTCCCTCTTTCTCTCTCTGCCAGACTGAATGCCAGAGCCCTCGGCCCCTGTGCTTGAAGATGCCTGGCCGGGGCCTCGAGAGGGGCTACTGGCCGCTGAGGAGGAGGCCGCAGTGGTGGTAACTACAGCCGTGGAGGAAGAGGTGGAAGCAGAGCAGGTGGGCGGCAACCCCATCAGCCCCTGAACACTGAACATGTGGGGGGCGCCGTGTACGCCGTGGAGCATCATAGGCAGCATACTCAGACCATTCTTTGCGTCTTCACCGGCGGACACAGCAAAGCCATGGGGGAATCCCATCAAGCTTGTGAGTGGGATGCCCTGGACATTGTGGAGGTTCTGGAGGCTGACCAGGTCCATGCTGCCGATCAGGCCGCCGTTCATACAGAGCGGGCCCATGGGAGACTCGGAGAGGAGGGGCTTGGGCATCTCGCTGCGGGGACGACGGCCCCGGCGGCGGGGCCCCTGGTCGCGGCACACGGGCTCAGTGAGGATGCGGGTGAACTTGCCCTCAGGAAGAAAGCCCTGGAAACACAAGGTATTAGTTTAAGGAAAATGCAGGGATGGTTTTGAAGGACATCTGTAATCTGTGAAGCAGTAGGTTCTGACAACTGCACTATTCAAGATGAGTGAATGCCTAATTAAAAATGGAAGCATTCTAATGAAACTATTTGATTGGGGCATTTATGTGGATATGAGAGAGTGAAAATGCCATGCTACTCACAGAGTGTTTCACTACATCTGCCCAGTCAGGTGCCACGCAGTACTCAGTATTTTCATCCAGCCATCGTGAAAGCTCCTTGATTGCTGGAGCCATAGCACCCCCAAGCTACAGCACAGAGGAATACAGCCCTCAATGAGTTCTTGTACACACACACACACATAGCATAAATGTAAATTATGCATTTGTGCATAATTCAGGCAAACATTAGTTTAGAATTTAAGGCAGTTAACCAGCATGGCTACCACAGCATTCTGCAGCGATACACCATCTCATCTGGTTTGCGCGTAGTGGGACTATAATTTGTTTTTCAACAGGACAATGACCCAACACACATCCAGGCTGTGTAAGGGCTATTTGACCAAGGAGGAGAGTGATGGAGTGCTGCATCAGATGACCTGGCATGCACGATCACCCGACCTCAACCCAATTGAGATGGTTTGGGATGAGGTGGACCGCAGAGTGAAGGAAAAGCAGCCAAGTGCTCAGCATATGTGGGAAGTCCTTCAAGACTGTTGGAAAAGCATTCCAAGTGAAGATGGTTGAGAGAAATACCAAAAGTGTGTAAAGGAGTCATCAATGCAAAGGGTGGCTACTTTGAAAAATCTAAAATATATTTTGATTTGTTTAACAGTTTTTTGGTTACTACATGATTCCATATGTGTCATTTCATTTTTTGGATGTCTTCACTATTATTCTACAATGTATAAAATAGTAAAAATAAAGGAAAAACCCTTCAATGAGTAGGCATGTCCAAACTTTTGACTGGTACTGTATCTATTTCACCGACCCAAAAAATGATCCACCAATCGAACGTATTTTGTTAACATTTTTTTTTTTAAAGTCTCCCCACAATTTGCTGTTTCCATCAGGTACAGTACTCTCATAAAAATGGTGGGATGGAAACATGGTTAATGTCCGTGATGTTATGTGTGCTTGTGCATCAGTGTTCGGTGTGTGCGTTTGAGTCAAAATAGTTACCCTGCGGCCAGTGCTCCTGTGGACCACTGGCACCCTCTCTTCCCCTGTTAGGGAGTTGACATCCAGCTTGGTGGGGTCTTTACAGCGATGCCGCCGCTGCTTGGGCCGCTCCACAAAGCTGTGCAGAATCGCTGAGCCAGGAGACTGAAACCCCAGATTTGGCAAGAAAAGCACACTACTCCAAATGATATTCACTTACTTTAAAACGTACTATAAAACCTTACTTATAAAAACAGCGGGTGAGTTGAACCCTCGTACCAGAAACGTTCTCAAAGTGAACACGTTTTTCAGAAATCACAGTTTCCTCCTGCTCATTCACAGTTTCCTCCTGCTCATTCCCTCTTGATTCCAGGAATCCCTCCAACTGGGATTTCACAAAAGTAAAGGGAATTTGAAGAATGGATAAGATGAATGTGCATGGAGGATCAACTCACCGGTGCGAAAGTGGGCACCTCCATGCTGCAGTTGGGATTCGGTCGCAGCCATTCCATCAAGCCATTGTTGGCAGCCTCTCTGTCGATGGCCACCACCTCTGGCAGGGTGGGGGCGGAGGTTCCCGGGGGGCGCTCCGGTGGGGAGGAGGTGGACGACACTGCAGAATGGCTGGTGACCTGTAGAGGACAAAAACACAAGGAAACAAATAGATGCATTTGATTCCCAACTCAACGCTAGTATGAAGCGCTTGTGATTAGTGTTGCACGGTATAACGAAACTCTGTACTTTTTCGATACCAGAACATGAAAAACGGTTTGGTACTATAATTTGGGTTACTTTCAGTACTTCTGTCAAATGTGTCTCACGCCGTATACTGATTGAGAGGATCAAGTCTGTCTATCAATGCAGCTGATGTCCTAAATAACGCAAGCGTACTGTGCCTCATGCCTGCTCCATTTACTCATTGCTAGAGCAGAGTGTCTAGGCAGCAACATGTTAGCTCTCCACTCAACACACTTGAATCATTTTGAAACTAAAGATACCGGTAGCTTCCAGCTTTGTAGAATAACTTTCTATGCAAGTCACAGCTGAACTGACATCAATTCACAATAAAAAATATAAAAAACACAAAATATGCTGATTTCAAAACTTGTTGTCAACAAAAACGTAATAAATTCACAACGATCTCTCCCTCACATCCAAAGACACTGTAGCAACCCTGACTTATAACCTGTGCTTTTGTGGCACAGTCGATTTCCGCAGGGCTACCGGCAAGAATGTTGAGGGTTCGTGCCGGATTCCCGGCCTGTTGGTGTCAGAAGTGAAACTTGGACACCCAAAAGATGCCCAACATTTGAACAGAGCAATAGCTGAGTTTATATGTCTGGATTAAATGCCATTCTGTGACTATGGCTAATACGCCTTTTTTGCCATGGTATCGTTTTGGTATCAAGTATTGCGATGGTATTGAGTTTCGTGATCCTAAAACTGGTATCGTGACAACGCGACTAGTGATACGCTATCGTTCAACCTTTGTTGCAAATTAATTGCCTCCAAGCACCAAACCACAAGAGACAACTGTATTGTCCTTCCCCCTGAACTTGGTAGGGAGACAGGTCCACAGTAATTATCATCAAAACCAGGTGGTGCAGAAAACTAGTACCATTAAGCGGTCTCTTCTTCTGTTCACAAAACCAAAAGGAGTTTTGACTTGACATACCTGTTTTTCCTGCACATGCATTCCTCTGCTCTTGACAAACCCGATGTCAACCGCCTCCACGTTTCTCCGTCTGCCTCTCCTCCGGCGCATGATTGCGTCGTCACACCTCAGGTTGCCGTTGACAATTTGGCCGGTGACGGGGTGGATGAGACCTGCCTGCAGGATCCCGGCCATGTCCTTCCCCACTGAACCCTGCATGGCGCTCATGGCGGGCAGTTTTCGGGCACCGGAGTGGACCTGGTGACTCATGTGGCCTACAGTGGCTGCCGCGTCGCCCCCAATGCCCAGATCCCCGGCCTTGGAGAGGTCCATGGCCGCCTCCTGCCAGCCTTTGAGCAGCAGCGCCCCGCCTCTGTTCGACACGGTTACAGGCATCTCCTCCCCTGTGTGGCACTGCTTACTGAGCACCTCAGCCTTGTATTCAAACGCACGCCTACCCCGCTTTAGTTCAGGCAAATAGGGCGGCGCCACCAGTCTCTCCTGCAAGAGAGGCAAGGATGTCAACCTCCAGCCTCCCTGGCTGCATTCCCCTGCATCTCTTGACTTGTACTGAACAGGATGGAAATGGAAGAATGGAAAAATATTAACGAATACCGACAATAGACTGGCGAATATCCACAAAAACGTCACAAAAGAAGGATTTCAACAACGATGGTTATGAGGGGACAGAAGATGAACATGGGCTAGTCACCTTGGGAAGGTGGGTTACTACAGGAGGGGCTGGGATGTTGAAGTTGAGGCTCTGGGATGGCTGTACCCTGGCTGAAATGAAGCCAGCCCTCTGGTGCACAATGTTAGGCACACAGGTGTTTGCCAGAGAGCTAGGGGAGTCATACTGCTGGCTGGAAGAGGGCCACTTCCCCTTCAAGATGGCGTGACAGATGCTGTCCAGGCGGTTGATGATCACCCGATCCTGCAACGCAAAGGAGCACAAAAAAGTCCCACGCATTATTCCCCTGGTACTCAGTATTTGGCCTAGCTGCAAAGTCAAAATTGGCTATATCGTGAAAATGTACACTACATTATCATAGGTATGTGGACACGTGCTCGTCGAACGTCTCATTCCAAAACCATTAACATGGAGGTGGTCCCCACTTTGCTGCTATAACAGCCTCCATTCTTCTGGGAAGGCTTTCCACTAGATGTTGGAGCATTGCTGCAGGAACTTGCTCTTGTGGCTGAATGGAAGCATTAGTTATGTCGGGTACTGATGTTGGGCGATTAGGCCTGGCTCACAGTCGGCGTTCCAATTCATCCCAAAGGTGTTCGATGGGGTTGAGGTCAGGGCTCTGTATAGGCCAGTCAAGTTCTTCCACACCGATCTCGACAAACCATTTATGTATGGACCTTGGTTTGGGCACGGGGGCATTGTCATGCTGAAACAGGAAAGGGCCTTCCCTAAACTGTTGCCACAAAGCTGGATGCACAGAATTGTCTAGAATGTCATTGTATGCTGTAGCGTTAAGATTTCCCTCCACTGGAACGAAGGGGCCTAGCCCAAACCATGAATAAAAGCCCCAGACCATAATTCTTCATCCATCAAACTTTACAGTTGGCACTATACATTTGGGCAGGTTGCGTTCTCCAGGCATCCACCAAACCCAGATCAAACTGTCAGATGGTGAAGTGTGAGTCATCACTCCAGAGAATGCTTTTCCACTGCTCCAGAGTCTAACGGCGGCGAGCTTTACACCACTCCAGCTGACGCATGGAATTGCGCTCGGCCATGGAAACCCATTTCATGAAGCACCCGACGAACAATTCTTGTGCTGATGTTGCTTCCAGAGGCAGTTAGGAACTCGGTAGTGAGTGTTGCAACCCAGGACAGACAATTTTTACACGCTACGCACTTCAGCACTCGGCGGTCCGGTTCTGTGAGCTTGTGTGGCTCTAGCAGGGAAGAAATTTGACGAACTGACTTGTTGGAAAGGTGGCTTCCGATGGCTGTGCCATTCTTCTGTAAGGCCACTCTACTGCCAATGTTTGTCAATGGAGATTGTGTGGGTGTGTGCTCGATTTTACACACTTGTCAGCAACGGTGTGGCCGAAATAGCCAAATCTACGAAATTGAATGGGTGTCAGTTTTTGGTCTTAATTAAACATAAGGTTATGGAAATAACCTTGAAAATTAGATTTTGGGAGAGAAATTGTTATACCCTAATCGGATAGTGTCAACCAATTCCCCTGGGCTAACATGAAATGGAAACTTTTCAAGGCAGTTGGCAGGTCAACTCCCCATGTACCATACCTTTGGCCACTCGGAGAAGGAGTAGAGGGCTTTTTCCTGCAGCAGCTGGGCGATGGTGGGCTCCCGCACGTCCTGCAGACTGTCAGGCATCTCACACATGGACATGGGGACTGCAAACTGTGCCACCTCCACATAGCTGTCCACTAGAGAGGCTGTGGAGAGAGACAGTGATTCAGTGCACAACACAAGATCAACTACAGGGCATCTGGAGAAGGTGGTAGAAAGGTCATATTCAATGCTACATGTTTGAAGCCCGCTAAAACCAAAAGCCACAGCATTTTTTTTCTTCTGTTTTTCTGTTATATGAGTCCATCTTAACAGCTGTCTAGCTGTAGGTTACCTAGAGTTTTTCCCATATACATACAGTACCAGTCAAAAGTCTGGCCACACCTACTCATTCCAGGGGTTTTCTTTATTTTTTACTATTTTCTACATTGCAGACATCAACTATGAAATAACACATATGGAATCATGTACTAACCAAAAAAAGTTAAACAAATAAAAATATATTTGAGATTCTTCAAAGCAGTGACCCTTTGCCTTGATGACAGCTTTGCATTCTCTCAACCAGCTTCACGAGGTAGTCACCTGGAATGCATTTCAATTAACACCTTGTTAAAAGTTACATTTGTGGAATTTCTTTCCTTCTTAATGTGTTTGAGCATCATTTGTGTTGTGACAAGGTAGGGGTGGTATACAGAAGATAACCCGATTTGGTTAAAGACTAAGTCCATATTTTGGCAAGAACAGCTCAAATAAGCAAAGAGAAACAGTCCATCATTACTTTAAGACATGAAGGTCAGTCAATGCGGAAAATTTCAAGAACTTTAAGTTTCTTCAAGTACATTCCCAAAAACCAAAAAGCGCTATGATGAAACTGGCTCTCATGAGGACCGCCACATGTTCATTAGAATAACAGCACCTCAGATTGCAGCCCAATTAGGCCTTCATGGTCGATTTGCTGCAAAGAAATCCCTTACTAAACGACACCAATAAGAAGAGACTTGTTTCGGCCAAGATACACAAGCAAAGGACATTAGACAAGTGGAAATCTGTCCTTTGGTATGATGAGTCCAAATTTGATATTTTTGGTTCCAACCGCAATGTCTTTGTGAGACGCACATGTGGTTCCCACCGTGAAGCATGGAGGTGGTAGTGTGATGGTGCTTTGCTGGTGACACTCAGTGATTTTTTTAGAATTCAAGGCACACTTAACTTCTTTGGGGTAGGGGGCAGTATTTTCACATCCGGATGAAAAGCATGCCCAGAGTAAACGGCCTGCTACAAAGCCATAAAAGCTAGAATATGCATATTATTAGTATATTTGGATAGTAAACACTCTGAAGTTTCTAAAACTGTTTGAGTGATGTGTGAGTATAACAGAACTCATCAGGCAGGCAAAAACTTGAGAAAAAATCCAACCAGGAAGTGGGAAATCTGAGGTTGGTTGATTTTCAACTCAGCTCCTATTGAAGATACAGTGGGATATTGGTAATGTTGCACTTCCTAAGGCTTCCACTAGATGTCAACAGTCGTTAGAACCTTGTCTGATGCCTCTACTGTTTAGTGTGGCCGAAGGAAAAAGGAATGAGTCAGGTCTGCCATGAAGTGACCATGCGCGTTCACGTGAGAGCGAGTTCTGTTCCATCGCAATTCTGAAGACACAGGAATACTTCAGTTGGAACATTATTGAAGAATTATGTTAAAAAAATCCTAAAGATTGATTCAATACTTCGTTTGTCATGTTTGTACGGACTGTAATATTACTTTTTTTTTACTTTTTGTCCGTACTTTTTGCTGGACCTGCCCGCGCGTCGTGAGTTTGGAAAGTGTACTGAACGCTAGAACAACAAGGAGGAATTTGGACATAAATGGACATTATCGAACAAAAAAAACATTTATTGTGGAACTGGGATTCCTGGGAGTGCATTCTGATGAAGATCATCAAAGGTAAGTGAATGTTTATATTGTTACTTCTGACTTCTGTTGACTGCATAAAATGGCGGCTATATTTGTGTCTTGATTGGGCTCTGAGCACCGACTCAGATTATTGCATGGTTTGCTTTTTCCGTAAAGCTTTTTTGAATTCTGACACAGCGGTTGCATTAAGGAGAAGTGCATCTAAAATTCAATGCATAACAGTTGTATCTTTTAGCAATGTTTATTATGAGTATTCCTGTAAATTGATGTGGTTCTCTGCAAAATCAAAGGATGTTTTGTGACTTCTGAACATAAGGCGCCAATGTAAACTCAGATTTTTGGATATAAATATGAACTTTACCGAACAAAACATACATGTATCGTGTAACATGAAGTCCTATGAGTGTCATCTGATGAAGACCATCAAAGGTTAGTGATTAATTTTATCTATATTTCTACTTTTTGTGAATCCTCTCTTTGGCTGGAAAAATGGCTGTGTTATTCTGTGAATAGGCACTCACCTAACATAATCGTTTGGTTTGCTTTTGTCATAAAGCCTTTTTGAAATCGGACACTGTGGCTGGATTTACAACAAGTGTATCTTTAAAATGGTGTAAAATACATGTATGTTTGAGGAATTTTAATTATGAGATTTGTTGTTTTGAATTTGGCGCCCTGCACTTTCACTGGCTGTTGAAGAGTTGGGACGCTAACGTCGCACGTACCCTAGAGAGATTAACCATCATGGCTACCACAGCGATACGCCATCCCATCTGGTTTGCCTTACATACCTCCAGGCTGTGTAAGGCATTTCTGACCAAGAAGGAGAGTAAAGAAGTGCTGCATCAGATGAACTGGCCTCCACAATCACCCGACCTCAAACCAATAGATGGTTTGGGATGAGTTGGACCACAGAGTGAAGGAAAAGCAGCCAACAAATACACAGCATATGTGGGAACTCCTTCAAGACTGTTGGAAAAGTATTCCAGGTGAAGCTGGTTGAGAGAATGCCAAGTGTGTGCAAAGCTGTCATCAAGGCAAAGGGTAGCTACTTTGAAGAATGAAAAAATATTTGATTTGTTTAACACTTTTTTGGTTACTATAAGATTCCATATGTGTTATTTCATAGTTTTGATGTCTTCAACACTATTCTACAATGTAGAAAATAGTAAAAAAAAGAAAGAAAAACCCTTGAATGAGTAGGTGTGTCCAAACCTTTGACTGGTACTGTGCGCGTACACACACACAGAACCTTACTTTTGTCCAGGTCATATTACTATTTTGGATGCATGTAAAACTACCTTCATTACCTGGAGTTTGGGGCCTCTCCTCCTTGATCTTGTCCTTCACGTCCAGCAGCACCTCTGTCTGCTCCAGTTTGGGCGTGAGGACAGTGCTGTCAGGCTCCAGTATGTCTGACTTGCTCTCAGAGCTCTCTGGGTCCAGAGGGAACTCAAGTTTGATCTGTGTCACTCCCACCACACGTGGGGACAGTGGTGGCTCAGGCTGGGGCCTGGGGACTGAGGAGGATGGGGGCAGAGTGTCTGTAGCGTCAACAGTGGGGAGTGTGTATTCGCTTAAAGTGCTCTCTGCTTCGGCAGGCCCCTCGAAGTCAGCTTCTGGTTCTACGTCGTACTGCTCCAACGGCCCTGTGAATTGTCCTTCTGGTGCTTTGTCTTTACCGAAGTCTTCCAGAGGCCCATCCACTGATTCCTCCTCCTGGGAATCCATGGGCGATATCTCCAAGGGTTCTTCTACCTGTCCCTCTAGAAGCCCCTCAACTGGCCCTAAGGGCGTGTCCCTTTCTAAAGTCTCTTCTCCTGGCCTCTCTAGAGCCACCTGACATGACTCCACTGGAGAGCCCATTCCCATCCCATAGCAGGGCTCCTCTTGGAGAGTGTCCTCGCATGGTATACATGAGGGGTCCAGGCCCTGCTCCAGCCCCACCAGACTTGGACTGTCCACAGACATCTCCTTGTCAAATTGAAAGGACACATCCCTCTCTGCCTCCCTCTCGTCGGGGCTGGGCATGTGGGCGACAGTGTCCGAGTCACTCAACTTCTCTGGCTGCTCGACATCACCATTGTGGTGGTGGGGGTGCAAGGTCATATGGGACAGCGACAGGTGCGGAGGGGGGATGTAAGAAGGAAGCGGGCTGGCGGAGAGGTTTGTGTGCTCTGCAGCAGGCTCCTCCTCGCTCACGTCAATGTTCTTGAACAGCATGAAACTGGAGGGCAGCGGCTCCCCTGGGCCGCTCCGGGCTGAGGGTATACCTAGGCAGTCGTCAAGCACTCCCCCTGCTCCGTCCTCCCTTCCCCCGTCTCCCGGCTGCTCCTCTGTGTCCAGGAACTCTGTATCAAGGGCTGGTGCCCCCAGGATGGGGTCGGCCTCGTTGAACATGCCCACGACGTCTGCTGTGCCTGTGTGGTCCGTGCTCTCCCAGGGCGCCTGCAGCTCCTGTTCCAGCTCCAGCAAGGGAGCCATAAGGCCATTCTCTTCCGAGGAGCCCACCAGCACGTCGCTGCGAAGCTTGCCTGAGATGATTGGGTCCATGTCAGCCGACTGCTCGCTGGTCAGCTCCGCCTGCACACCATACGAGTTGAGCATGCTCTGGCCGCCCTGCGCTGAGTTGAAGGGGAACCCGTTGAAGGCCTCCTTGGCAGACTTGCCATGGAGGGAATCTGAGGCCAGGCCCTCATGCTGCAGTGATGCCAGTTCCAATGACTCATCCAGAGGGGGGCAAACCAGGAAGCCCTCCCTTGGCCCAGACACCATACCTAGGCTGCCACCAGGGCCCGTGCCCACTATCTCTGGCGGGTGACCGTGGACGTTCGGGTGAGAATGGAAGTGGATCGACGAGGAGGGGATGGCTGGGTGACCGTACTCCGGCGGCTGGGGAGAGTGGCATTGGCCGAGGCCCGTCTCATAGATGCAGCAGGGGTGGTGGTGCGGTGAGGGGGCCATGCCTGCGTGGTGCACACTGGGTTGGTAGCCCTGGTGATTCTCCTTCTGGACGTAGTTGCGATGGGCATCCAGGAAAGATAGCTGCGGGTCATTGAGGATGTAGTAGTCAGTGCGGCTGAGGCCGTGGCGGGCTGCTCCAATCAGGAGGTCGCGGTCATGCTTGCCACACTCCCACCACACAGGCAGGTAGAGGCTAGGCCGACACAGCTGCAGTCGCGAGCCCAGCAGTGGGTGGCGCAGCACCTGCTCCCTGACCTTGCGCAGCAGCTCGATGCGGTAGAGGGTGCGTGCTGCTCGCTCCTCTGTGATGGGCTCCACAAACAGGTTGTGGTCCAGAGGCCCTGACAGACAGAAGGAGGGCTTACTTTCGTATAAACTGTATAATTAAAACCACACCATTGCAATGTCACTACTACAGTATAAATAATACTAATCATGTCAAATCTATCACCATGCTTTTCAAAGCACAGCTAAAATAAGCTAAATAGTGAACTATCCCTTTAAGACACATTCCTTTGGCTGAGACTATTGTTAAAGGTTGAGTAAGTCGTTTTTAGAAGGTTGCAGGACGCATTACTAACCAACAACAGCTGCAAATCCCAATAAAATTACATCACGTAAATACTTTCCTTGCTTTGTCTAACTACACTATCTTGAATATAGCAAATACGTTTTGTGGTTCAGAGTGCAGTATTCATTTAGTTTCATAGCACAAAAGTACACAAGCAAGTTTCTCGCTGGCTTTAGTCAAAGAGTGAGCAAGTGGCAAGTGCAGGGTGGTTGCCAAGAAACACGTGCCACGAAAGGGAGGCAACGTCAGCATAGCACTACAAATCCAATGATTCCATGCTAGATTTGGGATGATCAATTAGCGTGAAAATTGGTCCCTTTCAGCCCGAGTGGTGCAGTGGTCTAAGGCATTGCATCTCAGTGCTAGAGGGGTCACTACAGACCCTGGTTCGATTCCAGGCTGTATCACTACCGGCCGTGATTGGGAGTCCCATAGGGCGGTGCACAATTAGCCCTGCGTCGTCCGGTTTGGGTTTGGCAGGATAGGCAGTCATTGTAAAATAAGCATTTGTTCTTAACTGGCTTGCCTAGTTCAATAAAAAGGTCTAAAAAAGCCAATTTTCAGTTTGCTTCATTTTTTGTGCAGTGCGAACCCAACTCAAACCAGGTACACTTGTCCTTATCCCCACACCACACACTAGACTACTGCAACAACATAAACCCTCACATTGATGCCACAAAAGAGAGAATGTGTGTAGTTTCTGGATATTGATTAGCGATTGTCAAGGACGCACAGAAATTTTAAAGTGTGGAGTTTTTAGTTCAGATTATTTGTTTATAATATGTGATCATCCACTTGGGAGAAAGGCCCACCCACTGGGGAACCAGTCCCAGCCAATCAGAATTGAGTTTTACCCCACAAAATACCTTTATTACAAACAGAAATACTCCTCAGCACTTTAAAATGTTGGACCAGCACTTTACATGTTGCGTTTATATTTTTGTTCAGTGTACATTACGGCAGTCCCTAGGGTGACAAATTCTGGTACTTTCCAAAAACTCTGAGGTTATCCAGAAATCCTGGTTGGAGGATACCTGATTTCCGGTTATTCCCTTCTTATTGCACCTTTAAGGGCAAGCTCTCTTGCTTTACCTCCAATTGAGTCGTTACCTTCGTCCTTCCTGGGGGGCAATCTGCAGGCGCTGCGGCACATGGACACAAAGCTACTGAAGTATCTCTCCAGGCTCTCGTCGGTCTTCCTCTCCAACCGGGCAAAGGAGCGGAAAGGACTCCAGTCGAATGTTTTCTTCTCCAGGTCGTACACCACACCGAACGACGACACGGTGCGGTAGAAATCTGCTTGCTCACGCCGTGTCCACCTGCTCACAAAAACACAGGCCTACCATTAACCTTTGATCAGGGGAACATGCACTGACATGTGACTGCAGTACACGGAAGCCACAAGTCAGTTGTGGGTATCATACACAAAAGCAGTCTGGTTCCAGTAAGACATTTCCCCATTGAAGTCAAATGTCTTAATCCAAATAATTTTACATTAGGTCTTTGACATGCACCATATTTTAGGGGCATAGATAATGAACCAGTCCAATTCTTCCTCTAGCCTAGCAAGTGTTCACAGATCTTGAAGGATATGTTTTGTGAAAGGTAAATAGTGATAGTTCCACCTAGCTTATTGTAGAGCTAGCAGGAGACATCCTCGTATTGATATAACCATGCCTTACATATCGGTAAACATAGAGGGGTGTAAGGAGCTAGGAACCGAAAGGGAAAAGGACAGAGCAGCACATAACGTAGGGGATCAATGACATCACCCACCTTTGCTCTGACATCATCACCCACCTTCTCTGCCACTCCAGGAAGAGAGGGTCAGGTTCGGCGGCGGCCACCGTGCAACGCCTAATCTCCTCTCCCAGCTGCCAGGACATTGTCCCCGGGCCTGCCCCCAGCCCTTCAGGTAGCAGGAAGTCGTGGCGCAGCGGCTCGCGCCGCATGAAGCGCTGGTAGGCCGTGATGAGGCGACGTAGCCTGGCCGTAAGGGCAGGGCCGGCCGGCCACAGAGGGCGACCCTTTAGCTCCATGCCCTCCTGGCCAAAGCTCTCCTGGACCATCTCCACTGAGAGTGTGTCTGCAAAGTAACAGCATCAGATCTATGCTTGTTAATCATATGCTTTTTATGACAAATTCTTACAATTATGTGAAAAATATATTTTGGACAAAATGATATTACCTACCTCGTAGAATAACCCACAAGAACACTTGCAGAAAATGAACTAGGTGGAACTTGGAGTTGGCAAAACCACTATAATCTATATGCACTCACAGATTTCTCCAGTTTGTAAGGTGGTTTTATGCAAAAAGGAAAGTCGAAAGGTAGATGAACACTCACCTTGACCAACACTGTCATGCTTGTCCATTGCATCATTACTGGAGCTGGTTTCATCCTTTTGGAGCAAAAATAGACGATACAACATCACAACAACTCGGCCTTTAAAGATATTAAATAATTGAATCCCATTTTCATTTAGCCGAGTCACTCGAGAGTCCATACCTTATCAACCTTTTCCACTCCTCCCTCCTCCAGATCGCATTCAGGATCGTCTTTCACATCATCACTTTTGCAACCACTAAACATTAACAATCAAGATAAAGACCACAAAGTTAAATCACTTTCTCCATCACCAGACTCAGCATGACCACCCAGGATTTATTCATATATTTAGGGGAACTAGATCGAGGTATTGCAGATACATTCAATTTTGGGGCTTAAAGGCATTGATTGACATTCACATTTGTACACAGCACCTGAGATTTGGTACTGTGGATATTACTGTATGCTGTTATTTTGGGGTCAATCCTTTAAAATGAGACTTGTGCCCTACGGTAAGGCGGGGGCGGTTTCTTGCCTGTCAGTGAGGTCAGCCACCACCTCTCCTCCACTCTGCTCGGCTGAGAGCACCGTGACGTCAGGCATGCCCACCCGCTCCAAGAAGCATAGCTCTGAGTCGGCCCGCATGGCATTGTATCGCTCATAGCCTGAGGACACACAGCAAGAGCGCAGATGGTGATGATGGAAGTGGCTTTAGACTGAAATGTACTATCAATTTTAAATGTATGATCAATTAAATCAATGACCAATAACTGATATACGGTAGGCCAGTAATTACCAATCCTAATCCAAGATTTACAGAGCGAGCTACAGGCTTAAAACCTGACTCAGCCAATCGACTGATCAGGACTTGGACTAGTTGATTCAGGTGTTTTAGTGCTGGAACCAAACTTGCACACCCTGAAATTCTCTCGGACCAAGGTTGATGTAAGATCCTTTGAAATTGATCAAATTAGGGCCTTGATAAGAAGGAGACCCGAGACTAAAGGATTACCGTGTTTGTGCACTCCTAAGAGGAGAGACTTATCCGCCTCTGCATCCCACCAGCCTGCTGGGATCTCGATGTAGTCAATATCAGGCAGTGCCACCTCCAGTTTACTGCACAGATTACACACACAAACAAATCAGCCATTTACTTTGGGCTGGTTTCCCGGACAAGATTGTCCTACTTCTGGATTAAAAAGCATGCTCAATGGAGAATCTGCAATGAAAGTGCTTTTGAGTACAGGAATAGGCATGATCTGTGTTCAAGGAACTAGCCCTTCATGTATCAACAAGTTCATCAGTGTATATAGTAAGTGGCATGATTAATGGGTGCCCTCATGGTGCCCACTCTGTACCTGGCATTGATGCCCTCCAGGAACTGAGCAGCAGTTTCTCCCAGGACCTCCGCCTTGAGGTAGTACAGCATCCTCACCCTCAGAAGTACCCTTGGCACAACACATAACACAACACATGGACCACTCGTTCGTCGTTCTGTTATTGGACACAGCAACTGTTTTACCAGGAGCAAAGTTTGCACCAGTTTTTTCAGGAAGAGAAAACACACAAAGCTAAAACATAAAACTTAAAAAAGGAGCAAATGCAAAATAAATCTGCCACAAAAAGTAAATGTAGCATAAAACTCCCTTGGCCTCAGCACTTGAAATCATAATTTCAAACCATCTAGATGGTGTATGTTTCTTTTCAAGCTAGACTTTGTAGATTTAGAAACCTTAGGAATCCTATTAGTCAGAGGAGAACATGACGAGGTTCACCTACAGCTGAAGGTGAATCGTGAGTAATGGAAGACTCACTTGTTGCAGTGCTGCTTGAGGTGTTTCTTGTAGCTGTCGTCCTGTAGCACTACCTCTGGGTTGCAGTTGACAAGCCAGTCTGCATGCTTCATCTCGGGCACGCTCAGCTGGTTCTTTAGCTTCTTACCCTTGCGTCCCCTGGGCACTGGGGCCGACAGGCCTGCTTGTGGAAAGGTAGGGTTTGAGAGCAATACCAAGCAATCATCTTACATCTAGCAATCGTCAGTAGCACACCAGTCCACATTAAAGCACATATTTGGGGATTAGAGTCGAAGCTACGGCTACAGTTATTTGGAGTCATCAAAGCACTCAAATTAACAAAAGCTAAGATTGATTTTTTTCTCCACTTCATTGTTAAGGGATAGATAGAGTCGATACAAGATGCTGAGCAATGATTCAAGCCCTCAGGGGCCATTCAGTCAGGAATCTGCTTTATAGACCACAATGAGAAACTCTGGCACTACGAGTTGCTTTTTAGACCTTGATTATTAATTTGAGTGTTGTCAACATAAACTAGCCATTTTGCCAGTCCTCTTTCCTCCACACGGCCATATGAGTGAATGGCAGCTTGTTTGGAGGGGATGTAAGTGAATCTCTCACCAGAATGGTTCTGCAGGTCTTGTTTATGGCCATCCTTGGCAGGTGTGATGAGGTCCCAGATAAAGCTCTTGATCTTGTCATCGCCCATGTAGTGACGCACGCAGTAGACCAGCAGTGCCCGGCACAGCACCTCCATGTCACGCTCACCCAGTTGCCACTTGAAGCGCCCATGGGTCAGGATGTCCTTCCAGCGACCCCAGCTGTGTGGACACACGCAGAGAGATGGAGCGGGTGTCATGAGCACAGATACACCACAAAAAAGTGTCCGAGTCACCGGGATACAATAAATAAAACTGTACACTAATGTAGCTTACTGCATGAGGCTCTCATCGAGTCCCCACCTCTCCTTGAATACCCCCAGCCAGTGCCACATACAGTTGCAGCCAAACATATTGGCACCCTTGCACTTTTCTTAAAGAATTCCATATTTCTTAAAATAAATAAAAAATTGCTTACAATTTTACTTTTGAAAATAAAGACAAATGGACAAAATTACTGGCACCCCGGAGCTAGTACTTGGCTGCAGAGCCTGCGTTTTTGGCCCACTTTTAAGCAGCAAAACTGCTCTAATTCGTCAATGTTTGAGAGGTGCCCTCCACTAACCAGCTCTTGCCATAGGTTATGGATGTGAGTCAGATCTGGACTCGTCGCTGGACACTCAAGAACGGTCCAGTGCCTCTTTTTGAACCATTCAAGTGTGCTTCTGATGTGTGTTTAGTTTGTTTCGTCCTGCTGGAAGACCAACCTTCAACAGAGACCCAGAGACCTATAATTTCTGGGTAACAATTAAGTACCTTACTGATTATTTTCAATTAAAATGGTCTAAAAGAAACAAAAACAATTCTCGAGCAAGAACTTTGCTAAGACTGTCTGGATGTGGTCTGAGTGGGGAGGGGAAAACTGAAAACGACCCGTTATTGGCAGAGTGGTTTGGAACCCTCTTTTCGATGGGCCAAAACTTCATCCCACCAAAACAGGCTGAAATTTCAGGTGGTCTTTTCTAACAGCTCTTACAATAAAAGAGCTGGAAAAACAGATTTAAAAACACGTTTTTGACTGCACTGGGCCTTTAAAAAAAAAGTGCAGGGGTGCCAATATATTTGGCAGGGACTGTATTTGATGTATTCCACAACTAGCACACCTGATTCAACTAATGAGGGGCTTGGTGATTAGTTGACCAATTGAATCAGTTGTGCTAGTCCCGGAATATGTCAAATAAATGGTACTGGCTGGGGGTTACTCAAGGAGATGATTGGGAAACACTGGCCCACTAACTCCGCAGTAGCCAGTAAGAGTGCTTACTAAGGTACAATTTGAGGGTACTTAAGCCAGTGAGAGAGCACTTACATTTCACAATTATTACAGTATGGCACAATGAAAGTGTGACTGGGAAATGTTAGATGTGATAAAATAACCCGAATATGAGCAGGTTTTTCTCAACGCGGAAGCAGTCGGCACGGAGGTAGCGTCTGCTCCTCTCGCTGAAGCGGCGGGTGCGACAGGGCCTCTCTTCTGAGTCGCTGTCCAGCTCAGAGAACTCCATCAGCTCGTCGTCTTCGAACGAGTTGTAGTGACGAGTCTGCTTCCTCACACGAGGCGTATCAATCACCAGGCTCTCCTGTGAGGGAGAGGGAGTGGTAGTTCATATTCTGGCTTTATTGAAGGATTTATGGACACACGGTTCATCGAGCCATACAGACATTATATGAACCCATGCACAGCACACATACTGTGTACGGATGCCAAACAAATCCATGCGCAGAAAAGTCAAGATGTAGGCCTATAGATAAGTGTACAAACACTGCTAAAACCACATACTCAGGCCCCCAAAAATTACAGTTGAAGTCGGAAGATTACATACACTTAGGTTGGAGTCATTAAAACTCATTTTTCAACCAATTTCTTGTTAACAAACTATAGTTTTGGCGAGTCGGTTAGGACATCGACTTTGTGGATGACAAGTAATTTTTCCAACAATTGTTTACAGACAGATTATTTCACTTATCATTCACTGTATCATAATTCAAGTGGGTCAGAAGTTTACATACACTAAGTTCACTGTGCCTTTAAACAGCTTGGAAAATTCCAGAACATGATGTCATGGGCTTTAGAAGCTTGTGATAGCTTCTAACCTCCAAATGAGCTTCAATGCCATACAACACTCCTTCCGTGGCCTCCAACTGCTCTTAAATGCTAGTAAAACCAAATGCATGCTTTTCAACCGTTCGCTGCCTGCACCCTGCCCGACTAGCATCACCACCCTGGACGGTTCCGACCTAGAATATGTGGACATCTATAAGTACCTAGGTGTCTGGCTAGACTGCAAACTCTCCTTCCAGACTCATATCAAACATCTCCAATCCAAAATCAAATCTAGAATCGGCTTTCTATTCCGCAACAAAGCCTCCTTCACTCACGCCGCCAAACTTACCCTAGTAAAACTGACTATCCTACCGATCCTTGACTTTGGCGATGTCATCTACAAAATAGCTTCCAATACTCTACTTAGCAAACTGGATGCAGTTTATCACAGTGCCATCCGTTTTGTTACTAAAGCACCTTATACGACCCACCACTGCGACCTGTATGCCCTAGTCGGCTGGCCCTCGCTACATGTTCGTCGTCAGACCCACTGGCTCCAGGTCATCTACAAGGCTATGCTAGGTAAAGTGCCGCCTTATCTCAGTTCACTGGTCACGATGGCTACACCCACCCGTAGCACGCGCTCCAGCAGGTGTATCTCACTGATCATCCCTAAAGCCAAAACCTCATTTGGACGCCTTTCCTTCCAGTTCTCTGCTGCCTGCGACTGGAACGAATTGCAAAAATCTCTGAAGTTGGAGACTTTTATCTCCCTCAACTTTAAAAATCTGCTATCCGAGCAGCTAACCGATCGCTGCAGCTGTACATAGTCCATCTGTAAACTACCCACCCAATTTACCTACCTCACCCCCATACTGCTTTTATTTATTTACTTTTCTGCTCTTTTGCACACCAGTATCTCTTCTTGCACATGATCATCTGATGATTTATCACTCCAGTGTTAATCTGCTAAATTGTAATTATTCGATTTATTGCCTACCTCATGCCTTTTGCACACATTGTATATAGATTATCTTTTTCCTACCATGTTATTGACTTGTTTATTGTTTACTCCATGTGTAACTCTGTGTTGTTGTCTGTTCACACTGCTATGCTTTATCTTGGCCAGGTCGCAGTTGCAAATGAGAACTTGTTCTCAACTAGCCTACCTGGTTAAATAAAGGTGAAATATATATATTTTTTTTTAAATAGCCTAATTAACATCATTTGAGTCAATTGGAGGTGTACCTGTGGATGTATTTCAAGGCCTACCTTCAAACTCAGTGCCTCTTTGCGTGACATCATGGGAAAATCAAAATAAATCAGCCAAGACATCAGCAAAAAAATTGTAGACCTCCACAATTCTGGTTCATCCTTGGGAGCAATTTCCAAACGCCTGTTCATCTCTACTAACAATAGTGTGCACGTATAAACACCATGGGACCACGCAGCCGTCATACCGCTCTGGAAGGAGACGTATTCTGTCTCCTAGAGATTAATGTGCTTTGGTGCGAAAAGTGCAAATCAATATCAGAACAACAGCAAAGGACCTTGTGAAGATACTGGAGGAAACAGTTAGAAAGTATCTATATCCACAATAAAACGAGTCCTATATCGACATAACCTGAAAGACCGCTCAGCAAGGAAGAAGCCACTGCTCCAAAACCGCCATAAAAAAGCCAGACTATGGTTTGCAACTGCACATTTTGTACAAAGATTGTACATTTTGGAGAAATGTCCTCTGGTCTGATGAAACAAAAATATAACTGTTTGGCCATAATGACCATCTGGAGGAAAAGGGAAAAAGAGGAAAAAGGGAGATGCTTGCAAGCTGAAGAACGGAGGTGGCAGCATCATGTTGTGATGGTGCTTTGCTGCAGGAGGGACTGGTGCACTTCACAAAATAGAAAATGATGTGGATATATTGAAGCAACATCTCAAGACCTCAGTCTTGGACAAATGGACAATGACCCCAAGCATACTTCCAAAGTTGTGGCAAAATGGCTTAAGGACAACAAAGTCAAGGTATGGAGTCGCCATCACAAAGCCCTGACCTCATTCATATAGAAAATTTGTGGGCAGAACTAAAAGAGCGGGTGCGAGCAAGGCGGCCTACAAACCTGATTCAGTTACAACAGCTCTGTCAGGAGGAATGTGCCAACTTATTGTGGGAAGGTTGTAGAAGGATACCCAAAACATTTGACCCAAGTTAAACAATTTAAAGGAAATGCTAGCAAATACTAATTGAGTGTATCTAAACTTCTGACCCACTGGGAATGTGATGAAATAAATAAAAAATGAAATAAAATAATTCTCTATTATTATTCTGACATTTCACATACTTAAAAATAAAGTGGTGATCCTAACTGACCTAAAACAGGGAATTTTTACTAGGATTAAAAGTCAGGAATTGTGAAAAACAGTTTAAATGTATTTGGCTAAGGTGTACGTAAACTTCCGACGTCAACCCCCCCCGGGCACAAAATTCATACGCAACACACACACGCACCACACACAGCAAGCTGTAATATACACCAAACAGAATTAATTTAACTGCAGCCTCTCCTCCTCCCTCTGCTTCGCATGCTGTTTTTCCCTCTCTCATTAAAGCAACACATCTGTTCAACAGAGTGACAAGTACCAGATATTTAAACTGTTTCGCTTCCCCTTTCTTTCCTAGCCCCCATTCAGAGTGATCTGCAGGGACATGCGGGACCGGCTTTTTCTGGAGTCCCTCCAACACCATGGAGCGGCTACACCCTGGTCAGGGATAACCGGTAGCCCCATAGTGCCCTTCCCTAGTTCCCCTCCCTCCCCCTTACCTTCTCTGCTTTGGAGTCAATCTCCAGCTCGGTTATTTTGGCCCATTTCTGCCAGAAGTTGGGATCGTCCAGGGAAATGTCAGTTCTGTTTCCAGAAGACACAAAGCTGGCCTGGAAATGACAAGGAAAACAAAAGCGTGCACACACATCAACCTGACTGGATCTATGCGAGTAACATACACAGATATGCTGAGAAAGCTGATAAGGCGTGAAATCAGACCTTGGTTAGAGTTGCATCTCCCTTTCACCACCCACTCTGAGTGTAAAGCAGGCGAAACTGAAACTTGTGGTGACTGGCTAACATGTCCTTCTTCCGATAGTTACAGACTACCTGGATTGTGATAGTTTTAGGATGAAGGTTTAATCTATAAGGGAGGGGTAGAGTTTACCTTGGCAAAGGAAAAGCCCTTGACACTCAAACTTGAATTTCCCCATTGTAGTTGAGCACAATGTAATCAAATCTCAAACCATCACCATCCAGTAAAGTGAAAGACCAAGGCTGAAGGGTAAGGTTTATAATTGAGTTACCCTTGGCAAATGTGGAGCTCTGTCAGGATGATGATGGTCAAGATATGGGTCAGAGGTTAATGGTCTGAGGTATAAGGGTTTACCTTGACAATCGTGGAGCCCTTACCCTCTGTCTGGATGGTGATGTTCTGGGTATTAGTCAGGGGTTAGAGGTCAGAGGTATAAAAGTTGGGGTTTACTTTGGCGAAGCCCTTGCCTACCGTCTTGATATTGACAGTCTGGATATTAGCGTCAGGGGTTAGAGGTCAGGGATATAAGGATCAGTGTTAACCTTGGCGAAGGTGGAGCCCTTGGCCTCTGTCTCGATGGTGATAGTTTGGGTGCGGCGCTGCAAGATCTGGTCGATGTCCTCCTCACAAAACTTGGAGCCCTCGTCCTCCTCATCCATCAGTGCGCCATACGCCCCCTTCTTCAGCAGGTCCTCCACCTCAATCTTGGTCATCTGCTGCGCCTTTAGGACACCATGCCCCCCCGTTAGTTAGGCAACCATAGCAACAGCTCTCAGATCAGCTGGACCCAATTACAGATCAGGGATGGGGTCAATTCCATTTCAATTCAGTCATTCAACTGAACAAAACTCAAATACTCCTTAATGTTTTTCAATTACAAAAAGTGGAATAGGTTTTAAATATACTTCAGTACATTTAATTGCTAAAATTTACTTAAGTATCAAAAGTAAAAATATTAATAATTTCACATTCCTTACATTAAACAAACCAGAAGGCACAATTTTCTTGTTTTTAAAATTTACGGATAGCCAGGGGCACACTCCAACACTCAGACATTATTTACAAACGAAGCATTTGTGCTTAGTGAGTCTGCCAGATAAGAGGCAGTAGGGATGACCACGGGATGTTCTCAATGTGTGTGAATTGGACTATTTCCCTGTCCTGCAAAGCATTCGAAATGTAACGAGTACTTTTGGGTGTCAGGGAAAACGTATGGAGTAAAAGTACACTACATTTAGGAATGTAGTGAAATAAAAGTTGTCAAAAATATAAATAGTAAAGTACAGATACCCCAAAAAACTACTTTAGTATTTTAACTTTAGGGATAGGGGGCAGCATTTTCACTTTGGATGAATAGCATGCCCAGAGTGAACTGCCTCCTACTCTGTCCCAGATGCTAATATATGCATATTATTATTACTATTGGATAGAAAACACTCTGAAGTTTCTAAAACTGTTTGAACGATGTCTGTGAGTATAACAGATCTCATATGGCAGGCAAAAACCTGAGAAAAAAATCCAAACAGGAAGTGGGAATTCTGAGGCTGGTCGATTTTCAACCAAGATCCTATTGAAATCACAGCGAGATATGGATGATTTTGCACTTCCTACGGCTTCCACTAGATGTCAACAGTCTGTAGAACCTTGTCTGATGCCTCTACTGTGAAGAGGGGCCGAATGAGAGGGGAATTAGTCAAGTCTGCCATGACCTGACCATTCTTTGACCATGCGCGTTCACATGAGAGGGAGCTGTTCCATCGATCATCTGAAGTCAATGTAATTCTCCGGTTGGAACGTTATTCAAGATTTATGTTAAAAACGTTCTAAAGATTGATTCAATACTTCGTTTGACATGTTTCAACTGACTGTTACGGAACTTTTGGACATTGTCAGCTTTTAGTGAACGCGCTTCCTGATGTTGGATTTGTTTACCAAACACGCTAACAAAAATAGCTATTTGGACATAAATTATGGACATTACCGAACAAAACTAACATTTCTTGTGGAAGTGGGAGTGCATTCCGACGAAGATCAGCAAAAGTAAGTGAAGATTTATAATGCTTTTTATGAGTTTTGTTGACTGCACAATTTGGCGGGTACCTGTATGGCTTGCTTTTGTGGCTGAACGCTGTTTTCAGATGATTGAATATTGTGTTTTGCCGTAAAGCTTTTTTTTTTTTAAATCTGACAGCGGTTGCATTAAGAACAAGTGTATCTTTAATCCTATGTAAAACATGTATCTTTCATCAAAGTTTATGATGAGTATTTTCTGTTATTTGACGTGGCTCTCTGCAATTTCTCCGGATATTTTGGAGGACTTTCTGAACATGAGGTTTTTGGATATAAATATGAACTTAATCGAACAAGACATATGTATTGTGTAACATGAAGTCCTATGAGTGTCATCCGATGAAGATCATCAAAGGTTAGTGATTAATTGTATCTCTTTGGCTGGAAAAATGGCAGAATTTTTCTGTGAGTTGGTGGTGACCTAACATAATCATTTGTGGTGCTTTGAATTTGGCGCCCTACACTTTCACTGGCTGTTGTCATATCATCCCGTCAACGGGATTGCAGCCATAAGAAGTTGAGGCACATTTGGTTTATTTGAAAATAATTTTTTGTTCATGACGAGTTGATAAAGTATTGTCGAAAGTACGTAGGCAATATTATTTACTGTGTCGATAGCAGAGTAGGCTAGTGTACAATAACGTAATTTAATGTGCTCGTATTATTTATTTAACCGATTAATTAAATTGTAAATGAGAATACACACGTGGTGCTATAGGATATAAATATTTTACATTGTAATACATTACCCCTACATGCCATTGGGTGATGGAGCTATGGGTTTATTTTTCAACTGTCACTAGGTCGACACATTCACACTCAAACTGAATCGGGGATGCATAAATACTTTTCACTGAAGGGAAACGCGGTACAACATGCAACTTCGATCGAAGACCTAAAATCATGCCTGACAAAATCACAACGGTATCCTAATCTAGTGTGGATACAGTTGTAGCCTATTCTACAACAATGTAACTATGTGCTAGTATTATTTATATAATTGATCAATTAAATTGTAAATGTGGAAGGGTACGCTACTTCATTCAATGATCACGGTATTGTACAAGGTAGATCCAGGAGTAGTCTATAGTCCTCAATAATAATGAAATTGAATGTGCTATAGTAACATTTATTTAATTGATGAATACAATTGTAAATAGGGATGGGTAGGCTACTTCATTCAGTGAATACTCAATGTATTGCTATCTGGGAGTATGCTAATGACAGATTTTCAGCTGTTGAACTATGACAATGTCGAACTAAATCTCTTTCTTTTAGTCAAGATGTGATGAGCCAGAGCAACCAATCAGCTTCACTGCAGCTGCTCAATCCACCACCCCCTTACTCCCTCCACAAGTAACTACATCCTCTTCTCCTGTTCAACTACTTTGCCACCACACTAACAATGACTGTACACATACCCCTGTGCCCATCTCAGTGCAACATGATCCATCTAAGGCCTCAACTGGATGTCTAAGACGTGAGAAATGCAAGCAAGATGCTATAGTAGTGTGTGTATGGATGGCGTTCCAAGTAAAAACATGAGAAGATGGAAAAGGAGATGAGTGAGAGCATACAGTATGAAAATAAAGACCCCATGGGATCTAAAATGTGGGGTGCCTCGTGTCTCCTTTTTCTCCATTTGAGGATACTACAGTCACCCCTGGTGGAGCCACTTGGAACACTGCAATTTAAGTCTGGGCAGAGATTGACAAAAACCTTCAAAGGTGGTGGTTCTATGTTGCGTGTCAGGCAGATGTTTGAGTACAGAATGAAATGGTGTAAACTTAACAGACTGAACTTGTTGAGTACACTCTTTGAGAAAGGGGTTCCAACAGGGTTCTTTGGCTGTCACCAAAGGAAAACACTTTTTGGTTCCTCCTAGACACAGAAGGGGTTCTACCTGAAACCAAAAAGGGTTCTCCTATGGGGACAGCGGAAGAATCGTGTTAATTTGTAGATAGTACCTTTATATCTAAGTGTAGGCCTATATTGCAGTTGTGGTTCCATGGTTTTCTGTAAAAAATCTAATTCAGTGGTGGTGAGTTAAGATAGTATTTCTGATTATGACACATCCGCACTTTTAGCACACATTTGCAAGCAGGCAAAGTAACCTGTGTGTGCGGAGGAATGTGTGATCACTCAACATTGACAGGACCAAAAAAAAAGACATGCTTGGGGCTCCCGAGTGGCGCAGCGGTCTAAGGCACTGCATCTCAATGCTAGAGGCGTCACTACAGACCCTGGTTCGTTTCCAGGCTGCATCACAACCGGCCGTGATTGGGAGTCCCAAAGGGCAGCGCACAATTGGCCCAGCGTCGTCCAGGTTAGGGTTTGGCCGGGGTAGGTCGTCACTGCAAATCTTAACTGACTTGCATAGTTAAAAGTTCAGTTTAAAAAAAAAAGTTAAACATGCAAACGAAAGATAATGTGTCTAACATGCACCGCTATGCAATTATTAGGAGACTAGATGCACATAGCTAATCCTGGCTACCAAAGTTCTAGCATTAATTTACTGAGGCAAGCAGATCAGAGATGTCAAGGTGGTACCCAAGCATATGCCATGTGTATATGGGACACACACACACTTGAGGTTTTATTTTGCCTCCCTGGTATTTGCATTAAATGTATATAATTACTGTCGCTAGGGCGACTGTGACATTAGTGAGATCTTTGACATTTCTTCATTCTTGGAGAACGACTAGTTCTGAAAACGAACGTTTATGCCTCAATTTTACCTATAATTCCGGTATGTAATGTGCAAAAGTGCAATATGACTCAAAATATTGAGGTAACATGGTTAATTACATAGTCCATGAGTTTGATGATGTTTAAAGGCAATTGAAGGGAGTTTTAACCGACTGAAAAACTGCTTGGCATTTTCCCCATTGTAAGTAATGGAGTTTGGCTAGGTTGATAACGGTTTACATGGCGTCCGAACTTTATGTACTATTTTCAACATAGGCGTTATCTACATTAGGCGAACAGAGGCCCATTCTCAGCAACCATCTCTCCTGTGTTCCAATGGCACGTTGTGTTAGCTAATCTAAGTTTATCATTTTAAAAGGCTAATTGATCATTACAAAAACCCTTTCCAGAGCGCACACTGATGCTGTAACTAGCAAATGTGTTGTCTTTTCTGCATTCTGTATGTGAACGATGAGCTGAGCCTTGGATACAACCAGTATTGCACCAAATGGGCATCACTCTTTTGCATACAACCCCCCCCCCCCAAACTTCTCATCGGATCTACACGAAGCACGTAGGTCATTAATTTCGGATTCAAAATACGTGACCTACATGATTCGTGGTGATCCGAAGGGGGGGGGTGTTGTATGCAAACGAGTGATGCCCGTTTGGCGCAATACTGGCTATATCCAAGGCTCTGCCAAACGTTCAAATAACAGAATGCAGCATGTGACTGAAGAGAGAAAAGATTAGGTTGCATCCCTGTTTGTTACGTTACAGCCTTATTCTAAATTATATTTTCCTCAACAATCTACACACAATGCCCCATAATGTCAAAGCGAACAGGTTTAGATTTTTTTGCAAATGTATAAAAACAAATACCTTATAAGTATTCAGACCCTTTGCTATACACCTCGAAATTGAGCTCAGGTGCATCCTGTTTTCATTAACCATCCTTGAGATGTTTCTACAACTTGATTGGAGTCCACTTGTGGTAAATTCAATTGATTGGACATGATTTGGAAAGGCACACACCTGTCTATACAAGGTCCCACAGTTGACTACGCATGTCAGAGCAAAAATCAAGCCATGAGGTTGAAGGAGCTCCGAGACAGAATTGTGTCGAGGCACAGATCTGGGGAAGGGTACCAAAACATTTCTGCAGTATTGACGGTCCCCAAGAACACAGTGGCCTCCATCATTCTTAAAAGGGAAGGAGTTTGGAACCACCAAGACTCTTCCTAGAGCTGGCCACCCGGCCAAACTGAGCAATCGGGGGAGAAAGGCCTTGGTCAGGGAGGTGACCGAGAAACCGATGGTCACTCTGGCAGAGCTCCAGAGTTTCTCTGTGGAGATGGGAGAACCTTCCAGAAGGACAACAATGTCTGCAGCACTCCACCAATCAGGCCTTTATGGTGGAGTGGCCAGACGGAAGCAGCTCCTCAGTAAAAGGCACATGACAGCCCGCTTGGAGTTTTCCAAAAGGCACCTAAAGAGACACAGACCATGAGAAACAAGATTCTCTGGTCTGATGAAACCAAGCTTCAACTCTTTGGCCTGAATGCCAAACGTCACATCTGGAGGAAATCATCTGGATGGTGACTGCAACATCATGCTTTGAGGAGTGGCAGGGACTGGGAGACTAGTCAGGATCAAGGGAAAGATGAACGGAGCAAAGTACAGAGAGATCATTGATGAAAACCAACTCGGGACCTCAGACTGGGGCGAAGGGTCATCTTCCAACAGGACAACGACCCTAAGCACACAGTCAAGACAACGCAGGAGTGGCTTTGGGACAAGTCTCGGAATGGTCTTGAGTGGCCCAGCCAGAGTCCGGACTTGAACCAGATATAACATCTCTGGAGAGACTTGAAAATAGCTGTGCAACGACGCCCTCATCCAACCTGACAGAGCTTGAGAGGAGCTGTAGTGAAGAATGGGAGAAACTCCCCAAATACAGGTGTGCTAAACTTGTAGCGTCATACCCAAGAAGACTCACGGCTGTAATCACTGTCAAAGGTAGTTTAACAAAGTACCGAGTACTTATTTAAATGTGATGTTTCGGTGACATTTTTTATACATTTGCAGGAGTTTCTAAAAACCTGTTTTTGCTTTGTCATGTAGATTGATGAGGGGGAAAAAATGTATCAATTTTAGAATAAGGCTGTAAAGTAACAAAAAGTAAATGCAATGTACGTGAATTTGCCGCAATACTTTTGGTCCCCTAATTTGGGGGGACTATGTACAAAAAGTTCTGTAATTTCTCAATGGTTCACCCTCAAATTAAAAAATGTATCATTTTAAATCCGACGTGCTGGAGTACAGAGCCAAAGCAACAACAAAAGATGTCTCGCTGTCCCAATACTTTTGGAGCTCACTGTATACAAAGAAAATCCAGAGATCATCTTTCATAGTATAACCTAGTCCTAGATCTGTTTGTGCTGGCATGACGATGGGACGATGACAATAGGAGTTGGCAAAACAGCACAAACAGATATGGGACCAGGCAATCATAGCAGTCACTCACCCCATTGAGGCTGCCCTTTCGATTAATGTCCTGCAGCACAGCCTTGTCTAGACCCAGCTTCAGACTGGCTTTATCAAACATCTCCCTCTCATAGGAGTTCCTGGTGATCAGCCTGTACACTTTCACTGCTTTACTCTGGCCGATGCGGTGGCAGCGAGCTTGGGCCTGGCAGGGACACAAACGGTGGCAGTTTCACACACACGGCTTGAAACGGTTATTTCACACGGGCATTCAAAGTTTCAGGTTTTAATGTCACGTGCACAAGTACAGTGAAATGCCATTCTTGCAAGCACTAAATCCAACAACGCAGTAATCAATATCAATGTAGTACAAAAAAAAAATTTCACACTGCATGCCCACATGAAATAGCTATTATACCACTTCATACAGTATGAAATTGTATCCAAAGCGACGTCCGTATGTGCATACACATACAGTGGTGTCCCCAGAGGGAATCAAACCAACAATCCTGACATTGCAAGCGCCATGCACTATCAACTGAGCCACACAGGACAACATGAAAGCATGAAATCAGGAAATGAGTATAACACTTCTTAGTCCAGGACTAGGTTTAAGTCAAGGTCCGGAAAGTGGTGCTGAACTTTGTGTTGACTAACCTGTAGGTCGTTCTGGGGGTTCCAGTCCGAGTCGAAGATGATGCAGGTGTCTGCAGCGGTCAGGTTGATGCCCAGGCCCCCAGCACGGGTACACAGCAGGAACACAAAGCGGTCCGAGTCCACCTTACAGAACCTGTCGATCGCTGCCTGGCGCAGGTTACCCCGCACTCTGCCGTCGATGCGCTCATAGGTGTACCTAGAACCACACATATAACGTATGAACATACTGTAGCAACCTCAACCGAACGACCTCGTCACGAGGTTCGGATCTCTTGGCGTAACAGTGAAGGTGTTGGGCTGACAGTCGCAGGTTTGAGTACTGGTCGGGCTACCCCCGAATTCGCTACAATACATACAGTACATATTATGTATTCAAACATATTCATTCATACTGTGTTTTCATTTAGATTTTTTTTTTTGCGATATTCATATTGTATCTCCAATTAAAATGCTTGGTCACCTCTTACACTGTATATTCCACTTAATAAATATAAAATCCCCTATGGATCATAGATATCCTGTAAAAATGTGTCTAACACAGATTTATCATTATGTCATAAAGTGACAGCCATTAATATTGTTATACACATGCGCCTTTACTCTTGTTCTTGGAACTGTCCAGCAAAATCATATATTTTTCCCTACTTGATAAACTCAACACAATTGCAGTCTTGGTCCGACTCTTTTTTTAGACTAGAGCAGAGGGTGAGGGGGATTGTGATGTGCGCACACAGAGCAGAGCTTGAGCCCAGTCCAGCAGCCCCAGACCCATCCCCGCTCTCAACTCTATCCTCAGCCCCAACCTAACCTCCTCTGGATGAGGTAGTCCTCCAGGATGTCCAGGCAGCGCACCATCTGGGAGAAGACCAGCACCTTGTGGCCGCCAGCAATCAGCTTCGGCAGCAGCTTGTCAATAAGCACCAGCTTCCCCGCCGCCTGAATCATGGCCTGGAGCTGGAAGTCCCAAGCATCAGGGCTGTGCGTTTTCCTGAAGCTATCCAGGATCTTCTCCTCCGCACCTGGACATGTCCAGAGAAGATAAGGGAGAAAAAAGGTCTACTTAAAATGCATTGTAGAGAGCCTTGTGAAGGTCAGAGAAAAATCGGCATGAAGCCATTTCCATAAAGTCAGGATGGAATTAAACTGAGTCCATATATAAAGGACTCTACAGGGCTATGGATGCTAGAAGGAATACAGGTCAGGTGTTAACAGATTCGTTCAGCCGTCGACTCATTTTATACCTTTGATCAGGTACGGGTGGTTGCAACACTTGCGCAGCTCCATCATGGTGTTGATGAGGTTGGGCATGTTGTGCTGGTTGGCCCCCTTGGCCAGGAAGGTGAAGTTCTTCTCCAGGATGGCCCGGTAGTACTTCTTCTGCATGTTGGTGAGCTCCACCTCGATGATGGTCTCCTCCTTGGGCGCCAGGTTCTTCTCCACGTCGTCCTTCAGCCGCCGCAGCATCATGGGCTTCAGGATGGCCTGAAGCTTCTTCACCTGGAGGAAGAGGAGAGCAGGGTTGGTGTGAATTCCATTTCCAATTCAGTCAATTCTGGATGTACATAAAATTGACTGAATTAAATCAAAATTGACCCCGACCCTGGGGGAAGAGGACAGAGGTGGTCAGGATCTGATGGTCTGCAGTAATGAGACTTAGCAATATGTTAAGTTTAGACTCAGACAAAACAATTGTTTGTTTAGTCTGGGCTGGACAACCAAGCGGCAAGTAGCCTAGCAGTTAAGAGCGTTGGGCCAGTAACCGAAAGGTTGCCGGTTCAAATTCCAGAGCCAACTAGGTGAAAAATCTGTCGATATGCCCTTGAGCAAGGCACTTAACCTTAATTGCACCTGTAAGTCCTTTTGGATAAGGCAGTCTGCTAAATTATTAGAATGAATGTATAAAATTGCCGTAGACACAACAATAACTTAGTGGCGCTACTCATAATATGTTTAAATTATCTGCAGAAGCAACAATTTGATAACACGGATTCAAAAACTGCTTGATGATGTAAAGTGCAGACTTTCTGTTTTGTTCAGTAGCATTTTAGCTATCATTAAGTGTATGATACCATGCTTAAAAGGAAATTGCTGAGGGGTATCTACGAGAAAGAATCAACATTCCCATAGATTCCTGTATATTCCCATGGCAAGTTTCCTATACATTCCTGTAAATTCCCAAGGAAAGTTACCAACTTTTCCCCACAGTTTTCCCACCCTAAAAGAGTACCCCTGAGAAAATCACCTGTTCCTCAGTCTTCAGATCTCCAAACTCCTCCAAGAAGAGGCTCTCTGAGGGGAACTGTAGGGGCTCCAGGAAGTTGAGCAGACTAAAGAGCTCCTCCACTGAGTTCTGCAGGGGGGTGCCTGTCAGGAGGACCTTGTGTTCCTACAGGAGTTAGGTTTTATAGTTTTTTTTCATGATACTCAAAGACAACTCAAAGACAACTCAAAGACAACTCAAAGACAACTCAAAGACAACTCAAAGACAACTCAAAGACAACTCAAAGACAACTCAAAGACAACTCAAAGACAACATCCAACTCAGAGATCCTACTCTGGCTGATTAAATTTTTTATTTTTCTGCTGTACTTCCCTCTTGACCAAGGGGGGGGCATCCATGCTACTATCAGCCTTGGCTGGTGCTGAACTGAATTAATTGACTACAAAGAACAATGCAGATTTTCAAGAGAGTTAGCTAGCTACCCCCTCACCAGGTTCATGAGCTTGAGGCCCTCCAGGAGTTTACAGTTGCGGTTCTTGAGGCGGTGGGCCTCATCGATGACCACGCAGCGCCAGTGGATCTTCTTCAGCTCCGGGCAGTCGGCCATAATCATCTCAAAGGTGGTGATCACTCCGTGGAACTTGTACCCGCCCAACACTACATTTCCCTATACACAGAGAAAGACAAAAGGAGGAAGAAAAGGAAAGATTGGGGGGGGGAAACATTATTTTTTTTCAGAGCAATTATTTAAACACTGCTTTAAAACCGATGAATGCCGTGAATTTGTCCTCCAGGAAGGCAGAAGCAAGAACAGTTCTGGCCCTAAATAAGTGAAATAGTACCATGGTAAAATCAAGACAATTGCAGTGGCAACACATTGCGGTCCTCCCTGATCAAATAACCAAATGCATAATATTCGTCATTCCGAGGTGCATTCCATAATGCCAGGCGTTCTTCTGTGAAGTTGTTCCATCTTGTAAAGCTAGAAGACAATAAATCAAACCTGCAATTGTGTTTGCTGCCACACGGCACTCTGTGTCCCCTTCACCACAGCAAAACATTCAGGTAAGATTTATTCGGGCCTGAGCTGGAAGTGGGTCACGGACATTGCTCATCCATTAAAGCTCTCCTCCATCACTTCAAACACCTTACCTGGAGACTACTTCCTTAACATGAGTTTGTTAAAAGCGCTCGAGAGGCATGGAGTGCAGATATTGTCAGTACCATGGAAACACATTTATCGAGATACTAGTAAGCAAGGTTCTGCTACGCTCGCTAATCAGGGTGGAAAATTCACTTTTTGGTCCTCCAGCCACTGTGGCAGGCAGATGTATATATATATTTTTTTAAATCAATCTATTTTTGCGACATAATTACACCTCCCAAAAAACAAATACAGATGAGCATGCTTTGTTTTCTAAAACAAGAAGTCATTTCTTAATTTCATTTCATTTTTGTGACCTGCGTCTTTTAACCACTATGTTAAAATAAATAATTTAGATACAGTAGTAAAATAAGAAATAGTTCTACAACTGAACATCAAGAATCAACAAAATGCCTAGCCTGACACAAAAGTCTGATTTATTATAGTTCAGGGCTCTACTCTGACATTTTTTTTTTTATAAGGATTACAAGTAGAAATGAAGCACACAAATAAGGAGAATAATTGAAGTATGAGTGTTTAAATGATAATGAATGACTCAAAGTTAATGAATATATGTTTTTAGGAGTGATCCGTGCTCAAATCAAGCACAATCATTAGGTGAGAATTTTGCGGTTGACCCTTTAAGGGACGGGCCATTACCGTGGTAACTTGGGCAGTCGCTGGTCTACGATGAAGAACATCTCCAACTGTGATGTCTTCCTAGCAGCAGTTGCAGCAAACTCAAACGAACATTGAAAAACAACCTAGCTTGTGAATACAATTATACAACTGGCCAAGAAACACAAGGACAAAGTCCCACAATAGTTGCCTTCATTGTCAATTTGACCAGCGGCGACCCATCATTCAGGGCACACCTGTTTAGCTAAAGCATTTTTAAAATACACTGCTCAAAAAAATAAAGGGAACACTAAAATAACACATCCTAGATCTGAATGAATGAAATATTCTTAAATACTTTTTTCTTTACATAGTTGAATGTGCTGACAACAAAATCACACAAAAATGATCAACGGAAATCAAATTTATCAACCCATGGAGGTCTGGATTTGGAGTCACACTCAAAATTAAAGTGGAAAACCACACTACAGGCTGATCCAACTTTGATGTAATGTCCTTAAAACAAGTCAAAATGAGGCTCAGTAGTGTGTGTGGCCTCCACGTGCCTGTATGACCTCCCTACAACGCCTGGGCATGCTCCTGATGAGGTGGCGGATGGTCTCCTGAGGGATCTCCTCCCAGACCTGGACTAAAGCATCCGCCAACTCCTGGACAGTCTGTGGTGCAACGTGGCGTTGGTGGATGGAGCGAGACATGATGTCCCAGATGTGCTCAATTGGATTCCGGTCTGGGGAACGGGCGGGCATGTACATAGCACCATTGCCTTCCTCTTGCAGGAACTGCTGACACACTCCAGCCACATGAGGTCTAGCATTGTCTTGCATTAGGAGGAACCCAGGGCCAACCGCACCAGCATATGGTCTCACAAGGGGTCTGAGGATCTCATCTCAGTACCTAATGGCAGTCAGGCTACCTCTGGCGAGCACATGGAGGGCTGTGCGGCCCCCCAAAGAAATGCCACCCCACACCATGACTGACCCACCGCCAAACCGGTCATGCTGGAGGATGTTGCAGGCAGCAGAACGTTCTCCACGGCGTCTCCAGACTCTGTCACGTCTGTCACATGTGCTCATGTGCTCAGTGTGAACCTGCTTTCATCAGTGAAGAGCACAGGGCGCCAGTGGCGAATTTGCCAATCTTGGTGTTCTCTGCCAAATGCCAAACATCCTGCACGGTGTTGGGCTGTAAGCACAACCCCCACCTGTGGACGTCGGGCCCTCATACCACCCTCATGGAGTCTGTTTCTGACCGTTTGAGCAGACATGCACATTTGTGGCCTGCTGGAGGTCATTTTGCAGGGCTCTGGCAGTGCTCCACCTGCTCCTCATTGCACAAAAGCAGAGGTAGCGGTCCTGCTGCTGGGTTGTTGTCCTCCTACGGCCTCCTCCACGTCTCCTGATGTACTGGCCTGTCTCCTGGTAGTGCCTCCATGCTCTGGACACTACGCTGACAGACACAGCAAATCTTCTTGCCACATCTCGCATTGATGTGCCATCCTGGATGAACTGCACTACCTGAGCCACTTGTGTGGGTTGTAGACTCCGTCTCATGCTACCACTAGAGTGAAAGCACCGCCAGCATTCAAAAGTGACCAAAACATCAGCCAGGAAGCATAGGAACTGAGAAGTGGTCTGTGGTCACCACCTGCAGAACCACTCCTTTATTGGGGGTGTCATGCTAATTGCCTATAATTTCCACCTTTTATCTATTCCATTTGCACAACAGCATTGTGAAATGTATTGTCAATCAGTGTTGCTTCCTAAGTGGACAGTTTGATTTCACAGAAGTGTGATTGACTTGGAGTTACATTGTGTTGTTTAAGTGTTCCCTTTATTTTTTTGAGCAGTGTATATAGATATTTTTTTAAATATACAAATAGCCTGTTTCCATGTTATTCTGGCATTAATTCGTGTCACATATGTTTGCAAACAATGTAGTTAAAAATGTAATCCTTAATAATGAAGCCACATACAAACATCGTCTCTGAGTAAGGCAGCTCCAAAAAGCAGGTGTTTCAGCCGAGCTCAGTGCTTCTGTCACTCATTGGGACACTACATCACTGTAGAATCTATAGGGAGAGCTAAGCAGTTCAAGGCCCTTTGGGTGCTGCCATAGATTTACAGTAGAAATGCTCGTCCAAGAAGGCTCAAGGTCATTGGCCACAGATAAAATGACGTCAAATCACGTTATATCTACCGTAGCTTTGATTGTACTGAGCATGTCAACATCATACTTTCAAAATCTTAGCTAGCTAGACAAGCAGCCATCATCACAAATCATTAGGGTTGTAAAGGGTCGGAAATTTTCCATGGAAAGTTAAGCCCGGGAATTTTGCTTAAATTCATAAAAAAAAGTTAGCAAATAACAGTGGAGCGCCCCCTTATCCACACCGAAAGGACAGTAGTGGAGAAGGTGGAATGTTTTAAGTTCCTGGGCGTACACATCACAGACAAGTTGAAATCGTCCACCCACACAGACAGTGTGGTGAAGAAGGCGCAACAGCGCCTCTTCAACCTCAGGAGGCTGAAGAAATTTGGCTTGTCACCCAAAACACTGACAAACCTTTACAGATGCACAATCAAGAGAATCCTGTCAGGCTGTATCACAGCCTGATACGGCAACTGCAACGCAAGGCTCACTAGAGGGTGGTGCGGTCTGCACAACGCATCACCGAGGGCAAACTACCTGCCCTCCATTACACCTCGAAATTGAGAAACAGCTTCTATCTCAAGGCCATCAGACATCTAAACAGCAATCACTGACTCTGAGAGGCTGCTGCCTACATTGAGACCGAAATCACTGGACACTAATACATGGATCACTAGTCACTTTAAACAATGCCACTCTAAATAATGCCACTTTAATAAAAGGTCTACATATCTTACATTACTCATATCACATATAAATACTGTATTGAGACCCAATCACTGGACACTTTAATAAATGGATCACTAGTGACTTTAAACAATGACACTTTAATAATGTTTACATATCTTACATTACTCATATCAATCACATGTATATCCTGTATTTTATACCATCTACTGCACCTTGCTTATGCCGCTCAGCCATCGCTCATCCATATACTTATATGTACATATTCTCATTCACACCTTTAGATTTATGTGTATTAGGTCGTTGTTGGGAATTGTTAGATTACTTGTTAGATATTACTGCACTGTTGGAACTAGAAGCACAAGCATTTTGCTACACTCGCATTACCATCTGCTAACCATGTGTATGTGACAAATAAAACTTGATTTGAACCATTTTGTGGGATACACATAAGGCAATTATAGGTCTTGTGGCATATTTTGGTTAAACTATCCCTAATTCAGTGGAATTGCAACCCTCTGCATGCACAGTGCATTCTTCCATCACATGTACAGCTGATTCTCAAGATCTTGCACACTAATGAGATGCTATTGAGCCCACACTACTACACCGTCCGAGCCAAGTACTACATGCTTTCTGGTAAGTTTTGATTACAATACATTTTATATGACAAACATGATTTGTGTTAACTAGTAAATAGTAGCCTACAGCAAAGTGTGTTTAAAATCATTCTAATTTGTTCATTTCTGCTAGTTCGTTTTTGCTACCATGTGGGTTTTAGCTTGATTGAGCCTGCTAACTGAGGAGTGGTAATTCACCTGTTTCCATACATGTTTCATTTTAAAACATTTATATTACAAAGGAGTTGCTTAATCTAACTGCTTAACTATTTATCTGTACATGGAACTGTATTTGGGTAAAAAAAATATGTATTCTAATCTTTATAGGAAAATGCCACGGGCACTATCTGATGTGTGGAGACATTTCACTGCAGCTAATGTAGAAGGAAAAGCTGTGTACATTTGCAAATACTGTGCCAAATCATGTGAAGAATACAACAAAGATGCTGAATCTGGCCAAGTGCATAAAGTTCCCTCAGCACTCACAACCTGATAAGTTCCTCTACTTCTATCTGAGGTGAAAATTATGAATCAGACACCTTATCGATAGCAACAGCTCATGGTCCTCCTGGAATCAGAGGGTATTTTGACTCAATGGAGGAACGTAGTCAGAGAAATGCTCCAACTAGACATGCTTTATCTACTAATTTGCTGGATGCAGAGGTCAACAAAGTTCAAGTGAAGGTCAAGTAAATCATAGAGAAAGCAGACTATTGCAATCAACTCTGATGGGTGGTCGAATGTTCATGGGCAAGGAAAAATAAACTACATCATCTCCAACCCTCAACCAGTATTCTACAAGAGCACAGACACGGGACAGACACACCAGTCTCTACATTGATGACTGCCTTCAGCTCTTCTGCAATGACCTTGGACCACAGAAGGTATTTGCACTGCTGACAGACAACGCTGCGAACATGACGACTGCTTGGTCTAAAAGTGGAGGAGTCCTACCTTTTAAGTTCATGTTTTAAGTATCCCTATATTCCTGTTATTACGGGGCTATCACTAAGTCAAGAGTGCGCATGCGCAGGAAGGCTGGTAGTTGTTGAACCTAGCCTCGAGTGTAATGGCTACTTGTAGTGTGTTCATATAGTATAGTAAACTTTGTTAAACTGGACCCTTGTCGTTGTGTCATTTCGAGTTAACATTGGTAGCAGAGGATGGTTTCTAACTACAATGTGCCCCCTCGCTTCGACGAGAAGAGGTCGTACGAAAGTTGGAAAAATGAACTGGGAATCTGGACACGGGTTACTAATCTGGAGGCGAAAAAGCAAGCACTTGCGGTGGTATTATCGCTGGAGGGAAGAGTGAGAGATACAGCACTGGAAATATCCGTTGAGGATTTGAACAAGGATGACGGTATGGGAACTTTGATCACAGCACTGGATTCTGTATTTCTTAAAGAAGAGAAAGACCGTGCCTACGAGGCATATTCAAACTTTGACAGTGTTACGAGAGATATTTCGGTTGCAATGGCGGACTACATCATTGATTTCGAACAGAGGTACAATAGAATGCGCAAGTACGACATGGTTCTCCCAGATGCAGTGTTAGGGTTCAAGTTGCTAGACACTGCTGGTCTAGATGGTAGGGAGAAACAGTTGGCTTTGACTGCTTGTACTGTGCTGACTTTTGCATCTATGAAGTCGGCACTAAAAATAATATTTGGTGAGAAGACGTCTGTCGCGCCAATAACAGATGGAATGCAAGTGAGTGACGCAGCATATTACACCGAGCAGCACAGAAAAGGCGCCAACAAGTCACGTTCTCAAGACAACCAGAAGAGGGCGCCATTTCCCGGCACAAATCCACTGGACAAATATGGAAGGAGATCGAAATGTGCAATTTGTCAAAGCACTTACCATTGGGTTAAAGACTGTCCTCATAAAAATGAACAAGTTAAACTAACAGAGGAAAATGTAAACACAGAGATAGAGCAGTGTAACATTACACTGTTTTCAAATGAATCTGCTTCTGATACTGAGATTTTTATAGTTGAATCCTTAGGATCTGCTGTGACTGCATGTACACGGACAGTGTGTGGTGCAAAATGGCTTGATACCTATGTCAGTGAACTAAATATGAAAGAAGTACAAAATATGATTGAAACACCAAGCAAAAGAGCTTTCAAATTTGGAGATGGGAGAATTGTCCATTCTACCAAGAGAGTTAAGATACCAGCAAAAATTGGTCAGACTAAGTGTCACATTGAAACAGAGGTGGTCCCTACAGATATCCCCTTACTATTAAGCAAAGGTTCCCTCAAGAAGGCAGAGGCTGTACTAGACATAAAAAATGACAAGGCGGTGATGTTTAAACAACCAGTGACTCTTGAACTTACTACCTCAGGCCACTATTGTGTAAACATTTTAGACAAAGACATCACACAGACTCCATGCAAAAATGAGATTCTGACTGACACAGAGCACATGGAGATTCTGACAGTCACAGAGAACATGAGCACTAAAGAAAAACACAAAGTATTGCAAAAGCTTTACAGTTTGGACATGATACAGTTGACAGACTTCAGAAGTTACTCAGCAGTTCAGGGAATAATGATGATGAGAAGTACGAAACTGGAAACAGAGTGTACTACAAACAAGTTGACTGTCAAGAGTGGAAAGGACCGGGAGTAGTCATTGGTCAAGACGGTGTGGTGATATTTGTGAGGCACGAAGGCATGATTGTCAGGGTGCATCACTCAAGATTGCGGAAAGTAAATGATCAACAAGATAGAGGGGCTGTAGCTGAGAATCAGTCTCCTAATGAAAATGACAAAAAGGACACAGTAACAGACACAAACCTACCAGATGTCACATCCAATGATATGGACACTGAAACTGACACCCTTAAAGAATCCTTAAAGCACGTCTAGTGGCTAGATGTTTTGAGGAGCTGGCTGCTAAAGAACTGCTAAAAGCGAAGGAACACTGTGGAAACTAAAAAAGTGTGTGTATGGACTAGCAGATGGATCACTCTACTGGTACAACAAAGTCAAGGCAACAATGCTGAATACAGGTGGAAAAATGTCACAAGTGGATCCTGCAGTCTTCTATTGGCTTGATCAAGACTGCAATGTGACTGGAGTACTTGCCTGTCATGTTGATGACTTTATCTGGGGTGGCTCAGAGACCTTTGCTTCAACTGTGATTCCACACCTCAAAGCTGTTTTCTAGGTTGGCCGTGAGGAGCATGATCATACATTTTTGTTATGTTGGCATAGAGTTTATTACAGTTGATGGCAAAATACTGATGCAACAGGAGAGCTATATCAAGAATCTTCAACCCATCCACATGGATTCTTCAAGAGCCGTACAAAGGAATTCCCCTCTGTGGAATTGAAGCTGATAAATTGAGGTCAAAGATAGGACAAATTTTATGGGTTGATAGACAGAGTAGACCTGATGTAATGTTTGATGTTTGCAACTTGGCATCTAACACAAAACACGCCACTGTACAAACCATTCATGGAGGCAAACAAAGTTGTTCGTAATCTGAAATCACAACAAGTGATATTAAAGTTTCAGCATGTTGGATAAGATGACTCTTTCAAACTAGTTGTCTTCAGAGATCCTTCGCAAGGGAACCTTACAGATGGAGGCACACAAGGTGGACATCTAATCGTGTTAATGGGTGAAGGAGGAAGATTCTCACCTATCTGTTGGCAGTCAAAAAAGATCACAAGGGTTGTCCGAAGCGGACTTGCTGGAGAAACCCTTGGTCTTGGGGATGGAGTTGACAATGCTATCTTTCTTGCAACTCTGTTCTCAGAGCTTACCACTGGTGAGACAAAACAGCACTTTCTACCTGTAGTTTGTGTCACTGACAACTACTTATTAGTTGATGCTGTGAAGTCAACCAAGTCTGTCACAGAGAAAAGACTCAGCATCAAGGAACTTATTCAAGCACAGAGAATCCAGCGGATTCTGTGGTCGACCACAAAGGAACAGCTTGCTGACTGTCTGACTAAAAAAGGAGCATCCGGTCTTGTGCTCCTACAGGCTCTCGCTCCTACAGGCTCTCAGTAATGGAAAGTGGCAGCTTGAGTAATACAAATAGGAACTGTCACACAACCCATTTGTAATGGGGATCTTGAATAATACTTGGACATTTAATTATGTTGTTGATGTTTTATTTGTCTTTAAAGGGGGAGATTGTTAAGTTCATGTTTTAAGTATCCCTATATTCCTGTTATTACGGGGGGCTATCACTAAGTCAAGAGTGCGCATGCGCAGGAAGGCTGGTAGTTGTTGAACCTAGCCTCGAGTGTAATGGCTACTTGTAGTGTGTTCATATAGGTTTAGTAAACTTTGTTAAACTGGAACCTTGTCGTTGTGTCATTTCGCGTTAACACTACCCTCACATCACACTCATTGGCTGTGCTGCTCATGCATTGAATCTGCTCCTCAAGGACATCATGGCACTGAAAACAATGGATACACTCTACAAGAGAGCCAAGGAGATGGTTAGGTATGGGAAGGGTCATGAAGGTATAGCAGCAAAGTGAGAAGAATAAGAGCATCACATTGAATCTGCCCAGCAACACCCATTGGGGTGGTGTTGTCATCATGTTTGACAGTCTCCTGGAGGGAAAGGAGTCTCTCCAAGAAACGGCCATATCAGTGTCTGCCGATATGGACAGCCCCATCAAGAGGATCCTCCTGGATGATGTATTTTGGGAGAGTGGTAAGCAGCCTGAAACCTATAGCAGTAGCCATTGCCCGGATTGAGGGAGACAATCCCATCCTGTCTGATTTTTAGACTCTGCTTGCAGATGTAAGAGAAGAAATTGTTAGATTACTTGTTAGATATTATTGCAGTCGGAACTAAAAATACAAGCATTTCGCTACACTGGCATCAACATCTGCTAACCATGTGTATGTGACCAATAAAATTAGATTTGAAATCTGTACTGCCCTGCCTACTTCACTGTTGCTCCAAGCAGGGGAAACAGCAGTTCTGAAATACATCAAAAAGTGTGAAGACTTCTGCGTGAAGCCCATACTGGCAAGAGCAACCCGTCTGGTTCAGAGCTCAACAAGGCCTATGGTGTTATCAATACCGTGTCTCGCCACCTTTGCCTGGATGAGGGCAAGGTTCTCGGCAGTCTGGCGAAGTACACTTCCAAGCAAGGGCTTTGGGATGGAGATGCAATATGGCAGTCGTGCCAACATATCTCATCAGCCACCTGGTGGAAGGGACTTTGTGGATCTGAGGCTCTTTCCCCGGTTGCCTCCATCATCCTCCAAATCCCAACAACATCACCTGCCTCAGAGCTCAACTGGTCCTTGTTTGGGAACACACACACACACCAAAGCATGCAACAGGCTGACCAATACAAGGGTTGAAAAATTGGTGGCCATCCAGGCACATTTGAGCCTGACAATCCTCAACGAGGTCAGAAAGTGACAGTGAAGATGAGGCCTCAAAGGCTAATGTTCAAGAGGTGGACATTGAGGTGGTCCAGGGAGAAGACATGGAAGCCTGAGAGAAAGACAACCTAAACCTTAGTTTCTAGACTATCATTTTACAGATAGATAGATGTATGTTGAAAATGTTTTTGGGAGATGTGATGGATCATTGGGGATCATTCAATATACCCTTTTGTTGTTCAGTGAAATCATCCCATGTGAAGAGTCAACTCATTTAAAGTTAAATTCGTAACTAAATAGTTGATTTTATTTCTATTGGAAGGATTTATAATTTGCAATTATGTCTACTTATGATAAGGTAAAAGGTTTATGTCTCCATATGATATGGTAAACATATCCAATGCAACAAAAATCTACATTTAAAAAGGTATTAATATTAATTGCATATATTCCCGTTAATTCCCACGGAAAGTTTCCACCTCTGAATAATCCCCAAAATGTGCAACCCTACAATTCATGTTGACAATCTACTAGAAAATAATTTTCAATCCTTGTCATATGAAGAGAAATTGCAGAGCAAACGTGTTCGTCGGCCATTGGAAATGAACATTACACAACAAGACGAATGAGTGGTATGGAAGGAATCAGTTACTAACTGCGAGAGTTGTATCCTTTTCCCTCTCATCCAACACTTCCCACACTGCCCCTACTCGGATGGTATTGCGCCGTCCCAACCTTCGCTCTCTCTCCCCCGCTACTCTCTCCTCTTCCATCCTATCATCTCTTCCCTCTGCTCAAACCTTCTCCAAACTATCTCCTGATTCTGCCTCCTCAACCCTCCTCTCCTCCCTTTCTGCATCCTTTGACTCTCTATGTCCCCTATCCTCCAGGCCGGCTCGGTCCTCCCCTCCTGCTCGGTGGCTCGACGACTCATTGCGAGCTCACAGAACAGGGCTCCGGACAGCCGAGCGGAAATGGAGGAAAACTCGCCTCCCTGCGGACCTGGCATCCTTTCACTCCCTCCTCTCTACATTTTCCTCTTCTGTCTCTGCTGCTAAAGCCACTTTCTACCACTCTAAATTCCAAGCATCTGCCTCTAACCCTAGGAAGCTCTTTGCCACCTTCTCCTCCCTCCTGAACCCCCCCCCCTCCTCCCTCTCTGCAGACGACTTCATCAACCATTTTGAAAAGAAGGTCAACGACATCCGATCCTCGTTTGCCAAGTCAAACGACACCGCTGGTTCTGCTCACACTGCCCTACCCTGTGCTCTGACCTCTTTCTCCCCTCTCTCTCCAGATGAAATCTCGCGTCTTGTGACGGCCGGCCGCCCAACAACCTGCCCGCTTGACCCTATCCCCTCTCTTCTCCAGACCATTTCCGGAGACCTTCTGCCTTACCTCACCTCGCTCATCAACTCATCCTTGACCGCTGGCTACGTCCCTTCCGTCTTCAAGAGAGCGAGAGTTACACCCCTTCTGAAAAAACACACTCGATCCCTCTGATGTCAACAACTACAGACCAGTATCCCTTCTTTCTTTTCTCTCCAAAACTCTTGAACGTGCCGTCCTTGGCCAGCTCTCCTGCTATCTCTCTCAGAATGACCTTCTTGATCCTAATCAGTCAGGTTTCAAGACTAGTCATTCAACTGACACTGCTCTTCTCTGTGTCACGGAGGCGCTCCGCACTGCTAAAGCTAACTCTCTCTCCTCTGCTCTCATCCTTCTAGACCTATCGGCTGCCTTTGATACTGTGAACCATCAGATCCTCCTCTCCACCCTCTCCGAGTTGGGCATCTCCGGCGCGGCCCACGCTTGGATTGCGTCCTACCTGACAGGTCGCTCCTACCAGGTGGCGTGGCGAGAATCTGTCTCCTCACCACGTGCTCTCACCACTGGTGTCCCCAGGGCTCTGTTCTAGGCCCTCTCCTATTCTCGCTATACACCAAGTCACTTGGCTCTGTCATAACCTCACATGGTCTCTCCTATCATTGCTATGCAGACGACACAATTAATCTTCTCCTTTCCCCCTTCTGATAACCAGGTGGCGAATCGCATCTCTGCATGTCTGGCAGACATATCAGTGTGGATGACGGATCACCACCTCAAGCTGAACCTCGGCAAGACGGAGCTGCTCTTCCTCCCGGGGAAGGACTGCCCGTTCCATGATCTCGCCATCACGGTTGACAACTCCATTGTGTCCTCCTCCCAGAGCGCTAAGAACCTTGGCGTGATCCTGGACAACACCCTGTCGTTCTCAACTAACATCAAGGCGGTGGCCCGTTCCTGTAGGTTCATGCTCAACAACATCCGCAGAGTACGACCCTGCCTCACACAGGAAGCGGCACAGGTCCTAATCCAGGCACTTGTCATCTCCCGTCTGGATTACTGCAACTCGCTGTTGGCTGGGCTCCCTGCCTGTGCCATTAAACCCCTACAACTCATCCAGAACGCCGCAGCCCGTCTGGTGTTCAACCTTCCCAAGTTCTCTCACGTCACCCCGCTCCTCCGCTCTCTCCACTGGCTTCCAGTTGAAGCTCGCATAAGCTACAAGACCATGGTGCTTGCCTACGGAGCTGTGAGGGGAACGGCACCTCAGTACCTTCAGGCTCTGATCAGGCCCTACACCCAAACATGGGCACTGCGTTCATCCACCTCTGGCCTGCTCGCCTCCCTCTGAGGAAGTACAGTTCCCGCTCAGCCCAGTCAAAACTGTTCGCTGCTCTGGCACCCCAATGGTGGAACAAACTCCCTCACGACGCCAGGACAGCGGAGTCAATCACCACCTTCCGGAGACACCTGAAACCCCACCTCTTTAAGGAATACCTAGGATAGGATAAAGTAATCCTTCTAACCCCCCCCCCCTTAAAAAATTTAGATGCACTATTGTAAAGTGGCTGTTCCACTGGATATCATAAGGTGAATGCACCAATTTGTAAGTCCCTCTGGATAAGAGCGTCTGCTAAATGACTTAAATGTAAATGTAAATGTAGTTGCAAAGCAGTCAATATTTGACTTCCCCTGACTGCTATTCGGTAGAGAGGGTGTGTGGTCCAAGTCTGGGTTTAAACCCCTAGTCGATTTCCACAGCCCCACGGGAATCTATTTAGCATAATAAAAAAATCCACCAGTTTAAGCTAGAGATATGTATTTGTATTTTTTCTTGCATTGCTTCTCAATCTACCGCATCAGCCAATGCCGCACTTGCGCATCTGCGGTGAAAGGTGGCAGAGCTAGGAGCGGTGTTTGTCAGACCATGAGACATCCCGGAAAATCGGTCTTCTCACAAACTTCTTTAGTGTCTGAACATTGGCCCACAAACCAAAGATGAGACTCTCATAAACAAGATGGTGTTCTCCGTTTTGTGCTATAACCCCCACAAGCGTCTTGGGACTCGTCTGAAGTCAGTACAGCCGATCTGTAGCGTCCGAACAATTTGGGCTATATGACACCTCTGCAGAAAGGTAAGTCTTGCACGAACAAGTTGGCTGTTTTGCTCTAGGACGCCCACAAGCCTGAAGGTTCCTGTATCAGTTTAAAAAATGAACAGAAGTACAGCGCATTTGGAAAGTATTCAGACCCCTCGACTTAACCCACATTTTCTTTAGAGCGTTAGAGCGGTGGACTAGTAACCGAAAGGTTGCCAGATCGAATCCCCGAGCTGACAAAGTAAAAATCTGTCATTCTTCCCCTGAACAAGGAAGTCAACCCACTGTTCCTAGGCTGTCATTGAAAATAAGAATTTGTTCTTAACTGACTTGCCTAGTTAAATAAAGGTAAAATAAAAATTACATTCTAAAATGGATTAAATATATTTCCCCCCCCCTCAATCTACACAAAATACACCTTAATGACAATTCAGACCCTTTGCTATGAGACTCAAAACTGAGCTCAGGTGCCTCCTGTTTTCATTGATCATCCTTGAGATGTTTCTACAACTGGTGTGCCAAGCTTGTAGCGGCATACCCAAGACTCGATGCTGTAATCGCAGCCAAAGGTGCTTCAACAAAGTACAGAGTAAAGGGTCTGAGTACTTATGTAAATGTGATATTTATGTTTATTTCTAATACATTTGCATGTTTTATTTTTATTAAATGTTTTTGCTTTGTCATTGTGGGGGTATTGTGGGTAGAACTGACGAGGGGGATTTTTTTTATTTTTTTTTAAAGGGTCCATTCTAGAATAAGGCTGTAACGTAACAAAATGTACAAAAAGTCAAGGGGTATGAATACTTTCCAAAGGCACTGTACATCCAGCAGACAAGCAATGGCTCACCCTTTAGTCTTCTGAAAATTCCTACACACACACACAGCTTTTGTTCGACCCATAGGGAAAAAAACACATTACATCTGCATATCTTGTGTAGATTCAAACACACGTACACAGTGGTGCAATTTCATACATACACATTCAATGGCTTACCTCAGGAACCTTTGCATTTTAGTATGCATGCACACTGCATCTGCCCAGCATAGTCTCACATCCACACATACCCTCACACATGCACGCACCACTGTCTCACCTGCTGGGCCTTGTGATACATCTCGCAGCTGCCTACTGTCTCACACACACAGACCATGTTGGCTCACCTGCTGGTCCTTGTGGTACATCTCATACTGGTGGATCATCTGGCGACTGATCTGGCTGCCGTGGTAGACAATGACGTTGATCTCAGTCCAGGTGCGGAACTCCCTCTCCCAGTTGGTGATGGTGGAAAGGGGGGCGATGATGAGGAAGGGTCCCCCGCAGGCCCATGGAGAACATCTCAAAGAGGAACGTGATGGACTGGATGGTCTTCCCCAGGCCCATCTCGTCAGCCAGGATGCAGTTCTTCCTATATAGGAAGAGTCGGGCAAACATGGTGATGTCAAACGCACAAAAATATTTTCAAAGAATACAAAAAGGGGTGAGGGGTGACAATCAGTGGCCTGCTGAGGGAGAGTAGAGCTAATCTCCGAACCTAGAACCAAATCTCATGTGTGCATGCCAGCCAACTCGGTTTGATTTTGGGGGGCTGAGGTTTTCAAATCTGTACTGAACGGAAGTAACAGTCATGAAGCCTCTGCCAAAGCCAGTCCCAAGCAACTTCAAGAAGCCCACGTTTACAATCCAGGCTGCACAGAATGACAACATGTCATGGAGGTATCCAATGGTTTGGATGCAACTATTTCACAGGTTAGCAGTGCAAAGTTAATCCACCACCGCACCAGAAGATATCCTCCCCCCATCTCAAACGTGACAGATTAAATGTTAATAGTCTGTCACAAAAGTTCATTTGAACACCTGATCTCCCCCTTTTGATCATGCCTGGTTTCAATGTGATAGTAGTCTATCGAGGATGCTAACTGTCCAAAAATGTATGAAGGGGGCATGGCGTTTTATGACAGAGGAATTTCACCATGTGCTTTTGCAGCATGTGCTATTCACCATGTGTTAACATATGTTTTGGGTCTTTGATTTGAGTGAGTGAGTGTGTAACAATTACAGAAGCATTTGTGTGAACAGTAACCTGTTCAGTAGTATTATAATGTAAGAGTTTGGTAGTATTAGAGTTCTAAACTTCAACATTCAAAAAAGTATTTTACACACGTGTCCATTACAAACTAAGCAAGAATCGGAATGCGTAATTTGTCACCGTACTTGAAAATGTGTAAAAAAAAACAGTAAATACATTATGCTCCATACATGCGGTATGCTACAACAGAAACGACAACACGATATACAGAAAATATGGCACTTACTTTGATTGGAACTCACATGTCCAATATTATTATTTGTAGGGAAAACAGCAATCAAGGCAATGTGAGCACCAACCAGAAAAAGGGGGAGGGGGGGGGGGGGGGAGTTTGTGCTAGACTGTGAAAATGTCTGCATACTTCATCTGGGGTAACAATAGGGAGGTGCTTGGGCTCTCATTGAAGAGGGATGTTTGTCTGGTTCAGTAAAGCCTCAAACAAATTGTCCGCAAACAGTGAAATGGGCTACATTCTATGTGAATTAATGAGGCGGAACACACACGTTGAAATATAGTCAAGAGATAATTAGCAGGTAGCGTGTGTCATGATTTGAGGACAGCGTGTGTTAACTGTCCTGTTGCGTAACAATCACATTTTGGAACAGTGATTGCATTCTGATATCACGCGCATAAAACAATAACTCAGACTGGGGCAACTGTTAGAGCTATTTGGAACTCACACGTGAAAAGGTTAATAAGCACAATGTAGTGAGTAAAGCCCAAATTGGATTTGTACCAAAAACATTGCACGATCGATCATATTTACACCCTACATACCCTGATATATAAACAAGTCCACAAAAATATACGCTTTATTTATCGACTTCCAAAAAGCATTTGATTCTATTTGGCATAGAGGACTGTTCTACAAATTTATTGAAAGTGGTTTAGGGGGTAAAACATATGACATAATTAAATCAAAGTATACTGGCAATACGTGCAGCATCAAAATTGGCAAGAAAACTAAAGAATTCTTTAACCAGGGGCGGGGCCTTCGACAGGGTTGAGCACCACGCTCTTCGATATTTACATCAAAGAATTGGCCACTATTCTAGAAAAATCCTCAGCCCCTGTGTTTGTCTCCACAATTCAGAGGATAAATGCCTGCTCTTTGCAGATAACCTGTGCCTGCTTTCAGCCACAGCACATGGCCTATAGCAGAGCCTGGACCTGCTAGAGCAGTACTGCCAGACCTGGGCCTTGGCAGTAAAATATAGATTTTCCAGAGAAGATCCAGATCTCAGGGAATTAGACCAAAGATCTCATTTGGTACAAATATATAAAGTATTGCACACACTACAATTACTTTGGTTTAAAAATAAACTCAACTGGACTCGCAGGGTATTATACACACCTTTAAAAATGAATTAAAATTGAAATACCTATTAAAATTTGGCTAAAACAAATTGAATGCGTCAATAAACCAATTGCACGTTATGGCAGCGAGTTGTGGGGTGCACTTGCAAAACAAGATTTCACACGATGGGACAAACACCCAATTTTAACCCTGCATGCAGAGTTCTATAAGATTCTCCTACATGTCCAGAGGAAATTTAGGCCAATATCCACTAGTAATAAAAAAAAAATACAGTGATCCACTCATATCATTACCAAGCCCTGCAATGCAAGATCTGAGCAAAGACAAGAGTCCACTCATCCAGCTGGTCCTGGAGTTCACAAACCTGTTCAACGAACACACTGAAGCCTCAGGACCAGGACAACCAATCAATCAGAATAAACTAAATTACAACAAAGTCAAAACAAAACTACATTACCTATTGGGAAACAAAAGCACAAAGCAAATTGCAGTGCTATCTGGCCCCAAATTGACAGTACACCATGGCAAACTATTTGACCATGGTGACTGATCAAAACCTTAGAAATACGCATTTCAGGGTCAGTACAGTACCTCACACATCAAAACAAATTTTAGTCACACGCGATGAATACAGCAGGTGTAGTAGACCTTACAGCTTACTTACGAGCCCCTAACCAACGATGCAGTTAAAAAATATATATGGTTAAGAATAAGAGATAAAAGTAACATGTACTTAAAGAGCAGCAGTAAAATAACAATAGCGAGACTATATACTGGGGGGTACTGATACAAAGTCAATGTGCGACGGCACCGGTTAGTTGAGGTAGTATGTATATGTAGGTAGACTTATTAAAGTGACTATGCATAGATTGCAACAGAGAGTAGCAGTGGTGTAAAGAGGGGGAGGGGCCAATGCAAATAGTCTGGGCAGCCATTTGACTAGATGTTCAGGCGTCTTTTGGCTAGAAGCTGTTTAGAAGCCTCTTGGACCTAGACTTGGCGCACCGGTACAGCTTGCCGTGCGTTAGTAGAGAGAACAGTCTGTGACTAGGGTGGCTGGAGTCTTTGACAATTTTTAGGTCCTTCCTCTGACACCGCCTGGTATAGAGGTCCTGGATGGCAGGAAGCTTGGCCCCATTGATGTACTGGGCCCTTCGCACTACCCTCTGTAGTGCCTTGCGGTCGAAGGCCGAGCAGTTGCCATACCAGAAAGTGATGCAACCAGACAGGAAGCTCTCGAAGGTACAGCTGTAGAACCTTTTGAGGATCTGAGGACCCATGCCAAATCCTGAGGGGGAATAGGTTTGGTTGTGCCCTATTCACAACTGTCTTGGTGTGCTTGGACCATGTTAGTTTGTTGGTTGATGTAGACACCAATGAACTTGAAGCTCTCAACCTGCTCCACTGGAGCCCCGTCGATGACAATGGGGGCGGGCTCGGTCCTCTTTTTCCGGTAGTCCACAATCTCCTTTGTCTTGATCACGTTGAGCGAGAGGTTGTTGTCCTGGCACCACACGGCCAGGTCTCTGACCTCCCTATAGGCGGTCTCGTCGTTGATCAGGCCTACCACTGTTGTGTCATCTGCAAACGTAACGATGGTGTTGGAGTCGTGCCTGGCCGTGCAGTCATGAGTGAACAGGGAGTACAGGAGGGGACTGAGCACACATCCCTGAGGGGCCCCTGTGTTGAGTATCAGCGTGGCGGATGTGTTGTTACCTACTCTTACCACCTGGGGGAGGCCCATCAGGAAGTCAGTCAGTTGCAGAGGGAGGTGTTTAGTCCCAGGGTCCTTATAGATTGCATCTGTGGATCGGTTGGGGACGGTATGCAAATTGGAGTGGGTCTAGGGTTTCTGGGATGATGGTGTTGTGAGCCATGACCAATCTTTCAAAGCACTTCATGGCTACAGATGTGAGTGCTACGGGTCGGTAGTCATGAAGCAGGTTACCTTAGTGTTCTTGGCTAAAACATGTTGGTATTACAGACTCGGACAGGGAGAGGTTGAAAATGTCAGTGAAGACACTTGCCAGTTGGTCAGCGCATGCTCGCAGTACACGTCCTGGGAATCCATCTCGCCCTGCGCCCTTGTGAATGTTGACCTGTTTAAAGGTCTTAATCACATTGGCTGCGGAGAGTGTGATCACAGTCTTCCAGAACAGCTGGTGTGCTAATGCATGTTTCAGATTGTTTATCTATGAGAAGTGTTTAGTGGTGGATTACTACCTGAGCAGTAAGTCTACTATTCATGGGGGGAACTATGTATAGATTTAGGGGAGGAGGAGTGGCAGGTTTCCTACCTGTTGTACCAGTTGAAGAGCAGCCAGTTCATGCCCTCCAGCTGGTACTCTCTCAGCTGGTTCCCGTTTCGATAGTCTTTGGATTTGTCCAGCTTCTGCCACTTGTCTGGCTGAGGTCTTTCCTACTCAGAGTGCGCACACACACACACACACACAAATTGGCAATATCAAATAACAGCATCACACACACATTGAGGTCGACTGGACGGGTAAACGTACTGCCCACGCCCACAAATGCACAGAATACCTGACCAACTCTCATAATCACACAGACACATCAAAAGCTATTCTTCGAAAACAGAACACCCAATTCAGACACATTGCCGATTGTTCATTTCATTTTTAAACAAAGGAACAAATGTTGTAAATTACAGGGGAACGAGGTACTCTTTCCCACTCACCACAAATTTCAATTCAGGGATTCTCTTGATCTCCTCAAACTCCCGAATCTTCACCGGGTCCACATCTTCCTGAAGCTCCCATGTAGCCTCCTCATAGGACAGGGAGCACCACTTCACCAGGTAGTGTGTCACCTCCTGTAAACACACACATGCACGCACAGCGAGACATAGTGACAGTCAATGAGTCAGACACAGAATTAGCCAGTGAGTCAGTCAGATGCACTGACTGACGCACGTGTGTCCGAACACACAAACGCCCCTCACTGGTGGTGAGCAACTCGCTTTCCCCGGCTCACCTCTCCTGTCTCTGTGTCTGTCGTGATGGCCACCTCCAGAACTCTATCCACTTCTATGTAGTCGGGGTTAAAGAGGTCTTCATTCGGCTACATGGAGGAGTAGACGATCAATATCATCCTTTTCATGTGATACCTACGTAGCTATGCATGTATTTTTTTATGGCATATGAAAATGTATTGAATGGCTGCGCTGGGACAGTTTTTTTTATTTGTATTGGTGTACATTTGTACTTCGCAGAAAAAGAAATACATGTTTGCTGATAAATTCAGATACTACTACAAATAAAATCCACTGTTGCAGCTTAGCCATACAGTACATTTTCATATGACATAAAAACAAATAATTTGTATATACATAAAATCATGAAATTCTGTCAGAAGAACATAAGAGTAGCCTCACCTCAACGAATATGTGCTTCATTTGGGCATGCTTAGTCCTGAAGCGCTTGATTTTTTGCTGGATGCGAGGGTCCTTCTCCAACTCCTCCAATGTCGCCCATTTACAATGCAGGTAGGAGCTATGAGCAAAAGTGGTAGGATGGGTCAATTAAAATATTCAAGGGGAAAAGGGGTACATTGACCTTCGACTATGTTGAAATGAGAGTAATTTGGCAAAAGGGTGCAAAAGCAGTTCGGAAACCTACTCATTCGAGGGTTTTTCTTTATTTTTAATATTTTCTACATTGTAGATTAAAAGTGAAGACATCACAACTATGAAATAATACACATGGAATCATGTAGTAACCCCAAAAAAGTGTTAAACAAGATTTTTCAAAAGTAGCCACACTTTGCCTTGATGACAGCTTTGCACACTCTTGGCATTCTCTCAACCAGCTTCACGAGGTAGTCACCTGCAGTGCATTTCAATTAACAGGTGTGCCTTGTTAAAAGATCATTTGTGGAATTTCTTTCCTTATTAATGCGTTTGAGCGTCATTTGTGTTGTGACAAGGTAGGGATGGTATACAGAAGATAGCCCTATTTGGTAAAATACCAAGTCCATATCTTCACTATTATTCTACATTGTAGAAAATAGTACAAATCAAGAAAAAACCTGTATTGAGTAGGTGTCCAAACTTTTGACTGTACTGTATACATTTCCTGAACTTTCTTATATCTCTCATATATATAGATTTTTTTTACTATCCGTTTTCCCATGTATGAATGTAATCTTCAATGCGTTTATATACAAGGCCAAATTCAACGTTTCATTAAATAATTTGTAGTTTTTTTTTTTTATACCTACATGGGTCCTACATTTCAAAATCAAATAGAAAAATGATCCACGGAATGACTATCTTAAAACAATCCAATATGTTAGCTTAGTAGACCCCCCTGTCCACAGTGTAGACTCTTAGGGGTTAAAAAGCAATCCCACAGTATAAAAACATCAAGTGGCGGATTTAAGAACATAGAAATACATTGAACACAGCTAAACATGAGAAAATGCTCATTTTGAAAGGTGCAGCTAGGAAAACCTTGAGCGCTCTAACGTGTCATACACCAAAAAAAACAGACCGTCTGTCGACAGACCATCTGTTATCAAAGAGACCAATGTTATTGGGGTCTTCCGCCTAGCTACTGTAAGCACACTTACAAATTTCTGTACTTGACATAGAACTCCTCGGACTCCTCAGTTGCATCCTCAGGGGACGCCTCAAAAGAAGAGAAAAAAAAACACATCAAATAATCGAAATCCACACACACCTTGTTGCTAGTGTCTGTGTGGTTGTTTATGTCAGGCGGCATACCTCTTTCTTCACAGTTCGAACCGACAGGATCTTCTCAATAACGTTTGCCTCATCTTCAGGGGGCTCCTGCAACAGGGGGGAGAGGGGGCATTACTCACACAAGGTTAAACAGAAAAATAGTGTGCTTGGGCTTACTGAGGGGGACACTGAACGAGCAAGCAAAGACATCAGGATGCATTACAGCTTTGATTTTGCTCAACAAGTCAGCAACATCTCCTCCTTTATACTGATGACAGACATAGAAAGATGGACAGATATAAACGCTGCAAAAAAAAAAGAAAAGTCCTCTCACCTGGGTTGATTTTCAGCAAACTTCACATGTGTAAATATTTGTATGAACATAAGAAGATTCAACAACTGAGACAAACTGAACAAGTTCCACAGACATGTGACCAACAGAAATGGAAAAATGTGTCCTTGAACAAGTACTGCAGTGCATCTCCTCCTTTGCCAGTTCTTGCTGTGAGATGTTACTCCACTCTTCCACCAAGGCACCTGCAAATTCCCAGACAATTCTGGGGGTGGGTGGGGGGGGGGGGGGCTAGCCCTCACCCTCCGATACAACAGGTCCCAGATGTGCTCAATGTGATTGAGATCTGGGCTCTTCGCTGACCATGGCAGAACACTGACATTCCTGTCTTGCAGGAAATAACACACAGAACGAGCAGTATGGCCGGTGACATTGTCATGCTGGAGGGTCATGTCAGGATGAGCCTGCAGGAAAGGTACCACATGAGGGAGGAGGCTGTCTTCCCTGTAACGCACAGCATTGAGATTGCCTGCATTGACAAGCTGAGTCTGATGATGCTATGACAAACCGCCCCAGACCAATACGGACCCTGCACCTCCAAATTGATCCAGAGTACAGGCCTCGGTGTAACGCTCATTCCTTAACTTCTTTGGGGTAGGGGGCAGTATTTTCACATCCGGATGAAAAGCATGCCCAGAGTAAACGGCCTGCTACAAAAACATAAAAAGCTAGAATATGCATATTATTAGTAGATTTGGATAGAAAACACTGACGTTTCTAAAACTGTTTGAATGGTGTCTGTGAGTATATAAAAACTCATATGGCAGGCAAAAACCTGAGAAAATCCAACCAGGAAGTGGGAAATCTGAGGTTTGTCAATTTTCAACTCTGCTCCTATTGAAGATAGTGGGATATTAGTAATGTTGCACTTCCTAAGGCTTCCAGTAGACGTCAACAGTCTTTAGAACCTTGTCCGATGCTTCGACTGTGAAGAGAGGCCAAATGAGAGGGGATTGAGTAAGGTCTACCATGACCTGAACATGCGCTGACCATGCGTATTCATGTGAGAGCGAGCTCTATTCCATCGCACTTCTGAAGACAAAAGAATTCTCCGGTTGGACCATTATTGAAGAATGTTAAAAACATCCTAAAGATTGATTCAATACTTCGTTTGTCATGTTTGTACGGACTGTAATATAACTTTAACTTTTCGTCCATACTTTCCGCTGGACTTGTCCACGCGTCGTGAGTTTGGAAAGTGTACTGAACGCTAGAACAACAAGGAGGAACTTGGACATAAATGATGGACATTATCGAACAAAACAAACATTTATTGTGGAACTGGAATTCCTAGGAGTGCATTCTGATGAAGATCAGTAAAGGTAAGTGAATGTTTATAATGTTATTTCTGACTTCTGTTGACTGCACAATATGGCGGCTATATTTGTGTCTTGATTGGGCTCTGAGCGCCGACTCAGATTATTGCATGGTTTGCTTTTTCCGTAAGCTTTTTTGAATTCTGACACAGCGGTTGCATTAAGGAGAAGTGCATCTAAAATTCCATGCATAACAGTTGTATCTTTTAGCAATGTTTATTAAGAGTATTACTGTAAATTGATGTGGCTCTATGCAAAATCAAAGGATGTTTTGTGACTTCTGAACATAAGGCGCCAATGTAAACTCAGATTTTTGGATATAAATATGAACTTTACCGAACAAAACATACATGTATTGTGTAACATGAAGTCCTATTAGTGTCGTCTGATGAAGATCAAAGGTTAGTGATTCATTTTATCTATATTTCTGCTTTTTGTAAATCCACTCTTTGGCTGGAAAAATGGCTGTGTTATTCTGTGAATAGGCACTCACCTAACATAATCGTTTGGTTTGCTTTCTTCGTAAAGCCTTTTTGAAATCGGACACTGGCTGGATTTACAACAAGTGTATCTTTAAAATGGTGTAAAATACATGTATGTTTGAGGAATTTTAATTATGAGATTTCTGTTGTTTTGAATTTGGCGCCCTGCAGTTTCACTGGCTGTTGATGAGGTGGGACGCTACCGTCCCACGTACCCTAGAGAGGTTAAACGATAAACGTGAATCCGACAATCACCTCTGGTGAGACAAAACCGCGACACGTCAGTGAAGAGCACTTTTTGTCAGTCCTGTCTGATCCAGCGATTGTGGGTTTGTGTCCACAGGTGACGTTGTTGCCGGTGATGTCTGGTGTGGACCTGCCTTACAATAGGCCTACAAGCCAGCAGGCCTACAAGTTCAGCCTCTCTCAGCCTATTGCGGACATTCTGAGCACTGATGGAGGGATTGTGCGTTCCTGGTGTAACTCAGGCAGTTGTTGTTGCCATCCTGTACATGTCCCGCAGGTGTGATGTTCGGATGTACCAATCCTGTGCAGGTGTTACACGATGGCAGACCACAAATGTCCGTCCTGTCTCCCTGTAGCGCTGTCTTAGGCGTCTCACAGTATGGACATTGCAATTTATTGCCCTGGCCACATCTGCAGTCCTCATGTCTCCTTGCAGCATGCCGAAGGCACATTCACGCAGATGAGCAGGGATCTGGGCACTAAACTTTTAAACTGTTAGTGTCTTAATGACCGTTCCACAGGTGCATGTTCATAAACTGTTTATCGTTAATTGAACAAGCATGGGTAACAGTGTTTAAACCCTTCACAACGAAGATCTGTGAAGTTAATTGGATTTTTACAAATGATCTTTGAAAGACAGGGTCCTGAAAAAAGTTTATATACACACAAAAAAACATATATAAAATTTAAAAAATCTCCCAAAAAAGTATTTAGTCAGCCACCAATTGTGCAAGTTCTCCCACTTAAAAAGATGAGGCCTGTAATTTTCATCATAGGTACACTTCAACTATGACAGACAAAATGAGAAGAAAAAAAAAATCCAGAAATCACATTGTAGGATTTTTAATGAATTTATTTGCAAATTATGGTGGAAAATAAGTATTTGGTCAATAACAAAAGTTTAGCTCAATACTTTGTTATATACCCTTTGTTGGCAATGACAGAGGTCAAACGTTTTCTGTAAGTCATCACAAGGTTCACACACTGTTGCTGGTATTTTGGCCCATTCCTCCATGCAGATCTCCTCTAGAGCAGTGATGTTTTGGGGCTGTTGCTGGGCAACACGGACTTTCAACTCCCTCCAAAGATTTTCTATGGGGTTGAGATCTGGAGACTGGCTAGGCCACTCCAGGACCTTGAAATGCTTCTTACGAAGCCACTCCTTCGTTGCCCGGGCGGTGTGTTTGGGATCATTGTCATGCTGAAAGACCCAGCCACGTTTCTTCTTCAATGCCCTTGCTGATGGAAGGAGGTTTTCACTCAAAATCTCACGATACATGGCCCCATTCATTCTTTCCTTTACACGGATCAGTCGTCCTGGTCCCGTTGCAGAAAAACAGCCCCAAAGCATGATGTTTCCACCCCCATGCTTCACAGTAGGTATGGTGTTATTTGGATGCAACTCAGCATTCTTTGGTCTCCAAACACGATGAGTTGAGTTTTTACCAAAAAGTTCTATTTTGGTTTCATCTGACCATATGACATTCTCCCAATCTTCTTCTGGATCATCCAAATGCTCTCTAGCAAACTTCAGACGGGCCTGGACATGTACTGGCTTAAGCAGGGGGACACGTCTGGCACTGCAGGATTTGGGTCCCTGTGTTACTAGTGTGTTACTGATGGTAGGCTTTGTTACTTTGGTCCCAGCTCTCTGCAGGTCATTCACTAGGTCCCCCCGTGTGGTTCTGGAATTTTTGCTCACCGTTCTTGTGATCATTTTGACCCCACGGGGTGAGATCTTGCGTGGAGCCCCAGATCGAGGGAGATTATCAGTGGTCTTGTATGTAATCCATTTCCTAATAATTGCTCCCACAGTTGATTTCTTCAAACCAAGCTGCTTACCTATTGCAGATTCAGTCTTCCCAGCCTGGTGCAGGTCTACAATTTTGTTTCTGGTGTCCTTTGACAGCTCTTTGGTCTTGGCCATAGTGGAGTTTGGAGTGTGACTGTTTGAGGTTGTGGACAGGTGTCTTTTATACTGATAACAAGTTCAAACAGGTGCAATTAATACAGGTAATACAGGTAATGAGTGGAGGGCAGAGGAGCCTCTTAAAGAAGAAGTTACAGGTCTGTGAGAGCCAGAAATCTTGCTTGTTTGTAGGTGACCAAATACTTATTTTCCACAATAATTTGCAAATAAACTCATTTTGTCTGTCATAGTTGAAGTGTACCTATGATGAAAATTACAGGCCTCTCTCATCTTTTTAAGTGGGAGAACTTGCACAATTGGTGGCTGACTAAATACTTTTTTGCCCCACTGTGTGTGTGTGTGTGTGTGTGTGTGTGTGTGTGTGTGTGTGTGTGTGTGTGTGTGTGTGTGTGTGTGTGTGTGTGTATGTATATATATATATATATAAATAAATATACGGGAGGCAGGCAAATACTTGATTGACAAGAGTGAGACATTGAATTGTAATTTATCTTAATGTTATTTTGTTGTTGGCAGGTGCACTATGCATCTGACCCTATGCAGCCAGGTCCCATCTAATTTTTAACTTCTCGCCAGTTTGGCTTATTTGGTGTCTGCTGTGAAGGAATACAACAAGTCAACTACTTGATTGATGAAGGTCTGTCATCCAGCAAAGGCAGCAGCGCAGTCATCAACTATATGCGCCATTTCTTAAGCAACTACGGAGTTGGGGAAACACGTGTGGACCTGAATTGCCACTGGTGCTTCGGCCTCATCAAGCAGTACCAGCACTTCAGGTGAATATCATTTATCATTGCATTGTATGAGGTTATTCTTTTTATCTAAACCTGGGAGGTGAATTGATGTTGTGCAAGTTCGTAATGTCTTCAATTTTTTTTTGTTATTTCCTGTTTTACAGCTTCAATGCTCTGGAGCCTGGTGTTGTCGCCAAGGAGCGGTCAGACTCAGTCGGGACCAGGTTTCAGCTGCTGCGCAACGCTGACATCCTTCCTCCAATAGATGTGCAAGCACCGCCTGTACAAGCACCACCTGGACTGGACACAGCTAGACAAACTCAACTTCTCAAAAATATCTGAGAGTTTCGCGCCAAAGAGGCTATGGACTTCACATGCCCTGCATCAAAATCAAGGGCAGGACAGAAACAGACTCTCCAGTCATCAGCACTACCTCTATTCAAATGACTCTCTCTTAACACACACACACACACACCATATGTTGCGGCTAGTATTTTTTTTATTCTGGGGCTCGGTCCTCTTTTTCCGGTAGTCCACAATCTCCTTTGTCTTGATCACGTTGAGCGAGAGGTTGTTGTCCTGGCACCACACGGCCAGGTCTCTGACCTCCCTATAGGCGGTCTCGTCGTTGATCAGGCCTACCACTGTTGTGTCATCTGCAAACGTAACGATGGTGTTGGAGTCGTGCCTGGCCGTGCAGTCATGAGTGCTGCTGCTCAGCCACTTGATTGTTTTTTTATTTATTTTACTTCTTATGGGCAGGTGGGACAGTGCCCCGCATACAAACACATGAAAAACATATTTCAACCAGGCAGGTGCGACACGAAAGTCAGAAATAGCGATATAAAAAAATGCCTTACCTTTGATGATCTTCTGTTGGCACTCCAAAAGGTTCCAGTTACATCACAAATAGTCCTTTTGTTTCATAATGTCCTTTATATCCATAAAAATTCAGTTTAGCTGGCGCGCTTCAGTCAATAATCCACCCAGTTTCCCTCCATCAAAATGCATACAAAATGAATCTCAAAAAAGTCAAACGACGTTTATAATCAAACCTTAGGTACCCTAATAGGTAAATAAACGATACAATTTAAGACGGAGAATCGTTATTGTCTTTACCGGAGAAAAATACCAAAGAATTCACTCGCTTGGAAACACTACACCCAAAATGGGAGCCACCTAGAAAAACTACAATTTCTGGCTCATTTTTCCAAAAACCAGCCTGAAACTCGTTCTAAAGACTGTTGACATCTAGTGGAAGCCCTAGGAACAGCAATCTGGGTGGACTTGGCCTTATGATAAAAGTGAAAGCCATTGAAAATAGTGGAAAGCTGAAATATCTTTTGGGGGGGATGGTTTGTCCTCGGGGTTTCGCCTGCCATATCAGTTCTGTTATACACAAACAACTTTAACAGTTTTAGAACAGCTTTTCTATCCAAATCTACCAATTATATGCATATCCTAGCTTCTGGGCCTGAGTAACAGGCAGTTTACTTTGGGCACGCTTCTCGGACGTCAAAATACTGCCCCCTACCCAAGAGAGGTTAACCAGGTAGGCTAGTTGAGAACAAGTTCTCATTTACAACTGCGACCTGGCCAAGATAAAGCAAAGCAGTTCGACACATACAACACGGAGTTACACATGGAATAAATAAAAACACACAATATATACTGTATTATTGTCTGTATGTATACAACTACGACGTCTTTCACTATCGTTATTTATAGTGTACATACTGTATATTTTATTTATATTGACACCACATCTGATATTGCTACTATGCAAGTAACCATTTGTCAGTACTGTTTACACCTTCTGTAGAGACCCAATCACTTAGCAAGACTTAACAAAATATTGATACAGTTGAAGTCGGGAAGTTTACATACACTTAGGTTGGAGTCATTAAAACTCGTTTTTCAACCACTCCACACATTTCTTGTTAACAAACTATAGGTTTTGGTAAGTCGGTTAGGATATCTACTTTGTGCATGACAAGTAATTTTTCCAACAATTGTTTTCACTTAAAATGCACTGTATCACAATTCCAGTGGGCCAGAAGTTTACATACGCTAAGTTGACTTTGCCTTTAAACAGCTTTGAAAATTCCAGAAAATTATGTCATTGCTTTAGAAGCTTCTGATTAACATCATTTGAGTCAATTAGAAGCCTAATTAACATCATTTGAGTCAATTGGAGGTGTATATCAAATCAAGTTTATTTTATATAGCCCTTCGTACATCAGCTAATATCTCGAAGTGCTGTACAGAAACCCAGCCTAAAACCCCAAACAGCAAGCAATGCAGGTGTAGAAGCACGGTGGCTAGGAAAAATACATCCACATGGCTACATGTGGATGTATTTCAAGGCCTACCTTCAAACCCCGTGCCTCTTTGCTTGACATCATGGGAAATCAAAAGAAATCAGCCAAGACCTCAGAAAAAAAAATTGTAGACCTCCACAAGTCTGGTTCATCCTTGGGAGCAATTTCCAAACGCCTGAAGGTACCACGTTCACGCAAGTACAAACATTATGGGACCAAGCAGTCATCATACTGCTCAGGAAGGGGACACGTTGTCTTCTAGAGGTGAACATACTTTGGTGCAAAAAGTACAAATCAATCCCAGAATAGCAGCAAAGGACCTTGTGAAGATGCTGGAGGAAACAGGTACAAAAGTATCTATATACACAGTAAAACGAGTCCTATATCGACATAAAATGAAAAGGCCGCTCAGCAAGGAAGAAGCCACAGCTCCAAATACGCCATAAAAAAGCCAGACTACGGTTTGCAGCTGCACATGGGGACAAAGATCGTACTTTTGGAGAAAGGTCCTCTGGTCTGATGAAACAAAAATAGAAATGTTTGGACATAATGACCATCGTTATGTATGGAGGAAAAAGTGGGAGGCTTGCAAGCCAAAGAACACCATCCTAACCGTGAAGCACGGGGAGGAAGCATCATGTTGTGGGGATGCTTTGCTGCAGGAGGGACTGGTGCACTTCACAGAATAGATGGCATCATGAGGTAGGACAATTATGTGGATATATTGAAGCAACATCTCAAGACATCAGTCAGGAAGTTAAAGCTTGGTCGCAAATTGGTCTTCCAAATGGACAATGACCCCAAGCATACTTCCAAAGTTGTGGCAAAATAGCTTAATGACAACAAAGTCAAGGTATTGGAATGGCCATCACAAAGCCCTGACCTCAATCCTATAGAACATTTGTGGGCAAAACTGAAAAAGCGTGTGAGCAAGGAGGCCAAAATGACTGTTACACCAGCTCTGTCAGGAGGAATGGGCCAAAATTCACCAACTTATTGTGGGAAGCTTGTGGAAGGCTACCAAAAATGTTTGACCAAGACTAAACAATTTAAAGGCAATGCTACCAAATACTAATTGAGCGCATGTAAACTTCTGACCCACTGGGAATGTGATGAAAGAAATAAAAGCTGAAATAAATAATTTTCTGCTATTATTCTGACATTTCACATTCTTAAAATAAAGTGATGATCCTAACTGACCTACAACAGGGAATTTTTACTGGGATTAAATGTACGGAATTGTGAAAAACTGAGTTTAAATGTATTTGGCTAAGGTGTTTGTAAACTTCCGACTTCAACTGTATATAAAATGTATATTGATCTGTGTGGTCGTAACATGATTTTGTGACATACCACAGACTCACTAAACACAAATGCTTCGTTTGTAAATTATGTCTGAGTGTTGGTGTGCCCCTGGCCATCCATCAACAACAAAAAATATTTCAAAAAAGGTTAAAGGTTTAAGGAATTTGAAATTATTTATACTTTTGATACTCAAGTACATTTTAGCAATTCCATTTACTTAAGTATTTTTAAAACCAAATACTTTTACTCAAGTAGTATTATACTGGGTGACTTTTACCTTAATAGATAATGACTGAATTATCTTTATATCTGGACATTTTCTGTTAACCTGGAATTTTTCCTTATTCTAGGCTACTACTTTTTCCACTTTTAGTCAATCTTTCCTACACTTCTCACTGTTTCGCACATGACCTCACATGTGAATCCTTAAAGAGATGGTGGGGCTGGCTTAAGAGGGAGTGAACAATGCTGAATGAGTGTAGACAAATATAGAGCTCTCCAATAGGTACCAAAACAAGACCCCTTTCTCAAAAATGTGTTTACAAGTGTATCAACTTAAAGCAGAATTACTTTCCCATTGTTCCTCAAAAATGCAGTGTATGATATACCATTTTGTAGCTGAGTCTCTACTTTTCACCAATATAAAAAACCCAATTTCAAATGTTGCTACATAAGACCGAATCCAGGTGGTGAGTCACATCTTAATTAGTTTTATTACAAATGTATTATATTGTTGAGGTTATTACCATTATTAACAGTTATCAGCTATATCAGCTAGACGCTCTGGATAAGAGCGTCTGCTAAATGACTAAAATGTAAATATAATTAATATTGATGTTAATATGATTAGAATGAATCATGTTATATACAGTACTGTGAAAAAGTATTTGCCCCCTTTCTGATTCTCAATTTTTGCATATTTTTCATACTGAATGTTACAGATCTTCAACCAAATCCTAATATTAGTTAACGAGAACCGGGGTTTACAAATAAAAAAAGGATACTTATTTTATTAATTAACTAAAAGTTACACAACACCCAATTGCACCCTTACACTCAATAACTCGTTGTGCCACCTTGAGCTGCAGTGACTGCAACCAAATGGTTCCTGTATTTGTTGATCAGTCTCTCACATCACCATTGAGGATTTTTGCCTCCCTCTTGCATGCAGAAATGCTTTACCTCAGCAAAATGTGTGTTTTCAAGCATGAACCGCTCGTTTCAAGTCCATTCCAAAACTTCAAATGTATTTATTTTTAACCACCTTCATGTAGACTCGATTTTGTGTTTTGGATCATTTCTTGCTGCATTACCCAGCTGCGCTTCAGCTCACTGATGGATGGCCAGACAGTCGCCTGTAGAATTCTAATATTTTTTTCCATCAACCTACACACAATCCACAATTAAGTTTTTAGATATTGCAAATATATTTTAAAAAACTAACACACATACGTATTCAGATGCTTTACTCAGTACATTGTTGAAGAACCTTTGGCAGGGATTACAGCGTCGAGTCTTCTTGGGTATGACGCTACAAGCTTGGCACACCTGTATTTGGGGAGTTTCTCCCATTCTTCTCTGCAGATCCTCTCAAGCTCTGTCAGGTTGGATGGGGAGCGTTGCTGCACAGTTATTTTCAGGTCTTTTGGCAAACTCCAAGCGGGCTGTCCTGCCTTTTACTGAGGAGTGGCTACCGTCTAGCCACTCTACCATAAAGACCTGATTGGTGGAGTGCTGCAGAGATGGTAGTCCTTCTGGAAGGTTCTCCCATCTCCACAGAGGAACTCTGGAGCGCGGAGTGACCTTCGGGGTCTTGGTCTCCTCCCTGATCAAGGCCCTTCTCCCCCGATTGCTCTGTTTGGCCGGGTGGCCAGCTCTAGGAAGAGTATTAGTGGTTCCACGCTTCTTCCATGGAGGTCAATGTGTTTTTGGGGACCTTCAAAGCTGCAGAAATGTTTTGGTACCTTTCCCCAGATCTGTGCCTCGACAATCTTGTCGTCTCGGAGCTCTTTGTACAATTCCTTCGACCTCATGGCCTGATTTTTTTCTCTGACATGCACTATCAACTGTGGGACCTTAGAGAGGTGTGTGCCTTTTCCAACTCATGTCCAGTCAATTCAATTTACCACAGGTGGACTCCAATCAAGTTGTAGAAACATCAAGAATGATCAATGGAAAGAATGCACCTGAGCTCAATTTCGAGTCTCATAGCAAAGGGTCTGAACACTTATGCAAATAAGGTATTTCTTTTTTTTAAATACATATGCAAAAAAATCTAAACCTGTTTGCTTTGATATTATGGGGCATTGTGTGTAGACTGATGAGGAAAAAGTTTTATTTAGTCTATTTTTAGATTAAGGCTGTAACATAACACAATCTGGAAAAAGCTAAAGGGTCTGAATACTTTCCGAATGCACTGTAGGAAGAGGAATATTAGAATGTGTAGAGAATCAACATGGTAGCGCAATCAAAAGAATAATAAGATAAGTAGTGTTTTAAAAAATATATATTATTATACTAGAGGGTAAAAAAATATGTTGAAGTGATCACCTATTCTAATGTAAGAATGACTTGGTGTTTAATGTCCTCTAATGTAATCTTAATTGAAAGCACGGCCTTTAAAAAGCTTCCAGAGTGGGGCAGCGGTCTAAGGCACTGCGCATCTCAGTGTTGCAGTGTCACTACAGCCTGAGGTTCGATCCCAGTCCCATAGGGTGCCACACAATTCTCCCAGCGTCGTCCAGGTTAGGGGAGGGTTTACTTGGCTCCACACGCGCTAACAACTCCTTGTGGCGGGCCGGGCGCATGCAAGCTCACTCCGGTTGTCAGTTGAACGGTGCTTCTTCCGACACAGTGCAGCTGGCTTCCGGGTTAAGCGAGCAGGTGTTAAGAAGCACGGTTTGGCGGACATGGGGGGAAAAAAAATAGTAACAGCTGACTGATTTAGTCTTTATATAAACATTCTTGATAGTAGTGGAAATTAACAATCGTCGACCTTGGCTTAGCCGTCAGGCTATTACATACTTTGCCAATTCAATGTACCCGGTCCAAAACTCATGAGAGGACAACTTCTTGCCCCAGGACCTCTGAAAATTTCATACATGAATTTAACGACATTAGATCGGTCTTCAATATTTATGAACTGTAAATATTTGAACAGCGAGAAATTTGGAGACTTGTCTATGGTGTCGGTGAGGAACTTCTGTCATTGTAGCCCGACAGATGTTGTTCACCATTCATGATCCGTTGGCCATGGCCGTCGATAGTCTTGCGAACGCCATCTAGAGTAGCTGATATCAGGACCAAAGCAGTGTCTATTGTCCCTTTAAGTTCTGAGACCATCATGATGTGTAGTTTGTCCAAGTCGGCAGGTAGGCCTTGTGCGGGGTTGTCAGCCATCTCCACCATAGGTGGCGCCATCTTAGTCATCTCCAGCAGAGAGTTTTCGTTCAGACTGTCTTTGGGACACAGCTTGTGAGCCATTTGAGTAAGAAGTTGCGTTCGACGTTAGAAAAAGTAAATCCTACTAGTAGTGAAAAGTAGAGGAGCTACCTCACGTTAGTCCCACGTGTTAACCCGGAAGCCTCTACATAAAAACACGGAAGCCTCCACATAAAACATTCTACTATCGCATAGCTATTAGTATAAACATGGCCAAAGATAAAGAACGAGATGCTTACCTCAGCCTGCCAGGTGATAGTGGCAGCGTTGAGGGCAGGGATACGGCCCGTCCCCAGCACAGCAATAGTCTCCCCGTCGTCATCCACCACCTTGAAGTCCAGGTCCTCATTGTATTTCCTGCGCTTCACCTGACGCCCCGAGCGACGCTTCTACGAGAGAGAGTTTACACTAAGTGCCTTCATGTCAAGCATTAGCTACTGCACATAGAGTACCAGTCAACAGTTGACACGTACTCATTCAAGGGTTTTTTCTTTATTTTCTACATTGTAGAATAACAGTGAAGAAATAAAAACTATGAAATAACACATATGGAACCATGTAGTAACCAAAAAAAACTTTTCCCTTTCCTGTGGCGGTCCTCATGAGAGCCCGTTTCATCATAGCGCTCGATGGTTTTTGCAACTGCACTTGAAGGGTTTTTTCTTTGAGCCAATCAGTTGTGTGGTGACAAGGTAGGGTTGGTATACAGAATATAGCCTTATTTGGTAAAATACCAAGTCCATATTATGGCAAGAACAGCTCAACTAAGCAAAGAGAAATGACAGTCCATCGTTACTTTAAGACATGAAGGTCAGTCAATGTGTAAAATTTTAAGAATTTTTAAAAGTTTCTTTAAGTGCAGTTGCAAAAACCCATCAAGCGTTATGATTAAACCGGCTTTCATGAGGACAACCACAGGAAAGGAAGACCCAGCGTTACCTCTGCTGCAGAAGATACATTCATTAGAGTTCCCAGCCTCAGAAATTGCAGCCCAAATAAATGCTACAAAGATCAAGTAACAGACATCTCAACATCAACTGTTCAGAGGAGAATGTGTGAATCAGGCCTTCATGGTCAAATTGTTGTAAAGAAACCTCTACTAATGGACACCAATAAGAAGAAGAGACTTGCTTGGACCAAGAAACATGACCAACGGACATTAAACTGGTAGAAATTGTCTTTTGGTCTGATGAGTCCAAATGTGAGATTTTTGGTTCCAACAACCATGTCTTTGTGAGACGCAGAGTAGGTGAACGGATGATCGCCGCATGTGTGGTGCTTACGCAGCATGGCTACCACAGCATTCTGCAGCGATATGCCATCCCATCTGGTTTGCGCTTAGTGGCACTATCATTTGTCTTTCCACAGGACAATGACCCAACTCACCTCCAGGCAGTATAAGAGCTATTTGACCAGGAAGGAGAGCTGCATCAAATGACTGGCCTCCACAATCACCCGACCTCAACGCAATTGAGATGGTTTTGGATGAGTTGGACCGCAGAGTGAAGGAAAAGCAGCGAACAAATGCTCAGCACATGTGGGAACTCTTTCAAGACTTATGGAAAAGCATTCCAGGTGAAGCTTGTTGAGAGAATGCCATGAGTGTGCAAAAGCTGTCATCAAGGCAGCTTGATGGTGGCTACTTTGAAGAAAAACATAGATGTTTAAGACTTTTTTGGTTAGTACATGATTCCATGTGTGTTAGTTCATAGTTGATGTCTTCACTATTATTCTACAATGTAGAAAATAGTAAAAATAAAGAAAAACCCTTGAATGAGCAGGTGTCCAAACTTTTAACTGGTACTGCGCACACAAACATGCATTTTTGTTAACCAACGTGGCAGAACTGGAGTAATAATGAACGGCAACAAATAGGGTTTAACCAGCGTCAATACTGAACCCCTGATTAGTGGGGTCAAAATAGTGATTTCCTGTTTTGTAAATGGTGTTTCCACACTAGGAGCTCGAACCAACACTGGAATTGTGAAAATTATAAACATTGCTTCTTTTTTTTGTTCTTTGCCTGGAATTTCATCCTTTTCAGGTGAGACAGTTTTTGGCCCAGAGCATGACATCACAATCTGATTATTCTGACCAATAACCAATCATTTTACTTGCATATGTATTCTCTCTTTTTTTAACCTTTTACTAGGCAAGTCAGTTAAGAACAAATTCTTATTTTCAATGACGGCCTAAGAACAGTGGGTTAACTGCCTTGTTCAGGGGCAGAACGACAGATTTTTACCTTGTCAGCTCGGGGATTCAATCTTGCAACCTTTCGGTTACTAGTCCAACACTAACCACTAGACTACCTGTCGCCCCCACTTTAAGATAATTTTTTTTTTTACAGAACATTGTACAAATGGAAGCAACATGCAGAATTGTGAGTACAATTTACATATAAAATACAGAAAATGGCAATTCTAACTAAAATACAATAAACAAAAATAGGCAGAAAATATGTATTTGTCAACAAACCATGGGCTGTGACGGCTAATACTTTGATATGCTAGAGTCTAGACAATCCTATCTGCCAATCAGGGCTGTGTGTGGAAATATATTTCAAATTTGTATCAACACGCCCACAAGATCAGACTGAGCGTTTCAATGGCAAAAAGAGGCTCGGGGGAAATAAGTGCAAAAAATACTGAGTTAGTTTCATGAAATAAACAGTGATTTATTAGACACAGTGATAAAAAATGTAACCAAGACTGCTTTAGAGAAGCAAGTGTCACTCAGTTCCTCACCGTGTTGTCGAGGGGATCGATGCTCTCCTCTCCCCCGATGGCCAGCGCGGACAGGAAGGTCACATTATCTCTATCCCCAGCCTCCTGGAGAACTGCCTCGCTTTTCCGCTTGCCCTTTTTCTTCTTCTCCGCTGGGACCGGCCCTTGGAAGACTTGCGCTCTGTAGAGACACAGCAGGGTTGGCACCACAGAAACACAAGTCCACCAGGGAGTGTTCGTAATCTGCACTCAACTGACCAGAGGGGTCACATGGCGGCATTATGCGTTTATCGCCTTGCCACCTCACATCTCGGCAGGTATACGAGCAGAAAATACAAAAGCTAGATACAGTGCATTTGGAAAGTATTCAGAACCCCTGACTTTTTCCACATTGTTACGTTATATATATATATATATATATATATAAAATGTATTATTGGTTTGTTCTCCCCCCTCCACACACAATACCCTATAATGACAAAGCAAAAACTGGTTGACATTTTTGCAAATGTATTAAAAATAAACTTAGCACATTTACATAAGTATTCTTACTCTAAGTATCCGGGCTGGGCCACTCAAGGACATTGAGACTTGACCCAAAGCCACTCCTGCGTGGTCTTGGCTGTGTGCTTAGGGTTGCCCTGTTGGAAGGTGAACCTTCGTCTGAGGTTCGGAGCGCTCTGGGGCAGGTTATCAATGATCTCTCTGTACTTTGCTTTGTTCATCTTTCCCCCGATCCTGACTGGTCTCCCAGTCCCTGAAGAACAACCCCACAGCATGATCCTGCCATCATCATGCTTCACCAAAGGGATGGTGCCAGGTTTCCTCCAGACGTGACACTTGAAATTCAGGCCAAAGCGTTCAAGCTTGGTTTCATCAGACCAGAGAATCTTATTTCTCATGGTCTGGGAGTCCTTTAGGTGCCTTTTGGAAAACACCAAATGGGCGGTCATGTGCCTTTTACTGAAGAGTGGCTTCCTTCTGGCCACTACCATAAAAGGCCTGCTTGGTGGAGTGCCGCAGAGATGGGAGACCCTTCCAGAAGCACAACCATCTCCACAGAGGAACTCTGAAGCTCTGTCAGAGTGACGATTGGGCAGCCAGCTCTAGGAAGAGTCTTGGTGGTTCCAAACTTCCACTTAAGAATGATGGAGGCCACTGTTTGGGGACCGTCAATACTACAGAAATGTTTTTGTATAATACCCCAGATCTGTGCCGCAACACATTCCGGTCTTGGAGGACTACGGACAATTCCTTCAATCTCTTGGCTTGGTTTTTGCTCTGACATGCACGGTCAACTGTGGGACCTTATATAGACAGGTGTGTGCCTTTATAAATCATGTCCAATCAATTGAATTTACCAGAGGTGAACTCCAATCAAGTTGTAGAAACCAAGGATGATCAATGGAAACAGGATGCACCTGAGCACAATTTTGAGTCTCATAGCAAAGGGTCTGAATACTTGTGTAAATAAGGTTTATTTAATACATTTGCAAAAATTGGGTGTTCTGTGTAGATTGAGGGAAAAATGTATTTAACCCATTTTAGAATAAGGCTGTAACGTAACAAAATGTGGATAAAGTCGAGGTCTGAATACTTTCCGAATGCACTGTAAGTGGGCAATGTTTTTTTTCTAACGTCCTTTTTTTGGGAAAGCAGGGGTTTAAAAAAGAGGTTTAAAAAGGTTCCCCACAGTTTCCACCTCAAATCCACCCATTCTACGATTAGAAAAATGCCTCCCACTCCGCTACGGACATGCCAAATAGCAAAATTCTGTGGTCTAGATATTAGCACCGAACGAATATCTCCCTAGATCCCATAACAAAGGCTCAATGACATGGTGCAACTTGGGAAATCTTACCTTGGGGGGAAAAAATCTAAACATCTCTAACTAAAGCCATACAAAGTTGATTTACTTGTTTAACAGATTTCATTTTTTTTAAAGTGAGGGGAGTGAGCAATTTATTTATTCATTTATTTTTGAACCCCAACCTTACAAGGTTTTGTACTGACTTAACCAAGACATTTTAGAATGACAGTCACAGGGACCACAGTTTGAGTCCTGGTCAGGGTCATTAGTGTCAGGAGTTGGATAGCACCTTTGAAAGCCTGTCCCAGCTGACTTTTAGGCACAGTTCATTAAATCAGAGGCATAGATCTGCCATTTTATATAATTGATTGTAGTCTACATATAGTAGTATATATATTCTATTTAGCTTGAATTCTACATTTAACCTTCTCAAGTGTGAGTTTCAAATATGTAACAGTGCACCCAGCAAGAGTTATTTTTTAATGTGTGCAATATGCTCACTGTTCCAAAACTGTATCATTACACAATAGGACAGTTAACCAGGAACGCTACTTGCTAATTATCTACACTGAGCAAAAACGCAACATGTAAAATGTTGATCCCATGTTTCATGAGTTGAAATAAAAGACCCCAAAAAATTTCCATCGGCACAAAAAGGTTCTCAAATGTTGTGCACAAATCAAATGTTAGTCACATACACGTACGTGTTTAGCAGATGTTATTGCGGGTGTAGCAAAATGCTTGTGCTTCTAGTTCCGAACGTGTCGGGCTATATCACCACCTGGTAGTAAAGGTTGAATAATCTATTGTTCAGCTATTAGCCTCCCTCCCCAACTTGCAACAAATTGATGTATTTTTGTAGAGACTAGAACTTTATTTTCAAACAAAAATAATTGTTCTGAAAGCAAAAACGAGGCTTCAAAAGTAAATACATTTAAATTGCAATCGAATATTTTGTAATAGAGCTCAAAACGTTATGCATTTTATTCCTCAAATATTGCGAAAAAAATGTATTTGAAAAAATTTATTAAATTTCGCTATCAACCACCCTCCATTTTGGCCATTTTTTGAGTGTCAGTTTGGCTACAAACAATACTGTTCAGCCTTTCTTTCGACAAAAAGCAAGTCATAGCAGACACCTACGAAGGACTGCGTGATGATAGCATCTCAGGTAAGCAGTACTGGGCGTTCTTCCATCCAACTTCTACATAGCTAGTAGTTAGCTCCTAGATTTGGCATGGGTCCTCAGATCAAAAAGTTCTACAGCTGCACCATCGAGAGCATCACCGCCTGGTATGGCAAATGTTCCTCATCTGGCCGTAAGGCGCTTTAGGAGCTAGTAGTTAGCTCCTACGATTCAGTGTCGGTTCATAACATTCTACTATATTACACATACATACCGTAGAATGATAAATAATGCAATTATTATTCAAGCAAACCAAAATAATTTAGCTACGAACGCCTGTGCTCGCCATTTTCAGTTGAATTCATCTAACCTTCTGTCCCATTTGTTTCATAGTCGATATATAAATCACCTTCCATGACAGTGTAACGGTTAGCTTTTCTTACAGAAGGAAGAAAGAATACAATATGTCTGCCAGAGAATGCTATTCTGATGTGTCAGATGAAGAGTTAGACCAGAAAGTCAGTGCCATTAAGGAAGCCCCATGTGGGCTTAGGAATGGTCAAAGGAAGTCTCCAAACAATGGGCCATCGTGTACAATGGCGAAGAGTTAGGGAGTCTTCGCAGCGTGTAGATGGTGCAGGTATCATTGTCAGAATGATCCAGCTTCGTTGCATTGCTCGGCAAAAATACTCTGTACCTGCTCCCCGTCAGCTCAGGGATTCGATCTTGCAACCTTTCGGTTACTAGCCCAACGCTCTAACCACTTGGCTACCTGCCGCCCCACCTCTAAGTCCCGCTGTGTAAGCTCGCAACTTTTAAAGGAGGAACCACTGTACATTTTTCTGGGCTAACAATGTAAGAAATACAAAAAACAAAATACTGCAAAGTTTCCTAAGAACTAGAAGCGAGGCAGCCCTGTGTCGGCGCCATCTACACATTCTTCACATCCCGGTTAGTGAGCATTTCTCCTTTGCCAAGATAATCCAATCACCTGACAGGTGCGGCATATCAAGAAGCTGATTAAACAGCATGATCATTACAGAGGTGCACCTTGTGCTGGGGGCCCTAAAAAGGCCACTCTTAAATGTGCAGTTGTCACAACACAATGCCACAGATGTCTCAAGTTGAAGGAGCGTGCAATTGGCATGCTGACTGTATGAATGTCCACCAGAGCTGTTGCCAGAAGACTGTATGTTCATAAGCAGCCACCAGTCATTTTAGAGAATTTGGCAGTACGTCCAACCGGCCTCAGAACCGGAGACCCCGTGTAACCACGCCAGCCCAGGACCTCCACACCTGGCTTCTTCACCTGCGGGATCATCTGAGACCAGCCACCGCTGCAGCTGATGAAACGGAGGAGTATTTGTCTGTAATAAAGCCCTTCTGTGGGGAAAGAAAATCATTCTGACTGGCTGGGCCTGGTTCCCCATGGCTGCGCCCCTGCCCAGTCATGTGAAATCCATGGATTAGGGCCTAATGAATTTTAATTGACTGATTTCCTTCTATGAAAATTGTTGAAATAGTTGCATGTTGCGTTTATATTTTTGTTTCATATAGTAATTGCTATTATCCAATTCATATTATGGTTTCTGTCAGCCGACAGTTAGCACTAGGACTAACGTAGCCTACAGTTTCCGATTTGGATGAGAATGGCATTATACTGCTGCTACTTCGTTGAAAGTCTTAACATCTGCATCCAAAAATAAACTGCGTACAACTGACTGGTGCGTCGATCATAACTAAACATTCTAATCAGACCGGTTTGAGCATACGCTGTAGGGACCACTGTAAAATCATCACACCTGTGTACTCGTACATGTCAAAGGGTTAACATCTCCCACTACAATAGATGGGTTAGCTGACAACGTCACGGAAACGATGTGCACTTGTCACTGGGGCAGAAGTACATGAGTTGTGATTCTGGATAGCCCGATAGTTACCAACAATGACAAGAAACTGCTATGTGAGGAATCGTAAATGACTCGTTTCAGCTAGTTTCATCTTGTTCTTGATACCATGTTTTGTTTTGTGTTTTGGCAGATTATGTCAATGCTAATATGGCTAAAATTCACTAGCTAGTTAACCAACAACTAACAATGGATTTGTGAGACAAGTGCTCATTGTATAAAATGTATATGTTTTTAATTAACATTGTTGACATGTAAACTATAAACAGTCTGTTTTGCCCCATAGTTGCGCACGCGTCTGTTTTTTTGGTAAAGTGGCACACTGGTCTAAGTCACTGCATCTCAGTGCAAGAGGCATCACTGCAGTACCTGGTTCGAATCCAGGCTGCATCACATCCGGCCGTGATTGGGAGTCCCATAGGGCGGCGCACAATTGGCCCAGCGTCGTCCGGGTTTGGCCGGGGTAGGCCGCCATTGTAAATAAGAATTTGTTCTTAACTGACTTGCCTAGTTAAATAAAAATATTTTTAGACAGATTCAGCAAGCACACACATTTTCTTCAGGAAATGTACTTTTCCTAGTTTAGTCATATGGCGTTGCAATGTCCCACATATTCAATACCCAAATCGACTTGAAATATATACAAAACAAGTTTTGCAGCTTCATAATCCAAAAAGGTACAGAAAAAAAATAAAAACTTAAATTTGAGATTTACAAATGATTTTTTTGAGTCACATCATTCTATTCATCATGATTGGACCAAATTCCAACTACTACAATGAATCGTCAACTTTGTCAAAAATAGTTTCATATGAATCATCGATTATGTATTTTTTATTCAAAATGTTGGGGAGAAATGTGAAGCGGGGATCCATTAAACAGTCAAATCAACTTTGTTAGGCCTAAGGAGAGGAGTTAAAGCAGAGTAACAGCACGGGTTCTGACTTCTTGTAATCCACCTAAATTAATTGAATGGTATTATTCCGCACTAGACAAACACAACCATGTCTCTAAATACAACCAAGATTTTACCCGCTAACCACCCAAGAGAACCTGGTTGCGACACACCATTGGAAAAACACAGTGAATGCACTAGTGATCAAAAGCCCCTCACCTGGGTTTGCGGCCCCTCTGTCTGGAAGGAGAGGGGGCGCTCTTGCATTCTGAAGGAGGATGGGGCAGGGCCTGCGCCTTGGGTTTTCTCCCTCTCTTCACCTCTTTTGGTGCCTTCACCTTCCTGGGCTCCTTGACATTGCGCAGCAGCAGCTCCTTCTCTTCTTTCTGCTCCTTCTTTTTATTTGGTTTCATGTCTCTCTCCAAGCCCTTGTGCTGCCAGGCACTGCCAGGCTCGCCCCGCTTGTCTTTTTTCTTTCGTTTCTTCTTCGCCCACCGCCCGCCCCCTCCATCATCCTCCTCGCTGTTGAGGGGTGACGAGGGGGCGCAGGGGCTGAGGCTGGCCGAGCTGGTGCCCGCCTCGCCCATCCTGGGTTGCTTGGAGTTGGCCATGCAGTGATTGGTCTGACCACCACCAAGGTCCCTGATCTGGTCCTTAGAGCCCAGGGTTCCCCTGGGAAATGGAGTTTGTGCATTTTGGGCAGTTGCATTAGAGGCTGCTGTAGCTGGAGTGTACTTTTGTGAGTGGGTGGTGGACATCTGGAAAAGAACAAGAATAGTGCAATGAAGATACAGAAAGATAAAGGGATAGGGAAAAAATGCAGGTCATGCCTCTATCTTGCAGTCATAATGAGAGTGAATGGTCGTCACAGGGCGTACTTCTGCAAATGTGAACAATGTTTGCCAGTGTTCAGAATCACATTACACAACAGTGAAGTCTCAGTAAAATTCTCCACATATTCAGAGACCTAGTTAGAGATATAGTGACAAATCTTTCTGTGTCAAATCAGAGGGTAAACCCAAAGCCTGCAAATCCTCCGATATTTAACGGCATGCTCAGAATTACATTAAGGGTCTCCATGTTCCTCGATCTCTTCCTCAAAATGCACATCTGGGCTGTCATAATGCAGCCAATTCTATGGAGAAACAAACTCCACAATAAAACATCCCCCATGACGCATTATGACTACTCTTTGAAATGCAAGCAACCGATACAGCAAAGTTATGCACAATACTAATAAGCCAACGCAGATTCATAGGACCCCAGAACCTTTGGACAATTGTACTCTCTCTACACCTGATGAGAGCAGTGCAATACGTCTAAACCTCTCCCAACAGTGACCACAAAATTATAGATTTAGGTGAGGATGCATCATTTGAACGGAAAGTTATCTGACATATTTTGTAATCAAGTGAGTGCTGTTTGGTAAAAAAAAAGACTCAGTTAGGTGGGGGATGAAAGTCTGTATGAAACCAATTTTATTAGCATGGCATTGCAAACTGGGCATGAATTAAGAAATATGAATGAAAAGGCCCCGTACAGCTTTTCTGAAATCCATAACTAATTTCTGGGTAACGATAAATTAAAATTTAAAAAAAGATCCAAATGGTAAAAAATAAAAATAAAAATTTCTCAAGCAAGCATTTTTCCAGGACTGTCTGGGAGTGGCCTAAGATGCAGAGCGGTTGTGGGGACCAGCCCAATAGTTACAATAGAATAATAACACCCAATCCACACTGTGGAGCATGTCGCATCAAATCAGTGCAAAATAAGAGATCTCTTAAGCTGAAAACAAGTTGGCAGAGACATTTGAAAGTGTCTTATTGGTCTATTACATTATTCTTTCATGTGATCACTTGAGGAACAAGACTCCAACAATGCAAAACCTGCTGAAAAAAGGTAATGTAGCTGTTCCAATAGACTTGCTAGCTGTTCCCATAGACTTCCAGTCATTTTGCTAACGGCAGTAAGCATTTGCACTTCAAACCGCATGTAGACATAAAAATGGTATCCATGAGTTAAGTAGAAAAAGGGCTGGTGGTTCTACTAAGCTAACATACGTTGTCACACCAAGGATCATTTAGCTTTTTGATTTAGAATTGTAGGACCCCTTTTAGGTAAAAAATATATATTTGATGAAACATTGAATTTGTCCTTACTGCTATTAGCCCATAGAAATGCATTGAATAAACTGATTCATACATGGAAAGAGTTTTAAAAAATGATGTACCATAAGGAAATCTCAGTCCTATATCTGAGCGATATGAAAGTTCAGGACACATCTTTTTTACCCATATTATTATTTTTTTTTTTTTTAACTAACTCCATATATACACTTCCATTCATTTAAAAAAAAAAATGTTTTACTTGTCCTGGGCTACCTTCAGACCAGTCTTGTGGGCATCCTAGAGGCGTCATTAGACGCCGACTCTAAGGGGTTATTAAAGTTCTTTACTCACCATAATTATCACTTGTCTGACCGCATGCATAATGACGAGTTTCTCACACAACTGGCCTGTGTGGGTGATGATTTTGCCTGAATGATCTGAATCTAGAATTACAGGGACTCTACGCAACTATATTCAATGTGCGGGACAAAATTGATTAAGAAGTTGGAGCTCTTCTCAGTCTGCATTAACAAGGACAAAAGACAGGTCTTTCCATCATTGTATGATTTTTTTGTTTGCCATAGAACTCAAGCTTATGGACAATGTCAAATGTGATATAGCGAGGCACCTGAGTTGGGTGGTGAAATACGCAGTTACATTCCAAAACGGATGACACAAACAACTGGATTCGTTATCCCTTTCATGCCCTGCCTCCAATCCACTTACCGATATCTGAACAAGAGAGCCTCATCGAAATTGCAACAAGCGGTTCTGTGAAAATTGTATTTAAATCAGAAGCCACTGCAAGATTTCTAGATTGGGCTGCGCTCAGAGTTTCTTGCCTTGGCAAATCGCGCTGTTAAGACACGGATGCCCTTTCACATAGGTACGTGGTTGCAGAGTGGATTCTCGGCCCTCACTAGCATGAAAACTCAATACAGGCACAGACTGTGTGTGGGAAATTATTTAAGTCCGAGACTCTCTCCAATACAACATTGCAGAGTTATGTGCATCCTTTCAAGTACACCCTTCACTGTGGTGAGTTATTCACAATTTTCAATGAACAAATAAAGTTTTAAATGTAAGATGGCTAAATAAAGAGTAACATTTGTGATTATTATTATTATTTGCGCCCTGGCCCTATTTGTGCCCTGTTGTGACAAACTCACACTCAATTCTTATGTTTAAGAAATGTATCATATAGTGTGTGTGGCAGGCTTACAATGGCACAAAAAAAACATTTCAGAGGGCGCTGACCCTGGTGCTAGAGGTGGTATGCAGCTGGAGGTTAAATGTTTAAAGGGGTATGGGACTTAAAAAGGTTTGGGAACCACTGTACGATAGGCTTGATATTGAGGGAATGCTGGCTAAACTCAATTGGCAACTATACTGTAATGAGTTGTGTAGGCTAATCATTCGGTTGTCTGGATTATCAAATTGACCGGCATGAATTAAATGTGTAGTAGTAGGACTTGTGCTCGTAGATACTTATAGTGCGTGACAAGGACCAGGTTTGTTGAAAACTGCCAAGGTATGTATTGTGGTAAAGGTTTGGGGTACCCGATGTCCCCAGATTTATATTTTAATTCTGATGGGTGGGCCATTATTTGAGCCATGACATTTTTACACAAGTATAAAACAAGAGCTAAATCAAGCCATTAGTGAAGCTCAGCATCCATCACCAGGATGTCTGAGTCTAAACCAATCTGTTCCTCGATGCTTTTGTGTTCATATTGTGCTACAAAATGATAAGCACATCATGTAACCATAATCAAGACTCATGCTAAGATGTACACTTACAGCTACATAGTAACATAGACAAAAGTAGTCCCAGAAAGCATTGAAAAAATAACAACAAAAAACACCTACTGTTCGAGAAAAGTCCTTGATTTAATATAGCAACAGTAATTGTATCCACGAGAATTAGCAGCGTACCACATCCCAGTAGAGAATTTTGTGTAAAAGTAGATATGGCACACTTCATGTGATAAGGGCTATATTGGTGCAGTCCCATTTTGAGCAACATGTTATTTATAAACCAAGGCTGAGGACATGTGGAGGGGTATATGGGACAACTCATGCACAGGAAGATAATAATGTCAATGAATCAGACTCCCAGCTCCGGGAATCAGGGCCGTCGCCATGGAAACAGGCTCTGTATCAAGCAGCAACGTAAACACGCCGTCTCTATGGTAACCCTTTCGTTGCCAGCTGACGGGACTGTTTGACATTTCATCCATTTTGCACTTGATCAGACAGATGCTACCTATAGCCTGCCCCCCTGCTTTGGTCAACAGCTGCTTTCCCTAGTCTTCAGGCTGGGATGAACAATCAAAGGGGAGAAGGTCAAACACAAAATATGACAGTCAGTCTCTCACAAATAGAGCTCTTAATGAGGTTTGTGACATTGAAAACAAGTTCAGCATTCATCTTGCCTATAGAAAGAATGATTCTTTTTTTTTTTACATGAATAGAACATAAAAACAGACCATGGTATGTATGATGTAAACGACACCTCTCCAAATGAACCGACCTAACACACTCATACAACGTTCACCAGCTTGCAAACAATGGACAGGACAAGGCTGCAAACAGACAAACTGGTAGCGCAAAGATTGAATAAGACAGAAAAGCCACGGACATGTCTTACTCCAAAATCACAGGAACATTCCTTCTCACCTCACGATCCCTGTCAAATCCTAGGGTAGTAGTCCACAGTGTAACCCTCATCCAGGTTCCCATCTCCAGAACCACAGAGCTGCTGGGACATTGTCCTGAGGCTTCATGGCTCTACATTTCCCATGCACCTTCATTTGCGACTGCACGCACAGCGCCCAGTGACGTGCTGCAATGTACACGCTTGCCAGCCAACTCGGTCAACCACAAACAAGCTGCCTGCAATCAAATTCCCTATGAATCAATACAGCCTTCCGAGCTGCTGAACACCACAGATGCAGTCAAGTCAATGCTTCCCTCTGCCTTCTCCCTAAAAACACTGACACCTATGCAGCAGAAATGGTAAGGCTGCTGCCACAGGACGCTTCAGGACTGGGCATCATTCAAATGTAACCTCTCAGGAGAAGCACAGGGCTGCAGGGTGGTTTGGGTAGGGAAATCCAGAGAGGAGTGCCAGAAGGAATGCAAGCTCATGGGAGAGACACATTTTTCTTCCCATGTGAAAAGGGATGGCATAAAGTGGTGGTCATGGGTTGAGGCAGTTTGAGCAAGAAATAAATGAGAAACAAAAGAGACTAAGTGAGATGGACAAGTGAAACAGTTGAAACTGCAGTTGTTCCATGTACACAAAGCTCGAGTGTTGCCTGTATGGTTCATACACAGGCTAACAATACCAATGTATCTGATACATTTCAGAGGGAGGTAATTTGCATTTGGCCCCCTGAGGCAAAGGTTACGTATCTTTAAAAAGGGATACAACTTGACATGATTTCTGCACTTAAACTTGGCTGTAGTCGCTTACCGACAGTTTTTGGATATGTTTCGCTTCAGGTAGTGATGCACCAATTACATTTTTGGCCGATAACGATCTTTTCCTTGCAAAAAATAAAAACGATACCGATATTTAAAATTTTAGCGGCCTTTTAAGCATTTTAGTACAGTTAAATAGTTACACAGGGGTCTAAGGAACTGCATCTCAGTGCAAGAGGCGTAACTACAGCCCATGGTTCAAATCCAGGCTGTATCACGTCAGTCCCATAGGGCGGCCCACAATTGGCCCAGCGTCATGCGGGTAGGCGGTTAATGTGAATAAGAATTTGTTCTTAACTTACTTGCTAAATAAAGGTTACACACACACACCAACAAAATAACTTTTTGGTGTGTATCTACGCATGTCCCCATTAACAGTCAAAACCTATTTCTTTCACTTACTTCCTGTAATGTTTCGTTGTTCATTTGTTCAGTCGCGTCATTCTCAACTAGGATTTCTATGGAACGCCGTTTGGGTCTTTGCATGTCAAAAGAGATAAACGTCAAATAACACTATTTGACGTGTCAAATAAGCCTGTTGACCAATCAGGACCTGAATATGAATGCACGTCACAATTTTACACGTTCATTAATTTACGTAGTTATTACACATTGATTAGACTGTCACTCGTATGTCATATGTCACAATGATTCATCAACACATATGCTATGATGCTGGTAAAGTTGTCTCGTGCACCTACAGTGCTGGTAAAAAAAAAAAAAAAAGCTAGCTAGCTCATAGGTGCAAACAATGTTCTTCCTCAAAAACATAGCAAAACGACCATCAAAACGACCATTAGCTAACTAAGTATACAGCTAGGTGTCATCTAAAATAACCCTAAATTATAAGACCGTTCTTATTTGACTAATGGTGGTAGGACCCATCTATGTGAAGCTAGCCACAAGGATTAGCCAAATTAGTAGACTTCGCAGTTACCCTTCAAAATAAAAAGTATGTCATTGACAGTGACGGAAATGAATACAAATACTAGAATTATGCCATAATCTAATAGATCATGCTAAACGAGGTTGGAACGTTATATATATACATATATATATGTTTACGGACATATTCAATCAATCCCTATCCCAGTCTGCTGTTCCCACATGCTTCAAGAGGGCCACCATTGTTCCTGTTCCCAAGAGGTTAAGGTAACTGAGCTAAATGACTACCGCCCCGTAGCACTCACTTCTGTCATCATGAGGTTTGAGAGACTAGTCAAAGACCATATCACCTCCACCCTACCTGACACCCTAGACCCACTCCAATTTGCTTACCGCCCCAATAGGTCCACAGACGACGCAATCACACTGCTCTAACCCATCTGGACAAGAGGAATACCTATGCAAGAATGCTGTTCATTGACTACAGTTCAGCATTTAACATCATAGTGCCCTCCAAACTCGTCATTAAGCTCGAGACCATAGGTCCCGACCCCGCCCTGTGCAACTGGGTCCTGGACTTCCTGATGCCCCCAGGTGGTGACACTGGGGCCCCACAAGGGTGCGTTCTCAGCCCTCTCCTGTAGTCCCTGTTCACCCATGACTGCGTGGCCATGGACGCCTCCAACTCAAGCAAGTTTGCAGACGACACTACAGTGGTATGCTTGATTACCAACAACGACGAGACGGCTTACAGGGAGGAGGTGAGGGCCCTAGAAGTGTGGTGTCAGGAAAATAACCTCACACTCAACGTCAACGAAACAAAGGAGATGATCGTGGACTTCAGGAAACAGCAGAGGGAGCAGCCGCCTATCCACATCAACGGGACAGTAGTGGCGAGGGTGGAAAGTTAAGTTCCTCGGCGTACACATCATGGACAAACTGAAATGGTACACCCACACAGACAGCGTGGTGAAGACGGCGCAGCAGCGCCTCTTCAACCTCAGGAGGCTGAAGAAATTTAGCTTGTCACCAAAAACACTCAATTTTTACAGATGCACAATCGAAAGCATCCTGTCGAGCTGTATCACCACCTGGTACGGCAACTACTCCGCACACAACCGTAAGGCTCTCCAGAGGGTAGTGAGGTCTGCACAACGCATCACCGGGGGCAAACTACCTGCCCTCCAGGACACCTACACCACCCGATATCACAGGAAGGCCAAAAAGATCATCAAGGACAACAACCACCCAAGCCACTGCCTGTTCACCCCGCTATCATCCAGAAGGCGAGGTCAGTACAGGTGCATCAAAGCGGGGACCGAGAGACTGAAAAACAGCTTCTATCTCAAGGTCATCAGACTGTTAAACAGCCACCACTAACATTGAGTGGCTGCTGCCAACATACTGACTCAAATCTAGCCACTTTAATAATGGAAAAATTGATGTAATAAATGTATCACTAGCCACATTAAACAATGCCACTTCATATAATGTTTACATACCCTACATTACTCATCTCATATGTATATAGCGTACTCTATACCATCTACTGCATCTTGCCTATGCCGTTCGGCCATCACTCATTTATATATTTTTATGTACATATTCTTATTCATTCCTTTACACTTGTGTGTATACGGTAGTTGTTGTGAAATTGTTAAGTTAGATAACTTGTTAGATATTACTGCATGGTCGGAACTAGAAGCACAAGCATTTCGCTACACTCGCATTAACAACTGCTAATCATGTGTATGTGACAAATACCATTTGATATATATTTAAATCAACAAAAGACAAATTGTTAATTTCACAAAAATCTGTTGAAATCACACTGGATGTATTATACTTTAGAATTGAAGGCATACTTATTTCACTGTACAGCCTTACCTATGGCTTGTGGATCAATGACGTGGGGCATCAGTCTACTCAGTGACACCCAGAGAACATTAGCATCGTAGCTCTTATTGGAGGACTCAAACAACCGAGCCACTTTTATTGTCAACCTGTGTGTATTGAACACTATTCCATAGGAAAAACAATAATCTGTGGATGTTTTGGAGTCTGATAACTCTGAGGAGGACGTTGGGGAAAAAAATATTGGTATTGAGTATACTGTCAACCCATTTCATTGATCCCCAATCCTCAGGTAAAGCTGTGCAGTGCAATATGAATGTCAATACACTGACTGGGGAGATGATTTCACACAGTCACAGTCCCGCGATAAGAGCTACAACGCTAATATTAGCGTAAACTCTTCACAGTTGTGTTCTGTGGGTGTCACCGAGTAGACTGATACCCCATTTCAATGCTTCACATTCCAACCTTGTTTAACATCTAGTCTAAATATGGCATGATTCCACCAATTGTAACCTTCTGCATCACTTTCAAAGAGGTACTTTTATTTTGAAGGAAAACCGCAAATTCCACTATTGTGCCTAATACTTATTGTGGCTAGCTACACAACACATAACCCGGTCAGGTCGAGCCTCACTAGCCAGATGAAGCTAGCTGGCTGCTTATAACGTTAGCTTTGGGCAACAGGATTAAGTAGCTGGCTAGCTATTTACACTGCTCAATAAAATAAAGGGAACACTTAAACAACACAATGTTACTCCAAGTCAATCACACTTCTGTGAAATCAAACTGTCCACTTAGGAAGCAACACTGATTGACAATAAATTTCACATGCTGTTGTGCAAATGGAATAGACAAAAGATGGAAATTATAGGCAATTAGCAAGACACCCCCAATAAAGGAGTGATTCTGCAGGTGGTGACCACAGACCACTTCTCAGTTCCTATTCCTATGCTAAGAAGTTAATAGCTTATTTAATGTGTCAAATAGTGTTATTTGACGTGTATCTTTGACACGCAAAGACCCAAACGGCATTCCATAGTATGTCGTGAAGCTATTACTGTACAACATCTGAATGGCGCACTTGGTTACGTTAGTGTGTACCGGTGCACGACCAGTCACAAAAGCCAACATCACCCACGACAGAGAACGGTTGATTGTCAAGGGCAATGAATTCCATTATCTTGGCATTAATGGATTTTACGTTTGCGTTGTCTCGCTGAAATGTTCTTACGCTTTCAAATGACTGCTCAATCCACACAGCAGACATTGTGGGCTAGGTTAGGAATGCTGTGTTGCACTTGTAACGCAAAATTTTACGTGGCGTCATTACGTTATTAGGTATGCACTTCAGCTATGACATCGGTTTTTCACATCTGTGTTAAACTAGATACCGATGTTGGCAATTTTAGCTAATATCGTCTGATTCCGATATATCGTGCATCCCTAGCTTTTGGTATTTATAATGTTGTCATAGACATATTTTCAGTATGAATGAGGCCCTAAAACACACCTTGGAGGGTTTGGGGTATCTCTAAGGATGAGTCCCAATTCTCCACACTTCACTAGAAGTGTGTACTTGCAGACTTCTGCCCAATCCCAAATTGAGCACTAAGCCCTATGCAAGGGTTACCCAAACTGGTCCTCGGGACCACAAGGGGTGCACATTTTTGTTTTCGCCCTAACACTACACGGCTGATTCAAATTTTCAAAGCTAGACAATTAGTTGATTATTTGAATCAGCTGTGCAGTGCTAGGGCAAAAACCAAAACATGCACCCCTTTCGGTCCCGAGGACAGAGTTTGGGAAACCCTGCCCTATGCACTTGTGGAGATCTGAGAGGATTTGACAGGTATAAGCAATATGGAGAAACCTCCACCTAGCCTCAGTGGGCAGGGTGGCACTATTACCATTACCACTATTGCTTACACCTGTCAAATCCTCTCAGATCTCCACAAGCGCATATGGCGTACGGTTTACAAGTCCATTTGGGATTGGGTCTTTCTTGCAAGGATTTTACAATAGTGGAAATACACTCCAGCCATGATTAAAAAGAACCCTAACCCATAACAGGGAACGTGCAAGTGCACACTTTTGGAAAAGGGTGGGGAAATCGGGATGTAGCATAATATTACAAAAAGTATACTACACATACAATGGGTACTAAAATTGACACCCTTGAAAAAGATGAGCAAAAATGTATAAGTAAAATACTGAGCTATATACTGCATGCTCAAATTTTGGGAAATTATATTTTATGCTACACTGAACAAAAATATTTTAAAAAAGGAAACATGCAACAAATTCAAAGACTTTACACAGTCAGAAACCTTAAAAAAAATAAAAATACATTCAGAAAACCAGTCAGTATCTGGAAACCACCATCTGCCTCATACAGTGTGACATCGCCTTCAATATTTCCTTGATCAGGCTGTTGATTGGGGCCTGTGGAATGTTGTCCCACTCTTCAATGGCTGTGCGAAGTTGCTGGATATTGGCGGGAACTGGAACACGCTGTCGTGCACGTCAATCTAGATCATCCCAAACATGCTCAATGGGTGACACGTCTGGTGAGTATGCAGGCCGTGGAATTGAGTACAGATCCTTGTGCCGTGCATTATCATGCTGAAACATGAAGTGATGGCGGTGGATGAATGCCACGACAATGGGCCTCAGGATCTCATCACGGTATATCTGTGCATTCAAATTGCCATTGATTAAATGCATTTATGTTAGTTGTCCATAGCTTATGCTTGCCCATACCATAACCCCACAGTTCAGTCTTCACAACGTTAACAGCAGCAAACCACTCGCCCACACACACTGTCTGCAATCTTCCCAGTACAGTTGAAACCGCGATTCATCCATGAAGAGCACACTTCTCCAGTGTGCCCGGTGGCCATCGAAGGTGAGCATTTGCCCATTGAAGTCGGTTATGACGACGAGCACGCAGATGAGCTTCCCTGAGATGGTTTCTGACAGTTTGTGCAGAAGTTCTTCGGTTGTGCAAACACAGTTTCAGCTGTCCGGGTGGCTGGTATCAGATGATCCCGCAGGGGAAGAAGCCAGAGATGGAGGTCCTGGGCTGGCGTGGTTACACGTGGTCTGTGGTTGCGAGGCCAGTTGACGTAAACTGACATTAACATTCAATTTTCAGGCAATTTCTCTACCAACAGCTCTGGTGGACATTCCTGATGTTGGCACGCCAATTGCACACTTCTTCAAAACTTGACATTTGTGACAAAACTGCACATTTTAGAGAGGCCTTTATTGTCCCCAACACAAGGTGCACCCATGTAATGATCATCCAGTTTAAATCAGCTTCTTGATAATCCAGCCATATTTTGGCAAAGGAAAAATGCTCACTAACAGCGCTGTAAACTATGTGCACAAAATGAGAATTAAGCTTTTGTGTATGTTTTTAATCTACACCAAAACAACCACTGGTGTGTGTGATTAGCCAAAGAGCTCTAAAGCCTTCTTTAACCTGATTGCACTCCACTGTTTGTTTTTTTGTCATTTGAGTCTAAAAAAAACATTGAATAACTTTCAATTTAAGCATAAACTAAAGCTATTCAAAGTTGGTTTAGAAAGACTCAAATGACAACAACAAAAAATGGATTGCAATCAGGTTTGTAACAGAATGCAACATTTTCGGGTAGGAGTAAGAGTTTTGAGTTACCATTCAAGAAACTGTGTATATCATTAATTATAATGACCATTGAACAGGAAATCCTGCAAACAGTGGCTTTTAAACAAATGACTTTAGTCATGACAGAATGAGCCTTCAAAATTAAGCCTATCGGTGGTTTAGAATGAAATACTGCCATTAACAAGAATCTCACGAAGCAGCACTCCAAGAGGACTACAAGACTAACGAACAGAGTCATGTGAATGGCCTGCGTTCAACATCCAGTCAACAAAAGATGAGCAGAGAGACTGTGCTCTTATTGTATGGGTAACGTGTGATGAGTCAGAATCATAGGTCTGACTCATCATTCAATTCCATTTGCGATGGAACTTAGGATCATACATTTTAAGCCACACACTTAGGCAACTCAAGGCTGAGTGACAGTGTTACTCTTGATTTACTTATCTACTTTTACATTTCAAGGTTGCTGAAGACATATTTGTTAACAATGTATTCTGTTCTAATATGTATGTATGTATGTATGTATGTATGTATGTATGTATGTATGTATGTATGCAAGTTTGGGGTCACTTAGAAATTCCCTTGTTTTTTGTCCATTAAAATAACAAATTGGTCAGAAATATAGTGTAAACATTGTTAATGTTGTAAATGACTATTGTATCTGGAAACGGCTGATTTATGGAATATCTACATAGGCATACAGAGGCCCACTATCAGCAAACATCACACCTGTGTTAGCTAATCCAAGTTGATCATTTTAAAAGGCTAATTGATCATTTGAAAACCCTTTTGCAATTAGGTTAGCACCGCTGGAAACTGTTTGAAGAAGCACTGTTCACGTTGAGACTGGTGTTTTGCAGGTACTATTTAATGAAACTGCCAGTTGATGACTTGTGAGGCGTCTTGTTTCTCAAACTAGACACTAATGTACTTGTTCTCTTGCGCACCGGGGCCTCCCACTCCTCGTTCTATTCTGGTTAGAGCCAGTTTGCGCTGTTCTGTGAAGGGAGTAGTACACAGCGTTGTACGAGAACTGTAATCGAACCCACAAATGCTGATGCTCCAGATACTAGTCTAAAGAAGGCCAGTTTTATTGCTTCTTTAAATCAGCATTAATCAACAGTTTTCAGCTGTGCTAACATAATTGCAAAAGGGTTTTCTAATGATCAATTAGCCTTTTAAAATGACCAACTTTCATTAGCTAACACAACGTGCCATTGGAACGCAAGTGATAATTTGCTTGTGTTGCTGATAAATGGGCCTCTGTACGCCTATGTAGATATTCCGTTTAAAAAAAAGCTGTTTCCAGCTACAAGTCATTTACAACATTAACAATATCTACACTGTATTTCTGATCAATTTGATGCAATTTTAAATGAACCAAAAAAAAGTGCTTTCTTTCAAAAACAAGGACATTTCTAAGTGACCCCAAACTTGAGCGGTAGTGCATGTACGTAAACAAGCATGCAAGTCAAAAAGATACAAACCTGTTTGTCCTTCTTTTGTATTTTCATATTTCTCTTCACCTTCACTGCATCTATAACAAAAATATATATCTTTATTGAAGTAAGAAAATGTATTTTAATACACTAACCTCAGTAGGACCTGGTCAAATTATTTGCAGGGGGGAAAGAGTTACTAGTTAAAAAAATAACTAAATAAACAGGAGATAATTTGTTAGTCACCTTTCTACATTGATAGAATTGGTACAATAAACCAAGGCTCTTTTAATGACACATTCCATCTAGGCCTACATGATTAGGCACCATGAGCAATTCCAATATAGCTACGGCACTTATGACTGTCAGGTGACAACTAGTCTCAGCTATTTGTGAAATAAAACATAATGTGCAACTTAAAAAGTTAGACATTTGCAAGTTACCTTGAAAGTGATGAGCCAAACTAGCCTACTCCTTCCTGTGTCTACTGGGTACAGACTAAACTCAGCCCCAAATGCACCATTTTTTAGCCAACAAAATCAGACACGAAGGTGTTCTTTCATAGCAAACTTAATTTGGGACACATTGTTTATTTACAAACGAACCTCGAGTGGTTTTGGAATTTGTATAATGTGTGACATGTAATTGTTTATGCTCTATTCACTTTTAGTATTATGTTTATATGCTTTTATTTTTGCGGACCCCAGGAAGAATAGCTGTGACTTATGCAACAGCTAATGTGGATCCAAATAAAACTGCAGGTGGCTAGGGGAGCTGCCTATTTTACCTGTGCGACCAGGGTCTTTGTTTACTGTTAGACCTGGTGTAGTTGTGCGGCATATTGGCTCCACCAAAATTCCATAGGAATAATCGACCTACCTGCGGAAACGTGTCTTAGTTTCATGGCAAAGACTTGAACTGGCTATCATGAAGTAGCTAGTAGACTGTAGAACTTAACTGCTACAAGTTGCCTGGCAAATTGAAGTTCTTAGCTAACTTATATGATTAAGAACGCGTTATCAACTCAGCTACCAAAAACAACACTAATCGTTACGTCGGCGGCACCGTGTCCTATTTATATTAGCAAGGTATCGAGCTAGCCAGCCTGCTAACTAATGTCACTGCAATGATGTTATATATTCCAGTCCTTACACGTGTGAACACCCCCTTAAAATCCTCGCAGAGACATCGCCGCTACCCCTCAATATGACTTCACCTACCTGGGCAACACTCGCCGGTCAGAGCATCAGTTGCCGAACACTGCGCTTTCTCCCTGCATTTATTTCCAAGGACACAAAAACGCCATGACAGTTTAGAAAAATGCATTAAAAAAAATTAAACGGGGTGTGAGATGGGGAGGGGGCCTCCGTGCAATTTCTTAATCCTCATAAAGCACAAGAGCAGATGAGTTCATTCATGAGGGATGCACAAGTTTGAGACTCACCAACCACCGCACCACAACACAGGACCCTGCAATACAACACAGAATAAAAACAGTAAAAATACCTACTTACCTAAAATGGCTACTGCAGCAGACAAAATACAAACAGCTATTATTTGGTGAAGTTTAGCGCTGGTCTCCTGCTACAACATCCAAAAAAATTGGACCCGTAACATTCTATTTTTCATTGGCTGCACCATAGTGCAGCTGGGTCGATGGATATTTCCATTGGTCCTCCAGCTGTCAAACAAGGAGTGCCCATCTAAGTTTGTCTGAGAGCTACATATTGCAAACACCATTCGGCACATTTAGTTATCGTTGATGTGAACCTTATTGTGATTGGTTGTATTCTACTACTTTGCTTACCATAAAACCGCACGAAAACCTAATTTTCCGGTCATGAGAGTCCCTCGGTTTTGCTCTTTGGCCGTGTTATTTAACACGCATTTGTTTTATTCTTGGTGTCAATTCTGTACAGATCTAACGGTTATATATTTCTTCTTCTTCCTTGTGTAACAGTATAGCTTCCGTCTCTCTCCTCTTTTCCCCTACCTGGGCTCGAACCAGGGACCCTCTGCACACATGGACACCGTTACACATCGCTCCACAAAACCCGCGGCTCTTGCAGAGGAAGGGGATCAACTATTTCAAGGTCTCAGCGCGAGTGACGTCACCGATTGAGACACTATTACCGCACACCCTGCTAACTAGCTAGCCATTTCACACCGGTTACACTTGCATCTTCCAATCATGATGGCTTTTATATGGAAGCCCATTCCTGCCACACAATAAATAAATATAAACAGTACTATCTAAAAATGTTGAGATATTTTAAGATAGTATCTTGACATTTTTTAGATAGTGTCTCAAATTGTATACATACTATCTTGAAATTCTGACTAACATATCTCAACATTATTTAGATAGAATCTCACATTTTTGACATACTATCAACAAAAAATTGTGTGATACATTAGTCAGAATTTCAACATATCTTGACATTTTGACTAAAGTATTTCTAAATGTTTAGATAGTATATCAAATTATTTACATACTATTGCTACATTTAGAGATACAGTGGTTCCTCAATTCAAAATGTTAAGGTTATGCCAAGGCACTGGTAGAGCAGTGGTGATTTTAAAATGTAAAACTCCAACACAAAACAACACTCAACAATACATTAATTGCACTATAACGGTGCCCACAAACTGTTAGGGCTGACATAAAGCTGTTCCAACATCAGAGCCTTGTCTTCTATCAGCGGAGCCTTGTCTTGCAGCAAAACAGTTCATTCAGCCTCAATTTCTGCCTTTAAAAAAAAACATAGCTGATACGGCTGACTTGCTTAAACAAATGTAGTTTCTACTGACAATTGAGATATACAAACTATGGCATAATTGGATGATGAGCGGATAAGAGGCCATCCAAAATTTTGATTGAAACATTAATGAGGGAACTAGGATGGAAGTAGTCAATATAACTATTTGTTCAGCACCTTTGAAATGGAGCAACAGAATTCAGACCATGGGCCATTCTTACAGTATTCTCCCTGTACACCAAATCATAACTGTAGGATAAATAAAGGGGGCATATAAGCAGACAATGAAAGCTCTTACAATATTCAATGATTACATTTCTCTAAAACAGGCTATAGGCTACATGTGCACCACCAACTTCTAATAGCTTACTACACAATGTACACTTAGTATTACTTTCTTAGGGACAGTATACAGGGCATTTGAAAGTAGTCAGACCCCTTGACTTTTCCAACATTTTGTTACGTTACAGCCTTATTCTAAAATGGAATGAATTCATTTTTTCCCTCATCAATCTACACACAATATCCCATAATGACAAAGTGAAAACAGGTTTTTAGACATTTCTGCAAATGTATTAAACATAAAAAACAGAAATACCTTAACAAATAAGTATTCAAACCCTTTGCTATGATACTCGAAATTGAGATCAGGTGTATCCTGCATCCATTGATCATCCTTGAGATGTTTCTACAACTTGATTGGAGTCCACCTGTGGTATATTCAATTGATTGGACATGATTCGGAAATGCACACACCTGTCTATATAAGGTCCCACAGTTGGCAGTGCATGTCAGAGCAAAAACCAAGCCATGAGGTTGAAGGAATTGTCCATACAGTTCCGAGACAGGATTGTGTCGAGGCACAGATCTGGGGAAGGGTACCAAAACATTTCTGCAGCATTAACCAAGAACACAGTAGCCTCCATCATTTTTAAAGGAAGAAGTTTGGAACCACCAAGACTCTTCCTAGAGCTGGCCACCAGGCCAAACTTAGTATTCGGGGAAAAAGGGCCTTGTTCAGGGAGGTGACCAATATCCCAATGGTCACTCTGACAGAGCTCCAGTTCCTCTGTTGAGATGGGAACCATCTCTGCAGCACACCACCAATCAGGCCTTTATGGTGGAGTGACCAGACAGAAGCCACTCCTCAGTTAAATGCACATGACAGCCCTTTTGGAGTTTGCCAAAAGACTCTCAGACCATGAGAAACAAGATTCTCTGGTCTGATGAAACCAAATCAAATTTGATTTGTCACATTTTTTTTTATTTTTTTTACCGTTATTTTACCAGGTAAGTTGACTGAGAACACGTTCTCATTTGCAGCAACAACCTGGGGAATAGTTACAGGGGAGAGGAGGGGGATGAATGAGCCAATTGTAGACTGGGGATTATTAGGTGACCATGATGGTTTGAGGGCCAGATTGGGAATTTAGCCAGGACACCAGGGTTAACACCCCTACTCTTACGATAAGTGCCATGGGATCTTTAATGACCTCAGAGAGTCAGGACACCCGTTTAACATCCCATCCGAAAGACGGCACCCTACACACAGGGCAGTGTCCCCAATCACTGCCCTGGGGCATTGGGATATTTTATTAGACCAGAGGAAAGAGTGCCTCCTACTGGCCCTCCAATACCACTTCCAGCAGCATCTGGTCTCCCATCCAGGGACTGACCAGGACCAACCCTGCTTAGCTTCAGAAGCAAGCCAGCAGTGGTATGCAGGGTGGTATGCTGCTGAATGCGCTGAATACAACAGGTGTAGACCTTACAGTGAAATGCTTACGTACAAGCCCTTAACAATGCAGTTTTAAGAAAATACCTAAATAAAATGTTAAAAACTAAGAGAAAAGAATGACAAATAAATAAAGAGCAGCAGTAAATAACAATAGCGGGGCTATATACAGGGGGTACCAGTACAGAGTCAATGTGCGGGGTCACTGGTGTCGAGGTCATTGAGGTAAATGTACATGTAGGTAGAGTTATTAAAGTGACTATGCATAGATAATAACAGAGTGTAGCAGCAGCGTAGAAGAGGGTGGGGGGGATGCAAGTAGTCCGGGTTGCCATTTTATTAGATGTTCAGGAGTCTTATGGCTTGGGGGTAGAAGCTGTTTAGAAGCCTCTAGGACCTAGACTTGGCACTCTGGTACCGCTTGCCATGCGGTAGCAGAGAGAACTGTCTATGACAGGTGCGGCTGGAGTCTGACAATTTTTAGGGCCTTCCTCTGACACTGCCTGGTATAGAGGTCCTGGATGGCAGGAAGCTTGACCCCAGGGATGTACTGAGCTGTACGTACTACCCTCTGTAGTGCCTTGCGGTCTGAGGCTGAGCAGTTGCCATACCAGGCAGTGATGCAACCTGTCAAGATGCTCTCGATGGTGCAGCTGTAAAACCTTTTGAGGATCTGAGGACCCATGCAAAATCGTTCCAGTCTCCTGAGGGGGAAAAGGTTTGTCGTGCCCTCTTCACGACTGTCTTGGTGTGCTTGGACTATGTTAGTTTGTCTGTGAGGTGGACGCGAAGGAACTTTAAGCTCTCAACCTGCTCCACTACAGCCCTGTTGATGAGAAACGTGCTTGTTCCTCCATTTCCTGTGGTCCCCGATCATCTCTGTTGTCTTGATCACATTGAGGGAAAGGTTCTTGTCCTTGCACAACATGGTCAGGTCTCTGACCTCCTCCCTATAGGCGTTCTTGTCATTTTCTGTGATCAGGCCTATCACTGTTGTGTCATCAGCAAACTTAATGATGGTGTTGGAGTCGTGCCTGGCTGTGCAGTCATGAGTGAACAGGGAGTACAGGAGGGTACTGAGCACGCACCCCTGAGGGTCCCCCGTGTTGAGGATCAGCGTGGCAGATGTGTCGTTACCCTACCCTTACCACCTGGGGGAGGTCCATCAGGAAGTCCAGTATCCAGTTGCAGAGGGAGGTGTTTAGTCCCAGGGTCCTTAACTTGTTTGGGATAGGGGGCAGTATTTTCACGTCCGGATGAAAAGCGTGCCCAACGTAAATGGCCTGTTACTCAGGCCCAGAAGCTAGGATGTGCATATAATTGGTAGATTTGGATAGAAAACACTCTAACGTTTCTAAAACTGTCTGTGAGTATAACAGAGGGGCGAAACGGGGCGAAGCCCCAAGGAAAAACCATTCAGCTTACCACTATTTTCAATGGATATCACTTTTATTATAAGGCGAAGTCCTCCCAGATTGCAATTCCTAGGGCTTCCACTAGATGTCAACAGTCTTTAAAAAGAGTTTCAGGCTGGTTTTTGGAAAAATGAGCCATGGTTTGCTTTCGCCATAAAGCCTTTTTGAAATCTGACACAGCAGCTGGATTAACAAGAAGTTAAGCTTTATTTTGATGTTTTGCACTTGTGATTTTATGAAATGTAATATTTATAATACTGTAATTTGAATTTCGCGCTCTGCAATTTCACCAGATTTTTCCTTAGATATCGTTCAGCAGCTGTTGTTTACATATATGCATAGGCCCCCACCCTGTGTCTTACCAGAGGCTGCAGTTTTATCCTGAAGATAGAGTGTATAACCGGCCAGCTGTATGTTCTTAATGTCCCCATCCAACCTGACAGAGCTTTAGAGGATCTGCAAAGAAAAATGGGAGAATCTCCCCAAATACAGCTGTGCCAAGCTTGTAGTGTAATACCCAAGAAAACAAGGCTGTAATCGCTGCCAAAGGTGCTTTTACTGAGTAAAGGGTCTGAATACTTATGTAAATGTGATATTTCTAAAAACCTGGTTTTGCTATGTCATTATGGGTTATTGTGTGTAGATTGATGAGGGGAAAAAACAATCTAATCCATTTTAAAATAAGGCTGTCACGTAAAAATTCTGTAAAAAGTCAAGGGGTCTGAATACTTTTCAAATGCACTGTATATATCTCCCTGGCATAGTAAATCATTTATGTAGGAGAATACAAGTCATTGTTGAACTCACCTTGTTGCGTGGTGCTCACTTGAACAGGAAGGTGGAGCAGCAGCCCTTCAAGAACAAATATTGTCATCAAAGTCTGGCATTCTCTAGATTTATGGTGCTTTCAACACAACTGGGAACTCGGGAAAAAAACGAGGTCAAATCATGACGTTAGTAATCTTCATCACTACCTTGATTACTTCCCCTTTTTCTTGCACTCTGGTAGCCTCAATCATTAGGCAGTATTGGTTCTGTTTTCATGTCCAGACGCTTGACTAGCATAGCCTAGCCTAACGGGACAGGGATATCATATAATATAATTTTCATGAAATCACAAGTCCAATACAGCAAATGAAAGATAAACATCTTGTGAATCCAGCCATCATTTCCGATTTTTTTAATGTTTTACAGCGAAAACACAATGTATTTCTATTAGCTAACCACAATAGCCAAACACACAACCGCATATTTTCACCATGTTTCCACCGCATATGTAGCTTTCACAAAACCGACAAAATAGAGATAACATTTGTCACTAACTAAGAAACAACTTCATCAGATGACAATCTTATAACATGTTATACAATAAATTTATGTTTTGTTCAAAAATGTGCATATTTGAGGTATAAATCATAGTTTTACATTGCAGCCACAATCACAAATAGCACCAAAGCAGCCAGAATAATTACAGAGAGCAACGTGAAATACATAAATACTCATAAAACACTTATGAAAAATACATGATGTACAGCAAATGAAAGATAAACATCTTGTGAATCCAGCCAATATTTCCAATTTTTTAAAGTGTTTTACAGCGAAAACACAATATATATTTCTATTAGCTCACTACAGTAGCCAAACACACAACGCAATTTACTCCCCGCAAAACTAGCTTGCACAAAACCGACAAAATAGAGATAAAATGAATCACTAACCTTGAACAAATTCATCAGATGGCAGTCTTATAACATCATGTTATACAATACAATTATGTTTTATTCGAAAATGTGCATATTTAGAGCTACAAATCCTGATTATACATTGTGAATACATAGCATCGATTCACCAGAATCTCCGGAGATATTTTGGACACTCACCTAATCTGACCAAAGAACTCATCATAAACTTTACATAAAAATACTTGTTGTATGGCATATGAAAGATACACTGGTTCTTAATGCAACCGCTGTGTTAGATTTTTAAAAATAACTTTACCATAACATAACAGACAGCGCTCACCAAAACGGCGGAGAATAGGAGTCAACATTTGACACAGAAATACAAAATAACATCATAAATGTTTTCTTACTTTTGCTGAGCTTCCATCAGAATGTTGTACAAGGAGTCCTTGGTCCAGAATAAATCGTTGTTTGGTTTTAGAATGTCCATTTCTTCTGTCGAATTCGCGCCACAATGCTAGCCAAGGTTGCTAACATTCCCATCCTCTCTGGACGCAAAGAACGGAAAACTCCAAAAGTCCCAATAAACGTTGAATAAACTGATAAAACTCAGTTGAAAAATCCTACTTTATGATGTTTTTCTCATATGTATCAAATAAAATCAGAGCCGGAGATATTCGCCGTGTAAACCGAACGCTTTTCAGAAGACAGTGTCGCCTTCGAAGACAAAGAAAATTCCGGACCTGTCACTCCAAAAGCTCTTGTTCGGCCTCAGATCAAGCTAGACAACCCATTCCACCTTCCACTGCCTGTTGACATCTAGTGGAAGGCGTATGAAGTACATGCATATCGATAAATAAAAGCCAGTTGAATAGGCAGGCCCTGAAACAGACCCTCGTTTTCAGATTTTTCACTTCCTGTATGGAAGTTTGCTGCAAAATGAGTTCTGTTTTACTCACAGATATGATTCAAACAGTTTTCGAGGCCGTTTCATTTGGGCACGATTTTTTCCGAAGTGAAAACAGCGCCCCCCTATTGACAAGAAGTTTTAACGCATAAGCACCTACTAACTAGATAAGTACAAGTGGAAACAGTAGGCCTCCTATAAAATAAAGTGCTACCAACATCCCCACACAACAGGCCCTTTTCCCAATGAGATCTCTCTTTTAATAAGTCATTTTTTCATGTTCATCAAAGGATGGAGTTATAGAAAAGATAATTGCATAAATACAAGTGCAACTCCACAGCAATCTTACTTGGTAACATTGTTACCACTTGTCCGAAAAAATCACAATAAGCGTTGTGACATAACCACCAATATCAAATGTGACATGACACACTATGTGTGACGTAACCCACTTTCTGGTTGCCAGTGATTTTAATTCGGCGTCACTAAGATGCCCAACTTCCATCAACACGTCTCCAACGCCATTAGCGGCGGCGACGTTTTAGACCATTGCTATTCTACCCACAAACAAATGTACAGGGCCCTCCCTTGTCTGCCATTCGGCAAATCTGATTATGACTCCATAGTCTTGCTTCCTGTTTACAAGCAGAAGCTGAAACAGGAAGTAGAAACGATTCACTCCGTTGAGAAATGGTCTCCAGAATCAGAGGTTATGCTACAGGACTGCTTTGCTAGTTCTGATTTGAATATGTTTAGAGTCTCTGGCGATAACATTAACGAGCTAACCACCTCTGTCACCGGCTTCATTAGAAAATGCATCGGCAACGTTGTATCCATGGTGAGGGTTCGCTGCTTCTCCAATTAAAAGCCCTGTTCACCGGACGTGCTACCTGTCCCAGACCTGCTGTTTTCAACTCTCTAGAGACAGCAGGAGCGGTAGAGATACTCTCAATGATCGGCTATGAAAAGCCAACTGACATTTACTCCTGAGGTGCTGACCTGTTGCACCCTCGACAACCACTGTGGTTATAATTATTTGACCATGCTGGTCATTTATGAACATTTGAACATCTTGGCCATGTTCTGTTATAATCTCTACCTGGCACAGCCAGAAGAGGACTGGCCTCCCCTCATAGCCTGGTTCCTCTCTAGGTTTCTTCCTAGGTTCTGGCCTTTCTAGGGAGTTTTTCCTAGCCACCGTGCTTCTATATCTGCATTGCTTGCTGTTTGGGGTTTTAGGCTGGGTTTCTGTACAGCACTTTGAAATGTCAGCTGATCTAAGAAGGGCTATATAAATCAATTGGATTTGATTAACCCTGAGATTGGCACGAAACTAAAGAACAAGGCTACCGCACACAGAGCTCAAATCAAATAAAATAAAATGTTATTGGTCACATACACGTGGTTAGCAGATGTTAATGCGAGTGTAGTGAAATGCTTGTGCTTCTAGTTCCGACCGTGCAGTAATATCTAACAAGTAATCAACAATTTCACAACACATACCTTATACACACAAGTGTAAAGGAATGAATAAGAATATGTACACATAAATATATGGATGAGCGATGGCCGTGCGGCATAGGCAAGCTGCAGTAGATGGTATAGAGTACAGTATATACATATGAGATGAGTAATGTAGGGTATGTAAACATTATATAAAGTGACTAGTGATACATTTATTACATCCAATTTTTAATTATTAAAGTGGCTAGAGATTTGAATCAGTATGTTGGCAGCAGCCACTCAATGTTAGTGAGGACTGTTCAACAGCCTGACGGCCTTGAGATAGAAGCTGTTTTTCAGTCTCTCAGTCCCAGCTTTGATGCACCTGTACTGACCTCTGTAAAAGTTAGTGAGGGTTTTCGGTGACAAACCAACTTTATTCAGCCTCCTAAGGTGGAAGAGGAGCTTCTGCGCCTTCTTCACCACGCTGTCTGTGTGGGTGGACCATTTCAGTTTGTCCCTGATGTGTACGCCGAGGAACTTAAAACTTTCCACCTTCTCCACTACTGTCCCGTCGATGTGGATAGGGGGGTGCTCCCACTGCTGTTTCCTGAAGTCCACAATCATCTCCTTTGTTTTGTTGACGTTGAGTGTGAGGTTATTTTCCTGACACCACACTCCGAGGGCCCTCACCTCCTCCCTGTAGGCTGTCTCGTCATTGTTGGTAATCAAGCCTACCACTGTAGTGTCGTCTGCAAACTTGATGATTGAGTTGGAAGCGTTGAGGATCAGTGGGGTCAGATGTTGTTTCCTACCCTCACCAACCTCTCCTTGTCCCAGTCTGTAATCCCCACATGTTTTAAGATGACCACAATCATTCCTGTTACTAAACCCTCTAAAGCTTCATGCCACAATGACTACCACCCTATAGCAATTCTGTAATTATGAAGTGCTTTGAGAAGCTGGTTATGGCACAAATCAACTCCACCATCCCAACCACCCTAGATCCAATCCAATTTGCATACCGCCCCAACAGATCCATAGACAACAATCTCAATTGCACTCCACACTGCCCTCACCCACCTAGATAAGAGGAATGTGAGAATACTGTTAATTGACTACAGCTCAGCGTGCAACACCATTGTCCCCTCCAAGCTTGTCACCAAGCTTAGGACTCTAGGTCTGAACATCTCCCTCTGCAACTGGATCCTGGACGTCCTGACGGGCCGACCCCAGGTGGTGAGGGTAGGACATATCACCTCCGCGACGCTGACCCTTAACACAGGGACTCCACACAGGTGTGTGCTTAGTCACTTCCTGTACACCCTGTTCACCCACAACTGTGTGGCCACGCACGACTCCAACACCTGATCACCGACAACGATGAGTCAGCCTACAGAGAGGACCAAGGAGTTGATGGTGGACTACAGGAAATGGGGGCGAGCATGCCCCCAACCACATCGACGGGGGGGCAGTGGAGCAGGTAGACAGCTTCAATTTCCTCTGTGTTCAACTCACTAAAGACTTAAAATTGAAATCGATTACATGGCGCTACAGAGGGATGTGCGGACAGCCCAGTACCTCACCGGCTGCCGAGCTCCCTGCCATCCAGGACATCTATATCAGGCTGTGAAAAGAAGCCCCAGGAAATCGTCAAAAATCACCCAAGCCATAGACTATTTTCTCTGCTGCAGCACGACAAGAGGTACCAGTGCATCAAGTCTGACACCAACAGGCTCTTGAACAGCTTCTATCTCCAAGCAATACGACTGATAAATAGCTAACAAAATAGCTACACACACTATCTGAGTTAACCTTGTATCTTTATTGACCTTTTATTTCAATCTTTGCACTGTCTCTATGCACACTCTCAGGGCCCTACACACTCACACACACCGTCACTCCAACACACACACAAACACTCACTCCGTAATTTGCTCACTCACACATAATATGCACATATATTTATACTGACTAAATAATAAACAGAGTGGCAACAGTGTATTTGAAGAGTGTGAAAGTGTCTATATGTGAGTGTGGGTGTTTGGCGTCAATATGCATGTGTGTGAGAGTATGTAGTGTCAGTGTAATATGTGTGAGTGTGTGGGTAGAGTCTAGTCAGTGTGCATAGAGCTATTGCATGAGAGTCAGTGCAAAACAATAAAGTTTTTTTTTTAATTGAGGGAGTTCATGTAAATGGCATATATTATATTACTCTAAAATATTTATAGGATGGCTAACCCTCTTGGGTGCAAAGCCAACATTGGATCTGACTTCAACTTTCCCAAAAATTCTGTGCTGCAGGACGACACGCACTCGAAAATGCAGTCATGCAGAGCAAAACACATTAGTAGGGCCTTTTAAAATCAATTTAAATATTTTTGCCTAATTCTGTATTCATTTTTTTAAATTCTATTTTCTCAGTTTTGTTTTTTCAGGATTTGGATTTCCCCTGTTTTTTCTGGTTCCCCCCCAGTTTTTCAAACTTTTTTCATTTAAAAATACTACGACATTTGATTTTCTGTGTTCACAACAATGATTAAACCGCATCCGTGGACCACTTTTATGGTCTGTGAAAAATCGAAGAAACTTTTGTGTAGTTACCCTTTAAGTCAGTGCAAAGGAACTGTTGTTTGGTTAACAGTGTTCCTGTAACGCAGTAAGCGCACACGTATTGGTGTTCGCAAATCAGACAGAGATTTGTATTTATTTAAATTAGTTTTAGTAATTAAATGTTGAGTTAGATGACATAGCAAGCTACCTCAACTGTTATTTCAAATAATTTTGGTTACTTCACAGCAATTGCTAGCCTGCTAACGGTAGCTGTTAGGGATAACTTCCTAGGTGTTAACACATTTGTTTTTACATTTAAGCCTTTATATACAGTACCAGTCAAACGTTTGGACACACCTACTCATTCAAGGGTTTTCAATATTTGTTCTATATTCTCCAATATAGAGTAATAGTGAAGACAATTAAACTATGAAATAATAATTATGGAATCATGTAGTAACAAAAACAGTGTTAAATTAATCAAAATACAAAAGCTTCTTCAAAGTAGCCAGCCTTTGCCTTGATGACAGCTTTGCATTCTCTTTGCAATCTCTCAACCAGCTTCACTTTTTTTTTCAACGGTCTTGAAGGAGTTCCTACATATGCTGAGCACCTGCTTTTCCTTCACTCTGCTGTCCAACTCATCCCAAACCATCTCAATTGGGTTGAGGTCGGGTGATTGTGGAGGCCAGGTCATCTGATGCAGCACTCCATCACTCTCCTTCTTGGTCAAATAGCTCTTACACAGCCTGGAGGTGTGTTGGGTCACTGTCCTGTTGAAAAACAAATGTCCCACATAAGTGCAAACCAGATGGGATGATGTATTGCTGCAGAATGCTGCGGTAGTGTAACCGATGTAGAATGGCCAGCTAGTTAGCGGGGTGCGTGCTAGTAGCGTTTCAATCGGTGACGTCACTCGCTCTGAGAGGGACGGAAGCTAAACTCTTACATCGATGCTGTTGACCCAGATGACTGGTTGCTGCGGAAAAGGAGGAGGTCAAAAGGGGGGGTGAGTGTAACCGATGTGTAATGGCTAGCTAGTTAGCAGGGCGCGCGCTAGTAGCGTTTCAATTGGTGACGTCACTTGCTCTGAGACCTTGAAGTAGTTGTTCCCCTTGCTCTGCAAGGGCCGCAGCTTTTGTGGAGCGATGGGTAATGATGCTTCGAGGATGGCCGTCGTCGATGTGTGCAGAGGGTCCCTGGTTCGAGCCCAGGTAGGGGCGAGGAGAGAGACGGAAGCTAAACTGTTACAGTAGCCATGCTGGTTAAGTGTGCCTTGAATTCTAAATAAATCACCGACCGTGTCACCAGCAAAGCGTCCCCACACCATCACACGTCCTCCTCCATGCTTCACGGTGGGAACCACACATAAGGAGATCATCCATTCACCTACTCTGCGTCTCACAAAGACACGGCGGTTGGAACCAAAAATCTCTAATTTGGACTCCAGACCAAAGGACAGATTGCCACCGGTCTAATGTCCATTGCTTGTGTTTCTTGGCCCAAGCAAGTCTCTTCTTATTGGTGTCATTTAGTAGTCGTTTCTTTGCAGCAATTTGACCATGAAGGCCTGATTCACGCAGTTTCCTCTGAACAGTTGATGTTGATATGTGTCTGTTACTTGAACTCTGTGAAGCATTTATCTGGGCTGCAATTTCTGAGGCTGGGAACTCTATTGAACTTATCCTCTGCAGCAGAGGTAACTCTGGGTCTTCCATTCCTGTGGCAGTCCTCATGAGAACCAGTTTCATTTTCCAGAATCCGGCTATCTTCTGTATACCACCCCTACCTTGTCACAACACAACTGATTGGATCAAACACATTAAGAAGGAAAGAACTTCCACAAATTAACTTTTAACAAAGCATACCTGTTAATTGAAGCTGGTTGAAAGAATTCCAAGAGTGTGCAAAGCTGTCATCAAGGCAAAGGGCTGCTATTTTGAAGAATCTCAAATCTAAAATATATTTTGATTTGTTTAAGACTGTTTTGGTTTCTACATGATTCCATATGTGTTATTTCATAGTTTTGATGTCTTCACTATTATTCTACAATGTATAATATAGTAAAAATAAAGAAAAACCCAGGAATGAGTTGATGTGTCTAAGCTTTTGAATAGCCAAAGGTGTCTGACTTTATAGTAAGTACAGCATCATAAGATGCAAGGTATTTATGTATGTGTAATAAATGACCAAAGGGCTCATACTTTTAAGTAAGTACAGCGTCATGCGATATAGAGTCTTTATGGATGTGTTATGAATGTGCTGAATACAACAGGTGCAGACTTTACCGTGAAATGCTTACTTACGAGCCCTTTTCCAACAATATAGAATTAAAAAGTAAGAAAGAAATATAAAGAAAACATTTGCTAAATAAAAAAAGGGCAATAGTAACACAATAACATAACAATAAGGAGGCTATATACAAGGAGTATCAGTACCAAGTCAATGTGCAGGGGTACGAGATAGTTGAGTAAATTTAAGTAATATGAGTAGCTGCAGCATACAGTGCATTCGGAAAGTATTCAGACCACTTCCCTTTTCCCACACTTTCTTACGTTACAGCCTTATTCTAAAATGGGTTCAATAATTTTTTCCACATCAATCTACACACAATGCCCATAATGACAAAGCGAAAACAGGCTTTTAGAGCTTTTTGCAAATGTATTAAAAATTAAAAATAAAATCCCTTATTTACATAAGTATTCAGACCCTTTGCTATGAGACTTGAAATTGGGCTCAGGTGCATCCTGTTTCCATTGATCACCCTTGAGATTGATCGTCCTTGAGGTTCTCCAACTTGATTGGTCCACCTGTGGGAAATTCAATTGGACATGATTTGGAAAGGCACACACCTATCTATATAAGGTCCCACAGTTGACTGTCCATGTCTGATTAAAAACCAAGCCATGAGGTCGAACAAATTGTACGTAGAGCTCCTACCTCGGAGGGTACCAAAAAAATGTCTGCAGCATTGAAGGTCCCCAAGAACACAATGACCTCCATCATTCTTAAATCGAAGAACTTTGGATACACCAAGACTCTGCCTAGAGCTGGCCGGCCGATAAAACTGAGAAATCGGGGGAGAAGGGCCTTGGTCAGGGTGATGCTGGCCTAGATGGAGTCGCCTGGATTCGCCTCTTCACTATTGACATTGAGAATGGTGTTTTGCGGGTACTATTTCATGAAGCTGCCAGTTGAGGACTTGCGAGGCGTTTCTCAAACTAGACACTCTGATATACTTGTCCTCTTGCTCAGTTGTGCACTGGGGCCTCCCACTTCTCTTTCTAGCCGTGTTCAGCTACAATAGTCATTTGCAACATTAACAAGGTCTACACTGTATTTCTGGTCAATTCTATTTTATTTTAATGGACAAAAATTTTGATTTTCTTCAAGGACATTTCTAAGTGAACCCAAACTTTTGAATGGTAGTGTACATATTACCTCAATTACCTCGACTAACCGGTGCCCCCGCACATTGACTCTGTACCGGTACCCCCTGTATAAAGCTTCGCTACTGTTATTTTACTGCTGCTCTTTAATTCTTTTTTATTTTAATGTTTTACTCAATTTTTTCCTTCTTAAAACTGCATTGTTGGTTAAAGGCTTGTAAAGTAAGCATTTCACTGTAAGGTCTAGTCGGCGCATGTGACAAATACAATTTGAATTGATCAAGGTAAGTGTTTCCTGGTGTATTGCGCACACAGCAAATCTAAACCTAACCTTAACCACACTGATATCCTTATGTCTAAATCTTAAATTAAGACCAAATAGCACATTTCTGTTTTCAATCATTTTTATGATCTAGACAATTTTGACTTTGTGGCTGTGCTATCTAGTGGAAGCAATTCCCTCTGGCCTCAAAGGAAAAACAGCTACCTTCCAGCTAGCTAATTAGCAAAGAACATAGATAGCTAGCTAATGGTTTCACCGAGAAGAAGAAAGACTACACCCTTAAAATCTGTGGTCAACGTGTAAAATGCTTGTGGGGAAAACAACACCAATGAAAGTTACAAACACAAACCCTTTATTATCAAGACTTAGGACCGATATGACGGAGATGCACACGACACGTGGGGAAGGTGTTACAGGAAGTCATTGGTTGATAGATTAAGCCAATGAGTAATGCGTATCACGACACTTTGTATTGGCTAAGGAAGGCCAAGTTCGATGCATTGTTATTGTTACGTTGTTTTCACTTTTCATCATGTCACAATAAGCTTTGTTAAACAACTGGTAACAATGTTACAAAAACATTTCATATTTTTTCATGTTGAAAAAATGTTGCATTCAAAACTTTGGACACTCTTAGCCAGTGCTTCTTCTTGGTCAGGACGTTATTGTAAAAAATGTGTTCTCAATGACTATAGTTTGATAGGGCATTCATAAAGTCTTCAAAAGCACTCGTATCAATACCTCACAAATCATTTTGCCACCATTTAAATAGCATGACTAGTTATTGAATGGTTTCTTTTGCATTTAGTTAAGCCTTAGTTTTGAAAAAGCTTCTTTGAGTGTATAGTTTGTTCAAATTGGAACTGAAAGCTTTAATGCAAGTTGCTACAATGTTTCAGGTAGAAAATGCGACTTGGGCATTTGATGAGAAATATATTTGGTTCCTTAAGGGTTAAAGGAGTTAGCCATATGTTCCGTGCACCCCTGCAATCCCTGGCACTCTCCTGGTTTCCCTGTGCTGCCCCTCCTCACTCCTCCCCTCATTCGCTTGGCCCTCAGCCCAGAGAGCGCTGGAAAGTCCCAACATTTTCCCCCTAAGATTTAGATCTTAAACTTTTTTAAAGGGAAAAAAATGGGCCAGTCTGTTAGAAATGCTGTGCCGATTTCTGGTCCCAGTACATCCCTGTGTGAATGTCATGCATCTTTAACCCAACGTGCTGCTGCATGTCAATCATACTATCTTGCCTCATCCATGGAACATACGTATATATTTTTATTCATTTAACCATTATTTAACCAGGTAAGACCCATTGTTTGAAACCTCTTTTGCAAGGGTGACCTGGCAAGAAGGCAAAACAGGGTGTCACAATTCCAAAAGTGGTGATGAAGGAGTCTGGCGCAGAGAGCAGGGTAGTGAGAAGCAAGTGGATTTAATATTCCAAAGGAATATAACGAGACGGCTACGCCACACATACAAGGGCGCGTCAAGTAACAGTCCAAAACAAACAGGACAAAATCCACATGGAACAGACACCACAAGAAAATACAACACCACAAACAGAAAAACAAGCCCAGTCGGCGGGCCAACTGGGTTAAATAGCCCACAATGAACCTAAACACAAAACATGTGCAACAAATCAGACAAAACTAAATGAAACAGAAAAGGGGATCGGTGGCAGCTAGTAGGCCGGAGACGACGACCGCCGAGCGCCGCCCGAACGGGAAGAGGCACCATCTTCGGCGGGATTCGTAACACAGGGAAATGGCAGCGTGTAGATAAAATGTTACAGAAATACACATACACACAAAAGACAATGTTATAAATACATTTGAAGATTACCAAACCCTGCAGATGAGAAAGTTTAACGTGCATGTCACAGTAGGAATTAAATGATAACACAATCAGATCCCTCTGAAAGATCCAAGCTGATATACTATCAGTCAACGTAAGGTTTGGCGGGATCTCTGGGGTACTGCAATGGAGAGATGTCTAATTTATTTAGCAAGTTACACATTTAACAACAGAGGGCGCTATTATGTCACAATAGTCAAATGCACAGACAGGTCATATCCAGATCACTGGCTACATACAGAACAAGATATCAGTACACCTGAATGTATGATCGCTCGCTTTGATGGGGGGCAGTATTTGTGTTAACTCTGGGCCAGCAAGACAAAGAAGAGAAGTGACACTGAAAACAGTGGGAGAGGGGAAGAGAGATAGAGAAATAAAGCATATGGGGTTTGGGAAAAGAGAGAGTGCAGGGGAGACCAATAACTTGGATGTGAGATGGAGTACGAGGGGGAATGAAACGGAGCAGGAGAGAGAGAGGTTACAGAGGAGAGAGTGGGAGCAGAGAGAGGGAGAGAGAGTTTGCTGAGTGTGAGTAGTATTTGATGTGTCTAGCCTCTCTTCTAAGCAACTTCTTGGAATTAAGTGTCACTTCTACCTCCTGGAGCCTCTCAGTTGAGCCATCTCTCCGCTCTCAGGAGTTAGCAGGCAGCTGCCCAGCCTACTGTCACACACACACACACACTCACACTCACACTCACACTCACACACACACACACACACACACACACACACACACACACACACACACACACACACACACACACACACACTCACACACACACACACACACACACACACACACACACACACACACACACACACACACACACACACACACCAACAGCGCTGGAGAGGAGCAGCACAAAGGCACTTCAAGAGGCAGTCGGATACACAGTCACCCTGGGATAGGAGTGTGTTTTCTATCAGATAAGATCAAACATTTGCTGTCAGTACTACTACTACTGTACTTCCTGCCTCTTTGCTTGGGCTGTGTTCATTCAGTGTCCGCGTTTACATTCCAAGGCAATTGCTCATCAAGATGACATACATGCAATTGTGTTTTCAGGGGATGAAAAGGATACTTTTAGCACAAATGCATGTATGCATTTGCTGAGTGCCTATACAGTTGATAAAGTTGTTTACAGTGTCTACTCGGCCATAGTTTCTCATGAACCCCTTATGCTGTTGCTTGCCAGATCAAACATAAACAATGAGGCTTATCCTCACTCCTACTCAGTGAGTCAGTGGGTCTGGAGCAGGATTTGACATATTTTAAAACAAGTAAGCCTCGGGCCTTCTCACAAGTCTGCAGCCTCCGTGTTTATTTTTTTAAACTCTTGCTCGTGCTTACGGAAAATCTATCTGATTGGGAAACGGGAGGGGACAGATGTCTTTCAAGCTGTGCTTCCCACAGATGGTGGAACCTCTAGCTTAGAGTGAAATACTGTATAATGTTGCAGTGACATTTCAGGGAGGTTGTATAGAAGTTGTGGCTGTGTTTATTGTACACGAGGGTGCTCTTAGCTTGGGGTTTCTCCCAGAGATTGAAAAGCAGATTACGTATTTTTTTAAGTAAAACACGCTTTTGGATGCCTAATGAAGAGCTTTGACATGCGCTAATTCGAAAGCAGTGTCCATGGAAGAGTCGGACAGATCCCATGCAGGCTTAAAGCGTAGGGTGACAGGGACTAAAATATGACTAAATTACAAAAAATGGCTGAACTATGCCTTTGAAAAATGGCTCAACAATGCCTCAGACCCGGGACATATTTCCATTGGTACAATTCCACTTAGTAGTGTACTGTAATCATAACTCCCCATCCCCTCCCCCCTCGTCCACTCCATCATACCCCTGTCAGGATCTATTACGTTACACAGAAAAGCTATTAACTTGAGATTGTTGTGAATTTCCCTTTTGTGTACAGCACTCCCAGTGCCAAAAAATGTTCTCTAATAGTGTAAACCTATTTCCGTGATGATACTCAGGGATTCCTGAAAGTTGGGACAACTCAACTTTTTTTCCGACAAATGTTTTTCTTAATATTAACAGCATTTGAAATATATACACTACCGGTCGAAAAGTTTTAGAACACCTACTTATTCAAGAGTTTATCTTTATTTTTTACTATTTTCTACATTGTAGAATAATAGTGAAGACATCAAAACTATGAAATAACACATATGGAATAATTTCCAATCCCCCATATATTTTTATGGTAAATATATATATTTATACATATGTACATACACATAACCACATATAAATTCAGCAAAAAAAGAAACGTCCCTTTTTCAAGACCCTGTCTTTCAAAGATAATTCATAAAAAATCCAAAAAACTTCACAAATCTTCATTGTAAAGGGTTTATACACTGTTTCCCATGCAAGCCTACAGACGGTAGGCAATTAAGGTCACAGTTATGAAAACTTAGGACACTAAAGAGGCCTTTCTACTGACTCTGAAAAACACCAAAAGAAAGATGCCCAGGGTCCCTGCTCATCTGCGTGAACGTACCTTAGGCATGCTGCAAGGAGGCATGAGGACTGCAGATGTGGCCAGGGCAATAAATTGCAACGTCCGCACTGTGAGACGCCTAAGACAGCACTACAGGGAGACAGGACGGACAGTTGATCATCCTCACAGTGGCAGACCACGTGTACCAACACCTGCATAGGATTTGTACATCTGAACATCACACCTGCGGGACAGGTGCAGGATGGCAACAACAACTGCCCGAGTTACACCAGTAACGCACAATCTCTCCATCAGTGCTCAGACTGTCCGCAATAGGCTGAGAGAGGCTGGACTGAGGGCTTGTAGGCCTGTTGTAAGGCAGGTCCTCACCAGACATCACCGGCAACGTCGCCTATGGGCACAAACCCACTGTCGCTGGACCAGACAGGACTGGCAAAAAGGGCTCTTCAGTGACGAGTCACGGTTTTGTCTCACCAGGGATGATGGTCGGATTCGCGTTTATCGTCGAAGGAAAGAGCGTTACACCGAGGTCTGTACACTGGAGCAGGATCGATTTAGAGGTGGACGGTCCGTCATGGTCTGGGGCGGTGTGTCACATAATCAAACTGAGCTTGTTGTCATTGCAGGCAATCTCAACGCTGTGCATTACAGGGAAGACATCCTCCTCCCTCATGTGGTACCCTTCCCGCAGGCTCATCCTGACATGACCCTCCAGCATGACACTGTCACCAGCCATACTGTTTGTTCTGTGCGTGATTTTCTGCAAGACAGGAATGTCAGTGTTCTGCCATGGCCAGCGAAGAGCCCGGATCTCAAACACATTGAGCACGTCTGGGACCTGTTGGATCCCCCCAGAAATGTCCGGGAACTTGCAGGTGCCTTGGTGGAAAGTGGGGTAACATCTCACAGCAAGAACTGGCAAATCTGGTGCAGTCCATGAGGAGGAGATGCACTGCAGTGCTTAATGCAGCTGGTGGCCACACCAGATACTGACTGTTACTTTTGATTTTGACTCCCCTTTGTTCAGGGACACATTATTCAATTTCTGTTCGGCACATGTCTGTGGAACTTGTTCAGTTTATTCCTCAGTTGTTGAATCTTCTTATGTTCATACAAATATTTACACATGTTAAGTTTGTTGAAAATAAACGCAGTTGACAGTGAGAGGACGTTTCTTTTTTTGCTGAGTATAAAAGCTCAATAAAAGGGCCTCCCAAGTGGCGCAGTGGTCTAAGGCACTGCATCGCAGTGATAGCTGTGCCACTAGAGATCCTGGTTCGAGTTAAGGCTCTGTCGTAGCCGGCCGCGACCGGGAGACCCATGGGGTGGAGCACAATTGGCCCAGTGTCGTTAGGGGAGGGATTGGCCGGCAGGGATGTCCTTGTCCCATCGCCCTCTAGCGACTCCTGTGGCGGGTCGTGCGCATACACGGTCACCAGGTGTACGGTGTTTCCTCCGACACATTGGTGCGGCTGGCTTCTGGGTTAAGCGAGCATTGTGTCAAGAAGCAGTGCAGCTTGGTTGGGTTGTGTTTCGGAGGATGCACGGCTCTTGACCGTCACCTCTCCCGAGTCTGTACGGGAGTTGCAGCGATGAGACAAGACTGTAACTGCCAATTGGATATCATGAAAAAGGGGTTCAGAAATGTATAAATGCTCAATAATTGTAATGCTAATAAATGTTTAATAATAATATACTCATGTATTAGTAGTATGTATACTACTGATAAATCGTTTATTTATTCTCAAAGAGTCCTGGTATATATACGAAACATTAATCCATTACCAAAGGACAACACAAGCATCCCATCCTAATTATTCTTCACTGTAGCTGTAGTCTAGATCCATCATGCCTCCCTCAGTTGGTATGGTATTTATTACAATTGATTCAACTAAGACTCAGTGATATGAGCAGCAGTTCAAAGATAGTGTGAGGCAAGAGGCTGCAATCGTCAGCACCCACACAGATTCTGCAAATGCACGGGAGTTTGCTTCACTCTCTGCAACATGATAGCTGCTTGACAACTTTGGTTGAGATCAGCCTCTTACTTTGTGCTCTTTGTTGTTGCGGGTGGAAGGCATCGATTCTGCTAATGCTCATTTCATGTAGAGCAGGGGTGTCAAACTCATTCCACGGAGGGCCTAGTGTCTGCAGGTTTTTGGTTTTTCCTTTCAATAAAGCCCTAGACAACCAGGTGTGGGGAGTTCCTAACTAATTAGTGATGTTAATTCATCAATCAAGTACAAGGGAGGAGCGAAAACCCGCAGACACTCGGCCCTCCGTGGAATGAGTTTGACACCTGTGATGTAGAGTCTTTAATCATGGCCTTTACACTTGGGTTGAAAACCTCTCCCATGCTCAACCACTTTTTTAGTCCAGGACTAGATTTAATCTGAGTCTGGGAAAACTAAACATAAAGTCTTACTAAAAAATATGACATGCTATCATTTCAAAGTTGGATGGATTTTATGTCCTTATAGTCTTATTATCCTCCTAGGCTATAGTCTACTACACGGAAATCCTGAGGAACAAGCGATGTCCAGCTCCAGCAGACTGCCTGTCCGGCCCTCAAGTGTCTCAAAGTGAGTGCTCTTGGTTGTGTGCAATGTATATGTGCCAAAGCCACAGGGTGTCGCAAGAAGGGGACATGTGTCGCCAATTGCCACTCTGCATCAGCACACTTGATCTTATCCTGGACAGTAAGGCCTGTAGATTACTAGCCCCTGCCGCCTACCAATGCTTTAATTATGTTTGTTTTGGCATGGCAGTTCTCTCTACTGCCTTATTTCACTGGGATGTTCTGATGGCATATTTTAGGGAGCCACTGAAGTTGTAGACGTTTGGCCCTGCTTGAAAATAAAGACACCAAGCCAATTAAAAACTAAGGGATACCTTTAAGTGTTTGTATTTGAGATGTATTGCCGTCGTGTTTTTGGGAGACTTATCATGCACATGAGGGTTATCATGTGCAGAGACAAGATTACGTTTTGAAGAGATGGCAGCCTAGCTGTTTGGTTTATATGACAAGCTTTGAACTTTGATCACCTGTGTTTGGCAGGCGATGGAGAGCGTGGAGCAGGTGGCTGAGTTGTGGCGGTCATCTGAAGAGGACCTGCGCAGTGCTGTTAGAGAGACGGTGCTATCATTTGGTAATTATTCAGCCCTGTTCATTTGCATGCAATTACATTATTTGATAAGTAATAATTAACCTGGTAGGTTAGTCAAATGGAAATGTCTGTGCTCATCTGAATCGGAATATTGTGTTCTTGAATGAATGAATGAATAAATGAATGAATGAATGATGAGAAATCTGTGAATTCCTCTTGGCCCATATTCACAAAGCTTCTCAAAGTAGGAGTGCTGGTCTGGGATCAAGTTCCCCCAGGTATTTATTATGATTTAAAGGGTAGGTAGCATAAACGTAACCCCCTTTAACATATAGATTTGCATTAGTATACACATCAAAAGTCCCAATGCAAAGTTACCTCACTTTTCTATCTTTCATGTCGAAAAATATTTTTCCTGGGTGTGATGTAATATGGAGGACCTGGGAAGCCAGCATATTCCCTACAATGTAAGCTCCAACAGAAATAACTTCAAATTAAACCAAATCGTTTGCACTCATGACTACTGGTTTAACTTGCTAGCCAACTAGCCTATTAACGTTAGCTCTACTAGCCTTCTAACGTTAGCAATAGATGAGTCAGACAGTTGCTATCTACACCTATCTTAAAGGCTGTCTCATCATTGTTGGTCATTTTATTTTTTTATGTTATTTCTACATTATTAGCCCAGAACGTTTTTTGTGTTATTACATACAGCCAGAAATAACTTTTGGATATCAGGTCGGCCGTAACTCACCAGCATTCCGACCAGAAAATCAACTTTGACAAATTGGATCCTTTGTTTGTACCCCCCAAGGCAATTCAAATTATCTCAGAGGCTGCTCCAAGACGCCGCCGGCCCAGAAGAGGTTTAGGACTGGACTTCTAGTCCGACTCAAGAGACGTGCACACCATCCACCGCTTCCAAGTATATTACTCGCTAATGTTCAGTCCCTGGACAATAAAGGAGACAAGCTAAGGGCGAGGATCTCCTTCCAGAGAGACATCAGGGACTGTAACATACTCTTTTTCGTGGAATCATGGCTCTCTCCAAATATACTCCCCCCGTCCATACATCCTCCTGAATTCTCAGTACATCGCACAGACAGGAATAAAGAACTCTCCGCGAAGAAGAAAGGCGGAGGTGTATGTTTCATAATTAACTACTCATGGTGTGATTGTGATTACGTATTGGAACTCAAGTCCTTTTGTTCACCCAACCTAGAATACCTCACCATCAAATGCCGACCGTATTACCTCCCAAGAGAATTCTCTTCGGCTATCGGCCGTGTAGATTCCCCCTCAAGCCGAAACCACAATGGCACTCAAGGAACTACGCTGGACTTTGTGCAAACTGGAAACCACATATCCTGAGGCCGCATTTATTATAGCTGGGGACTTTAACAAAGCAAGTTTGAGGAAAATGCTACCGAAGTTCGATCAACACATTGCCTATAGTATTCGTGCTTCAAAAACTTCATCAAACAGGCAAAACGTCAGAAAAGAGACAAAGTGCACTCGTAATTCAATGGCTAATGTTTAACCCTTGCGTGTTAACCCTTGCAAGGTGCCGGTCCAGACGGCATCCCTAGCTGCGTCCTAAGAGCATGTGCAGACCACCTGGCTGGAGTGTTTACAGACATATTAAATATCTCCCTATTCCAGTCTGCTGTCCACACTTGCTTCAAGAGGTCCACCATTGATCCTGTACCCACGAAAGAAAGAAAGTGAACTGAACTAAATGACTATCGCCCCGTAGCACTCACTTCTCTCATCATTACTTTTTTTGAGGGGCTAGTTAAGGATCATATCACCTCCACCTTACCTGACACCCAAGATCCTCTTCAATTTGCATACCGCACCAATAGATCCACAGACGATGCAATTGCCATCGCACTGCACACTGCCTTATCCCATCTGGACAAGAGGAATAACTATGTACAAATGCTGTTCACTGATTACAGTTCAGCCTTTAACACCATAGTACCCGACAAGCTCATCATTAATCTCGGGGCCCTGGATCTGAATCCCGCCCTGTGCAACTGGGTCCTGGACTTCCTGACAGGCCGCCCCAGGTGGTGAAGCTAGGAAACAACACCTCCACTATGCTAATCCCCAACACAGGGGCCCTGCGTGGCCACGCACACCTCCAACTCAATCATCAAGTTTGTAGACGACACAACAGTAGTAAGCCTGATTACCAACAATGATGAGACAGCCTACAGCGAGGAGGTGAGGGCCCTGGCGGAGTGGTGCCAGGAAAACTACCTCTCCCTCAACGTCAACAAAAGGAAGGAGCTGATCGTGGACTTCAGGACACAGCAGAGGGAGCACGCCCCTATCCACATCGACTGAACCGTAGTGGAGAAGGTGAAAAGCTTCAAGTTCTTCGGCGTACACATCACTGACAATCTGAAATGGTCCACCCACACAGTGGGGTGAAGAAAGTGCAACAGCACCTCTTCAAACTCAGGAGGCTGAAGAAATTCAGCTTGGCCCCTAAGACCCTCGCAAACTTTTACAGATGCACTATTGATAGCACCCTGTCGGGCTCTATCACCGCCTAGTACGGCAACTGCACTGCCCACAACCGCAAGACTGTCCAGACGGTGACGCTGTCTGCCCACCGCATCACCGGGGGCACAGTACCTGCCCTCCAGGACACCTACAGTACCCGATGTCACAGGAAGGCCAAAAAGATCATCAAGGACATCAACCACCTGAGCCATAGCCTGTTCAGCCCGCTATCATCCAGAAGGCGAGGTCAGTACAGGTGCATCAAAGCTGGGACTGAGAGACTGAAAAACAGCTATTATCTCAAGGCCATCAGACTGTTAAATAGCCAACACTAGCCGGCCTCCACCCAGTACGCTGCCCAGAGAACTTATTCACTGTCACTAGCCGGCTACCACCCGATTACTCAACCCTGCAACTTAGAGGCTGCTGCCTTATGTACATAGATATGGAATCACTAGCCACTTTAATAATGGAACACTGGTCTTTATAATGTTAACATACTGTTTTACTCATTTCATATGTATATACTGTATTCCAGTCAATGCCACTCCGACATTGCTCGTCCAAATATTTATATAATCCATAATCCCATTCTTTTACTTTTTGATTTTTGTGTATTGTTGTGAATTGTTACATACTGTTGCACTGTTGGAGATAGGCTCACAAGCATATCGCTACACCCACAATAACACCTGCTAAATATGGGTATACAACCAATAAAATTTGATTTGAACTTGACGGAGCTTGAACAATAAAACTAATTATAATGTGCAAATATTGTACAATCCAAGTGTGCACAGCTCTTAGAGACTTACCCAGAAATACTCACAGCTGTAATCACTGCCATCTGCTCCTTGTTTACGTCACATTTTCTGTGATTAGTGGATTTTAGCTCACCACCGCCAACAGTTGGTCTGGAATGTAATTATATGCTAGCATGGCTAGTGGCTAACATTAGCCAGCTTGAGTTAGCTACCGAGCTAGCATACAAACTCGGTAGCACAGAGTACAGGCGTGGCCAAAAGTTTTGAGAATTACACAAATATTAATTTCCACAAAGTTTGCTGCTTCAGTGTCTTTAGATATTTTTGTCAGATGTTACTATGGAATACTGAAGTATAATTACAAGCATTTCATACGTGTCAAAGGCTTTTATTGACAATTACATGAAGTTGATGCAAAGAGTCAATATTTGCAGTGTTGACCCTTCTTTTTCAAGACCTCTGCAATCCGCCCTGGCATGCTGTCAATTAACTTCTAGGCCACATCCTGACTGATGGCAGCCCATTCTTGCATAATCAATGCTTGGAGTTTGTCAGAATTTGTGGGGTTTTACTTGTCTACCCGCCTCTTGAGGATTGACCACAATAATTCTCAATGGGATTAAGGTCTGGGGAGTTTCCTGGCCATGGACCCAAAATATAGATGTTTTGTTCCCCGAGCCACTTAGTTATCACTTTTGCCTTTTGGCAAGGTGCTCCATCATGCTGGAAAAGGCATTGTTCGTCACCAAACTGTTCCTGGATGGTTGGGAGAAGTTGCTCTCAGAGGATGTGTTGGTACCATTCTTTATTCATGGCTGTGTTCTTAGGCAAAATTGTGAGTGAGTCCACTCCCTTTGCTGAGAAGCAACCCAACCCTCAACCCCACACATGAATGGTCTCAGGATGCTTTACTGTTGGCATGACACAGGACTGATGGTAGCGCTCACCTTGTCTTCTCCGGACAAGGTTTTTTCCGGATGCCCTAAACAATGGGAAAGGGGATTCATCAGAGAAAATGACCTTACTCCATTCCTCAGCAGTCCAATCCCTGTACCTTTTGCAGAATATCAGTCTGTCCCTGATGTTTTTCCTGGAGAGAAGTGGCTTCTTTGCTGCCCTTCTTGACACCAGGCCATCCTCCAAAAGTCTTCGCCTCACTGTGCGTGCAGATGCACTCACACCTGCCTGCTGCCATTCCTGAGCAAGCTCTGTGCTGGTGGTGCCCCGATCCCGCAGCTGAATCAACTTTAGGAGACGGTCCTGGCGCTTGCTGGACTTTCTTGGGATCCCTGAAGCCTTCTTCACAACAATTGAACCGCTCTCCTTGAAGTTCTTGATGATCTGATAAATGGTTGATTTAGGTGCAATCTTACTGGCAGCAATATCCTTGCCTGTGAAGCCCTTTTTGTGCAAAGCAATGATGACGGCAAGTGTTTCCTTGCAGGTAACCATGTTTGACAGAGGAAGAACAATGATTCCAAGCACCATCCTCCTTTTGAAGCTTCCAGTCTGTTACTCAAACTCAATCAGCATGACAGAGTGATCTCCAGCCTTGTCCTCGTCAACACTCACACCTGTGTCAATGAGAGAATCACTGACATGATGTCAGCTGGTCCTTTTGTGGCAGGGCTGAAATGCAGTGGAAATGTTTTTTTGCGATTCAGTTCATTTGCATGGCACAGAGGGACTTTGCAATTAATTGCAATTCATCTGATCACTCTTCATAACATTCTGGAGTATATGCAAATTGCCATCATACAAACTGAGGCAGCAGACTTTGTGAAAATAAATATTTGTGTCATTCTCAAAACTTTTGGCCACGACTATAGATCCTCCATATGACATTGAGAAATAGTGCATTGTGGGTAGTTTAGAACATATTTGTAAATAATTTATTAAATATGTAATAACCCAAAAACTATTTTTGTAGTTATAGGTAGCCAGATTATGACTACAACTAAGTTACTTCGTCTCTGACCACATTGTGTTACATTGGTAAGTAAAAACTCAGGCTTTCTAGCCTTTAAAGAGCGACTGCACTTCCTGATTTGGCCTTGATTTTCATCAATGCTCATTAGGCCATAACTGAAGGCAAATGAGAGCCATTCAATCACAACAAACAAGGGCAGTAGTGAGTATGGTGAGGTAAGTTAAGATAGCTTTGCTATGAAGAGAACAAAGTTTTGAAGTTGAGGAGCACTCATCGATCCACTTTTAATTTTCCATTTGTTTTGTCTTGTCTTCCCACACACCTGGTTTAAATTCCATCATTACATGTTGTATATTTAACCCTCTGTTCCGCCCATGTCCTTGTACGGAATTGTTTATTGTAAGTGCAGGTGCTCGTTTATTCTGGTGTGCAACGGGTTTTTATACCCATTTATTGTTTGTTCTGATTCCGGTGGTTTTTGTTTTTAAACTGCTCCGTTGTAAACCCAGAGTTTGCTCTCCTGCGCCTGACTTCTCTGCCGCCAGTACGCACCCCGTACACAACGTTTCATCAAGGTCATGTAAATACAGTGCCTTCGGAAAGTATTCTGACCACTTGACTTTTCCCACAATTTATTACGTTACAGCCTTATTCTAGATTTTTTTTTCATTTATGAGTGTTACAAAGACAACACATGTGATGCTGTAAATATCATATTTTATTTTTATTTTTTATTTTTTATTTATTTCACCTTTATTTAACCAGGTAGGCTAGTTGAGAACAAGTTCTCATTTGCAACTGCGACCTGGCCAAGATAAAGCATAGCAGTGTGAACAGACAACAACACAGAGTTACACATGGAGTAAACAATAAACAAGTCAATAACATGGTAGAAAAAAAAGAGAATCTATATACAATGTTTGCAAAAGGCATGAGGTAGGCAATAAATCGAGTAATTACAATTTAGCAGATTAACACTGGAGTGATAAATCATCAGATGATCATGTGCAAGAAGAGATACTGGTGTGCAAAAGAGCAGAAAAGTAAATAAATAAAAGCAGTATGGGGGGTGAGGTAGGTAAATTGGGTGGGTGGTTTACAGATGGACTATGTACAGCTGCAGCGATCGGTTAGCTGCTCGGATAGCAGATTTTTAAAGTTGTTGAGGGAGATAAAAGTCTCCAACTTCAAAGATTTTTGCAATTCGTTCCAGTCGCAGGCAGCAGAGAACTGGAAGGAAAGGCGTCCAAATTAGGTTTTGGCTTTAGGGATGATCAGTGAGATACACCTGCTGGAGCACGTGCTACGGGTGGGTGTAGCCATCGTGACCAGTGAACTGAGATAAGGCGGCACTTTACCTAGCATAGCCTTGTAGATGACCTGGAGCCAGTGGGTCTGACGACGAACATGTAGCGAGGGCCAGCCGACTAGGGCATACAGGTCGCAGTGGTGGGTCGTATAAGGTGCTTTAGTAACAAAACGGATGGCACTGTGATAAACTGCATCCAGTTTGCTGAGTAGAGTATTGGAAGCTATTTTGTAGATGACATCGCCGAAGTCGAGGATCGGTAGGATAATCAGTTTTACTAGGGTAAGTTTGGCGGCATGAGTGAAGGAGGCTTTGTTGCGGAATAGAAAGCCGACTCTAGATTTGATTTTGGATTGGAGATGTTTGATATGAGTCTGGAAGGAGAGTTTGCAGTCTAGCCAGACACCTAGGTACTTATAGATGTCCACATATTCTAGGTCGGAACCGTCCAGGGTGGTGATGCTAGTCGGGCGTGCGGGTGCAGGCAGCGAACGGTTGAAAAGCATGCATTTGGTTTTACTACCTTTATAGAGCAGTTGGAGGCCACGGAAGGAGTGTTGTATGGCATTGAAGCTCGTTTGGAGGTTAGATAGCACAGTGTCCAAGGAAGGGCCGGAAGTATACAGAATGGTGTCGTCTGCATAGAGGTGAATCAGGGAATCGCCCGCAGCAAGAGCAACATCATTGATGTATATAGAGAAAAGAGTCGGCCCGAGAATTGAACCCTGTGGTACCCCCATAGAGACTGCCAGAGGACCGGACAACATGCCCTCCGATTTGACACACTGAACTCTGTCTGCAAAGTAGTTGGTGAACCAGGCAAGGCAGTCATTAGAAAAACCGAGGCTACTGAGTCTGCCGATAAGAATATGGTGATTGACAGAGTCGAAAGCCTTGGCCAGGTCGATGAAGACGGCTGCACAGTAATGTCTTTTATCGATGGAGGTTATGACACCATTTAGTACCTTGAGCGTGGCTGAGGTGCACCCGTGACCGGCTCGGAAACCGGATTGCACAGCGGAGAAGGTACGGTGGGATTCGAGATGGTCAGTGATCTGTTTGTTGACTTGGCTTTCGAAGACCTTAGATAGGCAGGGCAGGATGGATATAGGTCTGTAACAGTTTGGGTCCAGGGTGTCTCCCCCTTTGAAGAGGGGGATGACCGCGGCAGCTTTCCAATCCTTGGGGATCTCAGATGATACGAAGGAGAGGTTGAACAGGCTGGTAATAGGGGGTGCGACAATGGCGGCGGACAGTTTCAGAAATAGGGGGTCCAGATTGTCAAGCCCAGCTGATTTGTATGGGTCCAGGTTTTCCAGCTCTTTCAGAACATCTGCTATCTGGATATGGGTAAAGGAGAAGCTGGGGAGGCTTGGGTGAGTAGCAGCGGGGGGGGGGGCGGGGCTGTTGGCCAAGGTTGGAGTCGCCAGGAGGAAGGCATGGCCAGCCATTGAGAAATGTTTGTTGAAGTTTTCGATTATCACGGACTTATCAGTGGTGACCGTGTTACCTAGCCTCAGTGAAGTGGGCAGCTGGGAGGAGGTGCTCTTGTTTTCCATGGACTTTACAGTATCCCAGAACTTTTTGGAGTTAGAGCTACAGGATGCAAATTTCTGCTTGAAAAAGCTGGCCTTTGCTTTCCTGACTGACTGCGTGTATTGGTTCCTGACTTCCCTGAACAGTTGCATATCGCGGGGGCTCTTCGATGCTATTGCAGTTCGCCACAGGATGTTTTTGTGCTGGTCGAGGGCAGTCAGGTCTGGAGTGAACCAAGGGCTATATCTGTTCTTGGTTCTGCATTTTTTGAACGGAGCATGCTTGTCTAATATGGTGAGGAAGTAACTTTTAAAGAATGACCAGGCATCCTCAACTGACGGGATGAGGTCAATATCCTTCCAGGGTACCCGGGCCACGTCGATTAGAAAGGCCTGCTCGCAGAAGTGTTTTAGGGAGCGTTTGACAGTGATGAGGGGTGGTCGTTTGGCCGCGGACCCGTGGCGCATACAGGCAATGAGGCAGTGATCGCTGAGATCTTGATTGAAGACAGCAGAGGTGTATTTGGAGGGCAAGTTGGTCAGGATAATGTCTATTAGGGTGCCCATGTTTACGGATTTAGGGTTGTACCTGGTGGGTTCCTTGTTGATTTGAGTGAGATTGAGGGCATCAAGCTTAGATTGTAGGACTGCCGGGGTGTTAAGCATATCCCAGTTTAGGTCACCTAACAGAACAAACTCTGAAGCTAGATGGGGAGCGATCAATTCACAGATGGTGTCCAGGGCACAGCTGGGAGCTGAGGGGGGTCGGTAGCAGGCGGCAACAGTGAGAGACTTATTTCTGGAGAGATTAATTTTTAAAATTAGAAGTTCGAACTGTTTGGGCATAGACCTGGAAAGTATGACAGAACTTTGCAGGCTATCTCTGCAGTAGATTGCAACTCCTCCCCCTTTGGCAGTTCTATCTTGATGGAAAGTGTTATAGTTGGGTATGGAAATCTCTGAATTTTTGGTGGCCTTCCTAAGCCAGGATTCGGACACGGCAAGGACATCGGGGTTGGCAGAGTGTGCTAAAGCGGTGAGTAAGGCAAACTTAGGGAGGAGGCTTCTGATGTTGACATGCATGAGGCCAAGGCTTTTTCGATCACAGAAGTCAACAAATGAGGGTGACTGGGGACATGCAGGGCCTGGGTTTACCTCCACATCACCCGAGGAACAGAGGAGTAGTAGGATGAGAGTGCGGCTAAAGGCTATCAAAACTGGTCGCCTAGAGTTGGGGACAAGGAATAAAAGGAGCAGATTTATGGGCGTGGTAGAATAGATTCTGGGCATAATGTGCAGACCAGGGTATGGTGGGGCACGGGTACAGCGGAGGCAAGCCCAGGCACTGGGTGATGATAAGAGAGGTTGTATCTCTGGACATGCTGGTCTCAATGGGTGAGGTCACCGCATGTGTGGGGGGTGGGACAAAGGAGGTATCAGAGGTACGGAGAGTGGAACTACGGGGTCCATTGCAAACCAAAACAATGATAACTAGCCTGAACAACAGTATACAAGGCATATTGATATTTGAGAGAGACATACAATAAGGCATAAAGTGATTGCAGGTCTTGATTGGGAGAGCTAGCTAAAACAACAGGTGAGATAACAGCAGCTAACACAGCAACAGCAGGTAAAAATGGCGACGACTAGGCAGAGAGGGTCGGATTAACTACACACAGATCCTGAGTTAAAGCACAGAGCCGACAGATAAAACACAAATAAACGGAATGGAGTACCGTGAATTAATGGACAGTCAAGCAGGCATCAGCTATGTAGTTAAGTGATCATAGTGTCCAGGGGGCAGCCGTAGATGGAGCAGTGAGGCCTCCACTAAGCTAGCCCGCGGCGTTTAAAGTTAGTAGCCCGGGGGGTGGTCTGCTCAGACGGAGGGGGTCTGCTCAGACGGAGGCCGGTTGAGGGCACAGCGGATGGAGTATTCGTCTGCAGACCAGACGTGGTCGTGTCGACAGAGAATCCAAGCCGGATGGCGATGGCGAAAGAGAGGTTGTGAATTGTAGAATTGTGTTTGCTAACTGGTGCTAGCTTCGTGATTCAGACAGCTAGTCATGGGTAGCAAGCTAGCAGAAGATGGAGGTCTGTTTTTAGCCACGCCGTGCATTTCCGTCGGTAGATTAGTGGGGTTCCGTGTGGTAGAGGGGACCAATCCAATTGTCAAAATAGTTATAGTGGCCTAAGAAGATTGTTCGATAGACCTGTTCAGATAGCAGCCGATATGCTCAAGACAGCTAACGATTAGCGGGCCGCAGTTAGCATATGGGCGTTCAGGTTACGTCGCGATGGAGGGGCCAGTTGAATAACTCCCTCGGGCAGATAACGTCGGTATCCCAGTCGTGAAGGCCCGGTGGGGCTCCGCATCGGCAGTAAAACGGGTCCGGATAGGTGATTGTAGCCCAGGAGTGGCTGATGGAACTCTTCAGCTGGCTAGCTCCGGGATAATTGGTGTTTGCTCCGGAATTGATGTTAGCCAATAGTCACTCGGATAGCAGCTAGTTAGCTGCAAGATCCAGGTGTAAATGTCCAGAGCTTGCGGTAAAAATCCGGGGATATGGAGAGAAAATAGGTCTGGTATGCTCTGGTCTGAGTCGCGTACAAAACTGGCAATAGTTTTCCGAGCTAAAGGATAGCTGATGAGCGCTAGCTGTGGTTAGCTGAACTACTAACGTTAGCTTGTGAGCTGGCTAACTTCTGGCTAGCTTCTGTTGTAGATTTCGGATACGAGGTGAATAATACTTTTGAGGAAAAAAAAACAGTTCCGCACCACATTTGGTGAGGTGGGTTGCAGGAGAGTGTTTTGAAGTTGAGTTTTTAAGAAGAAAAAAAATATATATATAAAAAGATGTGCGAAGAAAAATATATAAAATATATATACACGGGACAAGACGAGGACAAAGGACGTCTGACTGCTACGCCATCTTGGATTCGGATAATATTGATATGCTTAAAAAGACAGCATAACTACATTTACCAAGAAAAAGTTAATCAATTGTGGGCTCCTGAGTGGCGCAGCGGTCTAGGGCACTGCATCTCAGTGCAAAAGGTGTCATTACAGTTCCTGGTTTGAATCCAGGCTGTGTCACATCCGGCCGTGATTGGGAGTTCCATAGGGCAGCGCACAATTGCCCCAGCTTCGTCTGGGTTTGGCCGGGGTAGGCCGTCATTGTAAATAAGAATTTGTTCTTAACTGACTTCCCTAGTTAAATTGTCTATTTGGCAAATCTAAGAATTGACTGTCTAGCCACACTGTGTGGCTCCATTGGTAGAGCATGGCGGTTGCAATGGCAGGATTGTGGGTTTGATTCCCATGGGGGACCAGTATGGGAAAAAGTCAAAATATGTAAGGTGTTTTTTAACCAAGGTAGCCAGGTGCACAGTGTTTCCTCCGACAGGGTCGGAGGCGCGCTGTGTTAAGAAGCAGTACGGCTTGTTTGAGTTGTGTTTCGGAGGACGCATGGCTTTCGGCCTTCGTCTCTCCCGAGCCCGTACGGGAGTTGTAGCGATGAGACAAGATAGTAATTACTAACAATTGGGGAGAAAAGGGGGTAAAACATTTTTTTTTTTTTTAAATGCAATTAAATCAAATCAAATTTATTAGTCACATACACATGGTTAGCAGATGTTAATGCGAGTGTAGCGAAATGCTTGTGCTTCTAGTTCCGACAATGCAGTAATAACAACAAGTAATCTAACCTAACAATTCCGCAACTACTACCTTATACACGCAAGTGTAAAGGGATAAAGAATATGTACATAAAGATATATGAATGAGTGATGGTACAGACGGCATAGGCAAGGTGCAGTAGATGGTATAGAGTACGGTATATACCTATGAGATGAGTACTGTAGGGTATGTAAACATAAAGTGGCATAGTTTAAAGTGGCTAGTGGTACATGTATTACATAAAGATGGCAAGATGCAGTAGATGATATAGAGTACAGTATATACATATACATAAGAGATGTGTAATGTAGGGTATGTAAACATTATATTAGGTGGCATTGTTTAAAGTGGCTGGTGGTACATTTTTACATAATTTCCATCAATTCCCATTTTTAAGGTGGCTGGAGCTGAGTCAGTTTGTTGGCAGCGGCCGCTAAATGTTAGTGGCGGCTGTTTAACAGTCTGATGGCCTTGAGATAGAAGCTGTTTTTCAGTCTCTCGGTCCCTGCTTGGATGCACCTGTACTGACCTCGCCTTCTGGATGATAGCGGGGTGAACAGGTAGTGCTTGGGTGGTTGTTGTCCTTGATGATCTTTATGGCCTTCCTGTGACATCGGGTGGTGTAGGTGTCCTGGAGGGCAGGTAGTTTGCCCCGGGTGATGCGTTCTGCCGACCTCACTACCCTCTGGAGAGCCTTACGGTTGTGTGCGGAGCAGTTGCCGTACCAGGCGGTGATACAGCCCGACAGGATGCTCTCGATTGTGCATCTGTAGAAGTTTGTGAGTGCTTTTGGTGACAAGCCAAATTTCTTCAGCCTCCTGAGGTTGAAGAGGCGCTGCTGCGCCTTCTTCACAACGCTGTCTGTGTGGGTGGACCAATTCAGTTTGTACGTGATGTGTACACCGAGGAACTTAAAACTTTCCACCTTCTCCACTACTGACCCGTCGATGTGGATAGGGGGGAGCTCCCTCTGCTGTTTCCTGAAGTCCACAATCATCTCCTTTGTTTTGTTGACGTTGAGTGTGAGGTTATTTTCCTGACACCACACTCCGAGGGCCCTCACCTCCTCCCTGTAGGCCGTCTCGTCGTTGTTGGTAATCAAGCCTACCACTGTAGTGTCGTCCGCAAACTTGATGATTGAGTTGGAGGCGTGCATGGCCACGCAGTCGTGGGTGAACAGGGAGTACAGGAGAGGGCTCAGAACGCACCCTTGTGGGGCCCCAGTGTTGAGGATCAGCGGGGTGGAGATGTTGTTACCTACCCTCACCACCTGGGGGCGGCCCGTCAGGAAGTCCAGGACCCAGTTGCACAGGGCGGGGTCGAGGCCCAGGGTCTCGAGCTTGATGACGAGTTTGGAGGGTACTATGGTGTTAAATGCTGAGCTGTTTAAATGAGGTGTGTTTGCTAGGGATCGGGGAAAAGTGTGACACTAATCTGGCCCCCGAGGACAGGAATTGACTAGGCCTGTTCTAAACAATTATATATGTAAAACAAAACAAGACAATGACTAAGTTTGATTTATTCTAAATGAAGATATATTAGGACACATAATAATCTATCATAACTAGCATGACTAGTAGAGTTACTTTGCTTATGCTCAATTATTTTCTTATAGTGAATCTAAAGACAGTTATGGGTAGGAAGTTGTGTTCCACATGGACATTAAGAGGTCTGAAATGCCTCCAGAGACAGGTGATGACACATCTTTGGGCTTCAACAAGCATGGGACAGGAATATATTGGGCATCTTGGCTAATGGATGATTATTGTTGGGATTTTTATAATGTACCATCAAATACTTGCCAAGTCCAGTGGTTCTCAACCTTTTTTTGGTAATTGAAGGTCCAATCACATATTGCTCTGCCCATAGTGCCCCCAAAGTACCGACTCATATGCATTTTAAATGTAGGCATATCATATGAAATGATTCTAAGTACCCCCCTTTGGATATTGGTTCCTGGTTATACGAATGGTGTAAGCATTGGCTAGAGTTTAAATCCATGCGAGAAAGTGTACTAGTGCACACTTAGGGAAAAGTATGGACATTTAAGACACAGAGACAGGAGACGCAGCCAAAGAAATTAGACGAAGCCGAGCAACGAAAACAGGAATTTACACCATGTCATGGTTCCCGGGAAATTTAAGTCGAAAAGACTGCTAGTTCAAAATTGCAAATCATTTTAAAATGAATATATATTCAGATCGAAATTCACTCAAGAAATGTTCAACCCTACTAAAAATAATGCGATTACGTACCTTTGACGAAGGGAAAGGGCGTCAGAAGATCTTCTAGTTCTAGTTACAGCACAATAAACATGGTCATGGCCACCAACAACATATAAGGGGTGTAATAACAGCCGTGGTTGATGCTTTTTGCCTATTCGGAAATTACGATATGAAACGGTGATTTGAACCTTCTGCCCAACACGTGGGTAAGGCGGCACCCCACTTCTGATACATATCGAGTGATTTCTGATGAAAGTTCTCGACTATATTGACTGATTGGTTCTGTATGGTGTATGAATGCCCTGACTTCTGCTGAGGCCATATCACTGTAAATGCTGCATGGCCAGTGCAGACATCGGATTGACCATGCACCCAGATGAACAATGCATTTCTCTCTCCAGTTTGCACTCTCCCGACAATTTGTGCACATTCATTGTTTCATACCTTCATTGTGTGAATTGTTTGCGTATATCAATTCCCCATCACATATATCACCAGTAGTACATTTACCGTTAATTCCTATCATTTCTAATCTACGCGTGTTACTTCGGTAACGGTCATTTATTTGAATGCGTTCAATATTATTATTCCAGTCTTCACATTCTCATTGTCTGAGTGAACACATTGTTTGCATAATGAACAACCTATGCTACACTTGTGAGAAACAAGTTTTGGTTTATTTCATTCCATTTACGAGTTTTGTCCATTTAATCAGTATTTTGTTTGGTGCGCTTCTGTCAATGTTGAGTAAGGACACGCACGCATAGAAGTAGGCCTATAGGCTACATGGCCTACATGCAAATGTAGGCATAGAAATGTGCCCATTTGGGGATCTGATAGTATTTCTGATTGACAGGTAAGGGTGCTATCGAGCGGCTAGATGTTCTTTACCATTCGGCCATCAGATTTGCCACCAATGCTCCTTATAGGACACATCACTGCACTCTATAAACTGGTCATCTCTGACTACCCGTCGCAAGACCCACTGGTTGGTGTTTATTTATAAAACCCTCTTAGGTCTCACTCCCCCGTCTGAGATATCTACTGCAGCCCTCATCTTCCACATACAACACCCGTTCTGCCAGTCACATTCTGTTAAAGGTCCCCAAAGTACACACATCCCTGGGTCGCTCCTCTTTTCAGTTCGCTGCAGCTAGCGACTGGAACAAACACTCCTACTGGACAGTTTTATCTCAATCTCTTCATTCAAAGACTCAATCATGGACACTCTTATGGACAGCTGTGGCTGCTTTGTGTGATGTATTGTTGTCTCTACCTTCTTGACCTTTGTGCTGTGAACTATGCCCAATAATGTTTGTACTGTGTTCTGTTGCTACCATGCTGTGTTGTCATGTGTTGCTACCTTGCAATGTTGTCTTGGGTCTCTCTTTATGTAGTGTTGTGTTCTCTCTCTTGATGTGTTTTGTCCTAAAATTATATTGCATTTATTTATAAAAAATAAAAAAAATCCCAGGCCCTGTCCCCACAGGAGGCCTTTTGCCTTTTGTTGGGCCTTCATTGCAAATAAGAATTGTTCTTAACTGACTTGCCTAGTTAAAGGTTAAATAAAATAAAGCACCACCACTAATGAGCCGTGGAGCTTCTCAAAGTAATGTTTTCTTCACCTCAAACAGCAAGAAAAGTATATTTTTAAATGCAGAGAATTATAATAGATCCTCAGCATATTTGAAAAAATCTTTCCAGTTCTCTCCCTTTCGATAACCACTCAGCGTGAAAGCGAAAAATGTCATGCTTTGATCCAGTGGAAATGTCGTAAAATAGGCCTACCTGATTGCATCTCGTGAATGCTTGACTCAGTGGAAACATCATAAAATAGGCCTACCTGATTGCTTCTTATCAGTGCTTGACATGCTGAAATAGGTTTGGGTACTCATTTTGGGTGCTCCTGCCTAAGTCAAGCACTGCTTCTTATCCCTTGAGCAAATAGCCTACAGCTGTGTCGGTACCTAGCTCACTGGCAGGGAAACAGAGGGCCCAGAATATTTTACACAATGTAACAAGCTCGCTAGGTAAAGCTTTGGGTTGGAACTAACCTAACAAGTTCACTAGGGAAAGCTTTGGGCTGGAACCAACTTTGTATAAACTATGTTTCAAGGTTGTTGCAGACAGCCAATGTGTAGCCAATGTGATTTATAAGATGTTTATTTTATCAGGATATTTTCTACCTGCAGACTGCAATGTTTATATTTGTTAGCTTTATGTAGACTATTTTTACATAGTTGGCAATGGCAATAGAAGTTACTTTTTAAACTTTGTATCATTTTAATTTAGATTTGGATCGAATTTTGATTAACCACATGACAAGGATTTTCAGATATGAAGACGTCATTAATCAAATGAAACTGTTTTACAAAATGTGAAAACCATAACGGCACACAGATTGGTAGAAATGGTAGGATAAGTTGGCATTCAAAATGAGAAAGGTTGCCAACTCCTCATGTAGCCTATTGCTGGCAACTTCAGGAGAGTAATTGCAGAATCTGCGAAAACCAGCAGGAGGAAAATAGTTGGGTCAGGTTACGTTTTTTTCCCCCTTCTGGTTTTGTCGATCTCTGGCGCCCTCAAGGCATTTGTCTTATTTCATCAAACTGTAAGCTTAACGCATCAGACAAGCTCAATGCGTATAGTTGATTTTTTTAAACACAGAGTGTGTCTATATATGGAAAAAAACTGCAGTCAATTGATTGGTCGAAAGAACAGACGACTCTCGGTTTACCAAGATCTTTTTTAGTCGGGGACAGACCTAATGCAAATATTTGCAATACAAACCTCCCATGTATTGAATGTAGCCTACAAATAACATTGGCAGCACAATATTCACAAAAGAGCAAATCGAGACGGATGATCTAACCTATTTTAATGACAAACAATATGTCATTAGCTACAGCATCCTAACAGAATATAGATCAATTGACTTGAGTATCATTGTCAAAAGTTCTCAAAACCAGACCGGGATAAATGATGTGAACATTTTGTTAGGCCTGTGGTTCACTGGATAGCCAGCTACAAAATGGTGACCTTTCCGTGATGGGTCTCACACTGGGCTGGAGTTAAAAATAATATAAAACATTTTGATCAAAAGCTCATTAGCTTGTTCAGCAGTCTCTTTATGGCCCAACTTAAAATAAAATTAAATGTTTGCCCTCCAGCACCAGACAACACGCAGTAATTAACCTTCTCATTTCAATTACTTTCATAATAAACTTTATAAAAGCAGACTTGTCTTTTCAAATATTGAGATTGTGAACCCTAAAAAAAAAAAAAAAATCTTTCACCAACAATATTGAGCTTTTCCTTCTTAGTCATGAGGCATTCTCACTCGCTCAAATGCAGATAGTGGGCAATTGATCAAACTTGCAGTTGACATAAAGCCTAGAACAACCGAGAAAACACACGAGGCCATGGTCAGTGATAGCGCCTTCAGACGTTGAACTTTAATAAATTAAAAGGCTGTGGTAACATTTGAGCTCTGCAGGGGAAGTGACATGAAGATGGTTCACATCACTCTTCTACTCTCGACATCAATAAAGCTCAACAAGGACGCAGGATATTCATGTTCACCTTCCTGCTACCATAACATATTGATAGTATGACTTGTGAAAATGCTGATTAACACACACACAATTTCTACCCTTTGGAAACTTTCAGCATTCTGTAATTAAAATTGATGTATTAACATAACATATGAAAACTATAAAAGGCAACCATTGCAAATGTGAGTCCAGGGTAGTGGACGTTCACTCAAGACCAGGGGATAAAGGCAGGGGTGGAGGGCAGTAGTGAGGAGGGAGATGGGCAGGATAGGGCATTTTCTGGAAAGTTTACATATACACTCCTCCCCATGCATTTAAAAGCACTGGATTTGTGTAATCGTTGGAGGGAATTACCACCCTATTTTTTGCAACAGTCAATTCCTTTGAAATCCATGAAGGGAAGTGAACAAGTGCACACTAAGGGCAGAGGGGATGAGAATCGGGACACTGTCTAGGTTTCTCAGCATCTCGACAGTCAACTGGGGGATTTTATTCACAGCCTAGATACAGATTGTCCAGGGTCCGTGTGCTCCTAGTGTCAGTGGGATCCTCTTAGTTGCCCACAATGCTGGGGTCGTGTGCAGAGTCTGGCAGTGTGGAGTCATGGCAGTGGTACAGAAAACAGTTTCCCCAGCAGCTGTAGCAGATGAGAAACAGGGCTGCCAGGAACACTAAGGCACAAATGGTACATGGCTTCCTCTCCAGAAGGAAGCTGAGCAGGTAGAAGCCCATGAACATTGAGTGATTGAACCATAAGGCCGGATTCAGGGGTTTCGGGATGAGGAGGACTGGGAGCAACCACTGAAGGCAGTACATTGTCTGCGAGGGGGAAGCGAAATCACACCAACCTCAAACAGTTGGCCACAGGGCTAGATGGAATGACACACAGTGCGGTTTCCTAACCACGGCAGATGTGACGTGGGAGCAGGTTGTAACCGTTTACCTTCAGGTTAGGCCTAAAGAAAGGAAAGGATACAGTAAATAAAAAGTTGCAGACAAGCATCAGTTATACGTTTCTCTTTGACATGACATAGTTAGCCATATTTCCCTGCAAATGCAAAAATAGCTCAACTTGGTCACGCTCTCATCACCTAGCTACGCTAGTCTGCTCACCCAAAAGGCCCAAGCAGCTAGTGCTACGGATATGTTGGGTTAGATCGAGCACAACAAATATCTTTCATTGCATTAAAGGCAAGTTAACTATGGTGGGGTTGATTTGGTTGACTAGCTGCAGTTAGTAACACTATAATGTTAGCTAGCTAGCTTCAAGAAGAAAACAAGTAGGGACATCAAACATTCAGCCTGCTGCACAGACTATGGATGCTCTAGTCTAGAGCACCTGGTTAAATTGTCGTTAATAGCATTTTCTAACTCTCTCCATGGTTAAAGTAGTAAGAAATTCATGTCATTGTTGTAAAAATATGTGAGGGTGCTAAATTTACAATCATCCTAATTGGAAATTCTTTTGACATTGAATTCTTATATTTTGCAAAATGTCCCTATGGTGGACAGAACGTGTTACTAAATTGCAGATTAACGTTTCCACCACAAACCAATTACAGGAAATACACATACTTTTTACCACAGATTGGTGTTGATACTATAAAAGATTATAGTCATCTGAATTACACAAAATCTATGGATTAAAACAAATCTTTGGTTTTGTACCATTGGTTTGGTCGTGTACACTGGTATTCGCAGGACTTAGAACTCTGTTGTCATGTTTCGAATTCAAATGGAATGAATGGCCACACATCAATACGACGATTTGAGAGTCAAACTATCACTTAAATTACAGACAACCGTTGATATTAGGGCAGGGACGATACCAGTATGTCGATACTCAGTACCATGGCAAGGAAACAAAACACGAAGCGGATTCTTTAGGAAAACAGCCCTAATGCTGGAAACATGTTGTCATCCAGAGTCACCTTTATTCTTTTCCAAGCTATAGCACACGATATTTTACATAAAGAATCTTTAAAACACACTGTTTTCCTTTTCGGCATTGGAAAAAATTACTGCGATACTGGCATTATCACAGCCCTAGTTCAGATCCTATGACGGGTCATGATTCGTTAAATAAAAGTTTAATAAAGCAACTGATTTGTTTCCTTCCCCGTTTCGGCAGCCTCCCAAAATCTCCAATGCCATTCTAGAATTTAGATGACTGTCTTCAACAAATTCTCTTCTAACTAGTGATGTAAAAATTATTCTCCGATTCTGTGTGGCTTTTGATTAGTTTTAGTTTAAGAGCGCATACAACCCAAACGTTTACCCCGTTCTATTGATTTCAATTTGATATTGATGGACAGAAAAAGTGTTGCATTACAATACCATTTGAATCAAAATTCAACACTTAAGAATGTAGCTAGGTGTTTCTACAAGTTGTCCTCTAAGCAGTGATTAGTGCTGAGCGATTAACCCAAAATGTCTGTTATTTTTCGGCTTTTAAAACACATAATTGACTGAAGTCGGTTCAATTATTTGAATTACATTTAGTTCTGGGGTTTTCCTGTGAGCTCGATGTGCAGAACTGTTCGATGTAGTAGGGAATTGTAGTTTCCAACAGGCCAATATTCCACATAGTTCAGCACAGAAAACGTGGTAATTAACTACAATGACCATAATCCACTGTGTGCACCCTTAAACTTCAGAGCGGGCGCCCGATTGACAGGGATAGAAAGCAGTTGCTTCGCGAGCCTGAAAATACATTATCTAAGTGATTGATAGTTTGTATTCAGCAGTCATAAAAATATCCCTTATTTAACTTTGAAGAATACTATAAATTGTGATTTTGTCAGACAGCATAAGCAGCAGCTCTAAATGAGAACTTGGAATGAAACAAAGTCACCAAATATTTTATTAAAGTAAGGTGAATAAATTATGATTAATAAGCGATGAGCAGCAATGGGCAGTCACTACCATCATTGGACTTTTAATTGTTTTATTCTGTGTTACAGCATTCAACGCACATAATGCATAGTACATTTAATGTCAAAACAAATAATTCAAACCAAAATCCATATTTTTCTTATTTTTTATAATCGAACTAAAACCAAACCGACCTCAAAAAGCACTAATCGTTCAGCACTACCAGTCAGGCATTATTCCCTGATTCCTGTGGTTTTGAGCAATGTTAGTTTTAACAGGACGTGCAACCTAATCTCCCCCCTCTTGCGCTATTGAACATAATCGATGAGTGATTAACAAAAAAGTGTTGCCTTTCTCTTTCTACTGCCGTATCAAAATGCTAAATTCCAAAATGTAGCTGACCGTCCTCTAAAGCCGGGTGTACACTACATGATTTTGGTCCTGATTTAGCTGTCACAGACAAGTTTGAGATCGGAGACAAAATCCCCATGTCGTTGCCAACTCGGGGCGCGGCTGTCACCGACGCTCGTTTAATGTGAGCAGGTCAGAGACGCAATTTGAGGGCTACCGATCGCGTCTGAGCAATCCCAGACAGCCCGATATTTTCAAACGTTTGATTTTATTGGCACAAAATCTGCAATGCTCTTGTAGTGTGAGTTGTGCAATGACATGTTATAAGAACGATGATCAGTAAGACAATGAGAGCTTGCCAGAGAAGCCAGAGAGATATTGTTTTACTTCACCCGGAATGTGTAGACTCTCGAGCAGGAGCGATGACTACTAGTATGCGTTTGGACTTGCCTTTAACCAAAGTGTCAAATCTTTACAGCTCTGTTCACAAGCAACGTTACTCAACTCAATTACTCAAATGTTGGCTAGAAAATAACTCCGTATTGAACGCATGAATGTCTGACTGTTTTTGAGAGACAGCGTGGTGGTATAGAGAATCCTCATGACCAAGTAAAGAATTGTTGATAAAAATGGCATAAGGAAGATGGTTTGTTAAAGAAGAATGGTAGAAAGTGTAAGCAGAGTAAGCTTGACGCCAGATTGAAGACAGGCTGAGAAATAGAAGAGAGTGAGGGCGAAGTATCGGAGGAGGTAGGTGTGGTGAAGTTCTCGGAGCCCAAGGCTTGTACCAAGGGTCAGGATAAAGATGAGTCTGACGGTAGGAGTGGAATTTTGGGAAAAAGTGGACCCTTGCCTTTTGGCTGGTCCATTTGTGGTTTCAGCGTGGATTTCAGGTGTTGTGGAATCGGTGAAGGTAACCAGAAGTGGTCTTGTGATAATTGTTTGTGTTTCTTCTGGACAGAGGGTGATGCTCGTCGTTTGGTGCGACGCAGAATGGTGAAACAGAAGAGTCGTTGTCTGTTCTTTTGAGTTTTGATGTTGATTCTTTGCCCGACAAAGTGATGTTAGGAGCTTTTGTGACGATAGCATTATGTTGTTACAAGTGTCAAGCTTATGGGCATGTGGCAGCCATGTGTGGGAGGGAGGTTCCTAGGTGTGAGAAGTGTGCAGAAGGGCATGAGATAAAGGAATGTGTAGCATTGGGGAAAGTAGTGGTAGGTGTTAATTGTAAGGGTGCCCATGGGGTTGGGGATCAGAAATGTCCGATGCGAGAGAGGCAGGTTGAGGTTTCCAGGGTTAGAGTTGTGCAGAAGTTGTCATCTGCTGAGGCAGTGAAGAAAGTAGAGGAAGATAGGTCAAGGGGGAAGGATCCTGAGAGGAGTGGTGTGAGTAGTAGATCTGAACCAGTAGAGGGATAGGCCAACAAGTGATAAACATTTCAGTAAGATTGGATTTTTTACTGATTACAGGGTTAGATGGTAGGGTATTTGTTTATTTTCATGCAAAGTATAAGGAAGTTATACTCCAGTCTAGTAGCTGGCGGTAATGCAACACTTATTGGATGTCAACTGCTGTTAAACCTCATTGAAGAAGTGAAGCATCTTGTGTGTGACACCCTGGTTGTGTTCGGATAACCATACATACATACTTAATGACCATTTACTACATACTATTAGTTAATTTGAATGTACTGTAAACAAACGGTACCCTTTCACTTGAGCATACTAGCCCTACACCTGTGTACCGGAAATTGATTATGTTGTTATGCAACCTCTTGATAGCTTGATAACATAACAAGTCAGACATTTTTGTGTTTGTAAATTCAATCTGGAGTGCCATAGTAAACGGGTGCTGAGCGTTCGTAAATTAATTAGTTATTCTGCACTCTGGTACACTCAGACAAGAGTGCTCTGAAATTGAGTAAATAGCCAGAGCGAATGTATGTCCATTGACAACGCACAACAACTACACCACTTAGCTAAGAATGACGTGAATAATCAAGTCAATAAACGTTGGGTAGTTAGTTAAATAGCATATAATTAATATACTGGCAAGTTGAATGTATTAGTAGCCAACTAACGAGGTAACGTAAACTCACGTAAACTCGTACATCGCCTTGGTCCGTACAATTGCCCTTATTTTAACGCCCCAAAAACGTAATACTTCCAGATCAACTGTAATGTCAATACCATTGTAAAGCACTATTTCTCCCCTTTCCAACAAAATCAATTACATGACCTAAACACTGCCCGTTTCTGCATAATTCAAGCAGGCAATGAGCCCCGTCGGGTCTTTTTAAAAATGGCGGTGGGGAAGCAAAACGAATGCGTGATAGTGAGAAGGACAGATGTCGTGCGTGAAAATTGCTTTTTTCACTTGATCTGTCCAACTTATCACCTTATTGCCTCTAAAAATGTAAATAAAACACTATAAAGAGTTTATATAATGTGTCATTACATACCTATTTGAAGGTTTGTGTCGAATTTGAATCGGGGTTTTAGGGCGGTGCTAAAGTGATCTTAGAAGTAAACAGCGGCTTTGAGAATGATGATCGCATGCAATGATGCCGAAAAAAATTACTAGGTATCCACCCCTTACCCCTGTCACTGTTCATTTCTTGTTTTTAAACAATGAGAGAAGTGCTACACCTGGTGGAGAGAGATTGTAAGACAGAAATAGTTGCTTTATGCGTGCTGTACGTTACGACATGACACGTCAAGATGTAACGGAGGGTCAGTTTTTTCAACTTTTCTCCAATACTATAGAGCCATTACCATGTCGATCAACGCTTGAATAGAAACCTAGTTCACACCCCCGATTTTGAAGTCACCACAGTCGCTACAGTCCCATTAGTTTTCTTTGTAGCCTTGTTTGAATGTTGCGGTTACGCACATTTGTACGGAATGGGGTGAGTTTACGTTAGCTAGCTAACTAACATACCGGTAGTACCTACTGCTGTAATGAATATGTATGCTATGCGGTTCGTAAGGATAGCGTAGCCAACACATTGTCAGCCAACGCCAATGTAGCGTAAATAATTATTAAGTCATTACTTTATTATATTGCTCAACATTTTCTTAACATTTGTCATAATTAGTTAATGCAGTTCATTTGTATCCACTCTCGTCGGACTTCGGCTGCATATATTCCGCCCTTTTCTTCAAATCTGAAACTGTGAAACCACATCGATTTCCTGAAGAATTGCATTATGGGCCCAAAAAGTAAGGAAATGTGTCGAACTGCTTTGCTTTATCTTGGCCAGGTCTCAGTTGCAAATGAGAACTTGTTCTCAACTAGCCTACCTAGTTAAATAAAGCTGGGGGAAAAAATTTGGGGAACTTTTGGCATACTAACTCTATCCATACTATGACCAATAACCATACTACATGCTCAATTTACGTCAAATAGTACGTTTAGTACGAGTATTCGAACACAGCTCCTGTCTTTAGTGTACACCCGTCATGTAAAAATATCCAATTTAGGCTACATATGGTTTTTGAATGGTAGTAGTTTCAACAGTGCATACAACCGGATTTTCCCTCTAAATCGTTAAGTGATTTATTGCCAATTGTCAAAGTTTTTTGTGCGTGTGCAGTTTACAAAGTGCTTGTTTAAAAAAATACATAGTACATTTTAGGTTTCCCGATATATCACGTATTGTTTCTGCATATTGGTTATTGATTTGGACACGTTCAAACTGTTTTGACTTTGGACTATTTATCAAAAGGTCTTGTCAACAGGAAACAGTGACAGAACATTATACTGTAATGTTAAACTTAAGTTTTATGAGTAACGTTATACATTTAACTTCCAACATTAATTGCCAATGGTATCGTAATTCATTGTGTAAAAACTGCTGAATAAATCCAAAAACATGCTGTGAAAGATTTATTTTGATAATATATCACCAAAACGAGTAGTTAGCTAGAGAACGTTAGCTTGTTCGGTTAATAATTAACGTTAGCTGGCTAACGAGCTACTAGCTAGCTTACTTGCATAGCTAGCTAAAACAATCGTGTTGAAATAGTAGTTTGTAACAACTTGTCCAATTGAATTATACATAGCTAATATTTCGCGTTTGAAGCTAAGTATTTGAATAACACATCATACAAAGAATAGAAACAGACCTGTCAATTTCCAGGTTCATTCTTGATAGTTTTTTTTGACGGACTCCATTGCTGCTGCCTAGACGACTGCGTAGCAATCCCAGAGAGGAAGAGGCGGCGCCAGATTGGTCCCCTCCCGTCAAACTCTGTCCACGCGGGAATACAGAGATAAGCAAACCGATACCTATAGCAGACAACTCCCATTGTCAGGACGGACACAAGACCATCTCGTCATTAAACATTATACAGTATCTCTGGCTTTAATTACATTTCAATTACAAAACAAAAATAAATAGATGGTAACAAATTTGCCTTAGTGTAAATTATGTTCAAATTATTTTATTCACAATAAATATTATGAGGTCAATAATTCTATAGTTCCAAATTTTAAATAACGTCAAATATTTTTCAGGCTTTATTCTATTGTTCCTTATCCAATATTGCTGTCAGAGAAGCGGTAGCTTGAGCCCTCCAGATATGTTACAAAGGAAGGAGACGCGAATTCTCCTTCTTCGGTGGGGTTTATCGTCAGTTGGCATCCAACGTTATGGTGCATTACCGCCACCTATTGTATTGGAGTGTGGGCCAGAGACAGGGAGAAACTAAATCCTACCTGCCAGCCCTGTTGCTCTTAAAAAATATAAAACATTTGAGGCTATATCTAATGACGTTCTACTCAATATAGTCTTTAAATAAATTTCCTGTATCCCCTTTTCCCTCATACTAGATCTCATCATCTCTCTTTCCCTCCAATAATGTCCACACATTATCAATACATGCTCCACAGTCTCTGTTTCCTGGCAATACATTTTCCTGTTGGATGCTTTCCTATCACATGTAAGATCTTATTCAGCTGGCTCTGTCCCACCCTTAATCTTGGAAATACAGCCTCCTCTCTTCTGTCCTTTCCTGCCGTTATCCCCTCCCTAACTTTCCTCTGTACTTGAAATAAATGCCTGCCCTTAATATCTCTATTCCACTACTCCTGCCATTTCTCCAACATCACTGTCCATGTCATGCTTTTTGCATCTGCCTTGCTCATTGAAACTACCACATCAACATCCCCACTACTTAGTGCTTGTTTAGCCAGTACATCAACTGCCTCATTCCCCTCCACCCCCACATGAGCTCAGATCCATGTAAATATTATCTGTATACCCATTTGTTTACACCTGCCATGGGTTTGTAGCACCTCATAAAGCAGGTCTTGTCTGCTACGTGATATAAAGGACTGGATAAGCCTTAGCACTGCACATGAATCAGAACAAATAACTACTCTTTCTGGCTTAACTTCCTCCACCCACTGCAAGGCCAACAGTATGGCCATCATCTTCGCCATATATACAGCCAGATGATCTGTAATACGTTTCCTGACTCTCACCCCACATTCCTGCACTACAAATGCTGACCCAGTACGTCCTGTCCTTGGATCTTTTGAACCATCTGTGTAAATGGCCACAAAATCCTGATACACAGTATTCAGATGTCTCTTAAACAAATCAGATGGATCAACACCCTGCCTATCTTTCCCTAGTCTCTCCAATCAGATGGATCAACACCCTCCCTGTCTTTCTGTAGTCTCTCCAGATGGATCAACACCCTCCCTATCTTCCTGTAGTCTCTCCAATCAGATGGATCAACACCCTCCCTGTCTTTCTGTAGTCTCTCCAGATGGATCAACACCCTGCCTATCTTCCTGTAGTCTCTCCAATCAGATGGATCAACACCCTCCCTATCTTTCTGTAGTCTCTCCAATCAGATGGATCAACACCCTCCCTATCTTTCTGTAGTCTCTCCAATCAGATGGATCAACACCCTCCCTATCTTTCTGTAGTCTCTCCAATCAGATGGATCAACACCCTCCCTATCTTTCTGTAGTCTCTCCAATCAGATGGATCAACACCCTCCCTATCTTCCTGTAGTCTCTCCAATCAGATGGATCAACACCCTCCCTATCTTTCTGTAGTCTCTCCAATCAGATGGATCAACACCCTCCCTGTCTTCCTGTAGTCTCTCCAATACATCTAGATCTACTACTGGAGGTGGGAGTAGCCATGATGGATTCACATGGATAGCTTCCGTTGGACTAACCTCCCTTCCATACAGTCCCATCTCCTTCGCCTGGCTATTACCCGCCCATCCAAAGCTTGTGTTCTGTCTTCACTCATGTTCCCAGCATGCCTGTAAAATCCCTTTCGCAGGATGAGACACCCCATGTCCCTGTAGGCTGACCCAATAATTCCTTGCCAGCTGCTGTCTCCTGATCTGCAATGGCATTTCCCCCATCTCCACCTGTAGTGCAGCTACTGGGGAAGTCCGAAACGCCCCACTATTGAGTCCTTGTCCCTGTATGACATCTAGCCTTTCCAATGACGGACGGGTTGCCGAACCATATGCTATACTTCCATAGTCTATTACAGATCGAATCAATGCAACATATATGGTCTTCAATGAGGCACACCCAGTCCTTCCCTGTCAGACAGCGCATCACATTTAGGCCTACCTGGTTTGTTGTTGGTTTGTTTCAGGGTAGGGGGAAAAATGATGATTTTGATGATGTATCCTATACATTGCTCTAAGTCCAAGACTATCACATTATTACAACAGGCCAAATATTTTATTTTAGGCTTATCTTGCTATGATGCAGTTGTTGCTGCTTGTTGCTGTAAGGCATGTAGCTGAGGCACTACATGGTCATGACTCATGTAAGTAAGCCTTGTCCGAGCTATAATGCAGGAGCCTATCTCCTGTTTCTGTAGCATGAGGCAGCTGATGTAAAATTACACCCCCTGTGCTGGACTAGTCCGTTGTAGGGCCTTAATACTGAATGCCAAGCAAAGAGCATTTTATAGCCTTCGGTATGACTCAACAGGGATCAAACCTCAAATCTTCCAATCTCAGGGCCGACACTGTAACCACAAGGCCACTGAGTTGGTCTCATTACTTGACTTCAACTGGGGTTTTGAGAATGAACAGTGGTTTCATTAGGTAGCGGAGCTGTTGGTGAATAAGACAGACACATGCATGCTGAGAGAGACTGTTTACTGTACTGTATGGTCAGGTTTTCAACATATTGTGCATCATACCATTAAAGCTGGAATCCGTAGCGGTGAAACTCCCACGTCTGTTTGCAATATTTCAACAACAATGTAGTTACTTCAAACAACGAACACCATTTTTTCCCCCTCTGACATCATTGCACATCATTGCCGCAGGATTCTCCTCTACCCAGTTTCAAAAACAAAACAATAAGAAATGCGCCAGGGGGCGACCAGTTTCACCTTATGCAGATCTCAGCTTTAAAGGGTGACTGCGCTTCCTGATTTGACCTCGTTTTAGATTTAGTTGATTAAGAAATTCTAGCGGCCATGACTGAATTCAAACGTGAGTTGGTTTCGGGGTGTGGTTTGATTTGGCTGTCTCATGTGTGTGTTCGCAGGTGGGAAGAGTTAGCCAAATTATTTAGCCAATTAGCTTCAGCCAGCTGGTGTGCGACCGTGGCAAAATTGATTTGACTTTGGATAGCCTATATCCGGGACTAGGTATGAGGTTAAGTCATTGACGCATGTGGGCAGGACTGAAACAAACCCAACCTTCATTTATGCAGTCATGACCACAAGTCTGACAAAACTCCGTTTTGGACGAGACTGACTTTATGACCAAAGTTGTCCTATAAACACTTTGTAGTCCATTTTCACAGTAGAATATATGTTTCTGGCTCATATCGATGCCACATAAGCTGTTTTCGAGCCAAATAGGCACCCCATGTATGGAACAATCTACAACTAACTAGTGTACTGGTGCATCTCAGGCAGTTCAAATTGTGGATTGAGGACCTCTTTGCTGAGGAATATGATTGTTTCTCTTGAGTATGTTTTGTAATCTTGTATATTTGTATTATGCTGTAGTGGTAAATTGTGTATATGCAGGGCTCCCTTGTAAACTAGATATTGGTCTCAATGCTGCTAAAATAAAGGTGAAATAAATGTTTAAATATAACTTGCCTCATGGTCACCATATCACCTCCATTATACCCACCTTTGACCTCCTCCACAGATCCAACTGGGGCACGACACGAATGTGACAGCCAGGGTGAAAACCCAGGTCTCCTGTGTGCTAGAAGACAGCACTAGCCTGCTAAGCCAAAGCAACTCTTTAGGGTTAGGTTACTCACATGCGAATGTGGTCACCAAACTGGCTCCATTACACTTGCATCCTGAAGACAGTTGGCAGATTCTTGTATTGGATGCACACACTTAGAATTACAGATTTGTGGAGGAACTAAATTAGTGTTGTGTCTTTGGCATCATTAAAATGAAGACTGTTATTTTATCAAATCGATTCTCTATAATTATAAATGTGTGATTATTCTAATCATGTAAATGTAATTAACTAGGAAGACCAAGGAAAATATTCAGATCGCAAAGTTATAATTTTCCTAATACAACTTTTCAGATATTTTAATATCTGATCAATTAGTCTTCTAATTAATGAATTATTCTTTACCTCACGTTAGTCTCATTCCAAACGTCGTAAATTGTTGGTTATCTGCACGAACCCAGCATTTACTATGAATCATCCATACATCAATTGTCTCAATCATTTATTTACTAACTAACTAAATAATCACAGAAATGCATAAACAAACAGCAATATATATGGTTACAAGGAAATTATATTGGGATAAAGCGATATTATGGCTTGGTGGACAAAAGGGAAGTGGGTGTAGACTGAGAAAGGCTGGAATTACGCAAATAAGTCACTACACACTTGATAATTATATTCTTTGAAATGCTAATCCTTTGCACATGAACGCTCACTCATTCGGGAATAATTGCAATCAATCAATATATTTACGCTCAGTGTGTCGTTGTGATCTCTGTTGAAATCGTCAGTCTTTCCGTTGGAAAGTTCGTCCGCCCTCTCTCTCTCTTCCGTGGTTAGAATGAATACTTCAGAGTCCCATTCAGAAATATTCTTATAGAATAGATGTGTCGGCGGTTGTCGGTCCTCGCATTCACGGGTACATAATTACTAGCTGCAGACTAGTAATTAGTATCGAAGAGTAGCTCTTATTCTGTCGGATCGATAGTCTCAGAGTTTAACCACGTGGTATGGTTCAAAGATTCAGCAACCATTACAACCTTAGCTCCCTCGATGGTCAAGGTACGCATGGTCTCTACTCAAAACTTAGCTCCCTCTGTGATTGAGGTACTGATCTACTGGGAAATTCCCAAGGTGGGGGCTATATCCAGAACAGTAGGAAAGGGCTGTCCCATGACGCCAGATCAATGTCTGTACTCATGGGGCGGGCCTATGACTTAGTTAAACTCCAAAGGGAATTGGAGTTTCCTTCAATAAACAGTTTAAAATCACATTACATAATTTCACAAATAGTTTCATCTTTACTCATTCATTTTATACAACAATTAGACGCAAACCTCACAACTGAGACTCTTGTATGAACAGAGTTATGGTAATGTGGCTGTATTGTCTCTCATGAGTTTCACAAACATTAAACGAAATGGACCGGTCATAGCTGGATTCTCCCCCGACTGTATACACATTCTCCAAAACATGGACATTGTTCAGTTCTCAAGTTCTGTCATGTGGAAGACGTTCCTTTGTTCTCCTGTTAAACCATCTCTCTCTATACTGCCTGGCCATGAGGAGAGAGTCTCCTCTAGGAATTTATGACCTGAGATAACAGAGCCTGGGTGTAGGGGGAAGAGAGAGGTGGTGAGAGAGAGAGGGGGGGGGGGGGGGGATGGTGCTCGCTGTACTCAAAGAGGGCCAAGTCATGACATTAGGAATTCATGATGATATAGAGATACTGTAATTTGTAAACATGCAAACTGAATTGAGCCTGACTATAGTCTATGCCTTTAGCTACAGTAACACATTAGCATTAATTCCCTGGTAGTTTATTTCATTTTATAAGCCATAATCCTTTAGACTTTCCTATATCAATGATAACAATAGTAGAACATTTTATTCGCATAATGTTATTGGAAAGAGCTGGACCTAAGTATATGAGATGGGATGGAAGTATAGATAATGCATAGCCTTGGCTTGATTCCCCAGTTTCCATGGCAATCCTACCACTTCTCAATCTCTGAATCCTAGTGCATCCACCCATGTAATAGGCTAATATCAAAGTCGAGACATCTGAAGATACGCTGCTTAGAATATTTAGCCTGTGAATTGATTTCACTCTGAGAAGGGTGTTTTCTGCATACAAGGACTTGAAAAACGGGTTTTGCCATTTAGCCAAGCAGTACAAGCGATTAGGACCTCATAATCTCAATGAATTGGCTTGACAAAATTATATCAGATGTTATAAAACCTTTTCCCAAAGCATTTTTCCATGATAGGGTTCGAAAGAACAACTCCATCTCAGATGAAAAGGGTTCCATGTAAACCGTAGGGTTCCTGTAGAAGGTAAAGTGGAACCCCGTGGAACCCTTTTCATCTGAGATTAGTTCTTTGGAACCTCTATGGGAAAAAATGGCGTTTAAAATGTTTATTTGTGGGTGGAAGGGTTCTATCTATCTCCGACAAGGACAAGGCCGAATAGCAATTTTTTTCTAAGAGTGATGGATATGGGTAAGTGGTTTAAATATCAAGAAGTCGATGATAGGCCTATGTTTAGGCATTGATGTGCTTCTACACCTGCATTGCTTGCTGTTTGGGGTTTAAGGCTGGGTTTCTGTACAACACTTCGAGATATTAGCTGATGTACGAAGGGCTATATAAAATAAATTTGATTTGATGTCAGAGATGTCATTGACTTAGGACACTTCATTCAATATGCAAATTGAGTCCTAGTATACAATTTAAAAATGGTATTTGGAGAAAAGCAAAAACATTATCAAAAAGCCATTATCACATTGGCTGCTGTAAATTCTTTCACCTCAGTCTATCTACAAACACATTGCCTATTAGCTATATAATTGTAACAGTATACCCCTGAAAGGGAGGAAATGTGAGAAATGATTCACACTGACACGTAGCATCAGAGACTGTTGAGTCAGTTGTAATGATGAATTGCATAGAATCATCAACTCTACATAAAGATCTCTTTTCTCAAATTACATAGCATTCACATTTGCATTCCTAGGCATTACTATTCAGGCTCCGCACAAACAGACATCAATGGAGCACACAGATGATCGTATTATTAGATTAATTATTAGAATATTACTTACGATTCTATATTAACATCAGTGATGTAGTGGTAAAAAAGGTGGGTAATGGGTAAACTATAAGGATGTGCATCTTTCACTTTCAAGGTGATTCGATACATATCTAGATGCATGCTCCGATACGATAAAGCACAGGTGTCAAACTCATTCCACGGAGGGCCGAGTGTCTGCGGGTTTTCGCTCCTCCCTTGTACTTGATTGATGAATTAACATCACTAATTAGTTAGGAACTCCCCACACCTGGTTGTCTAGGGCTTTATTGAAAGGAAAAACAAAAAACCTGCAGACACTAGGCCCTCCGTGGAATGAGTTTGACACCCCTGCGATAAAGGAACGGTGTGATTCGGTTTGATTAATCAAGCAATCAAATGTATTTATAAAGCCCTTTTGATATCAGTAGATGTCACAAAGTGCTTATACAGAAACCCAGCCTAAAACCCCAAACAGCAAGCAATGCAGATGTAGAAGCACGGTGGCAAGGAACAACTCCCTAGAACTTAGGAAGAAACCTAGAGAGGAACCAGGCTCCGAGGGGTAGCCAGTCCTCTTCTGGCTGTGTACATGGCCATTAAGAATACATGGCCATTAAGGCCAGATTGTTAATCAAGATGTTCAAACGTTCATACATGACAAACAGGGTCAAATAAAAATCACAGTGGTTGTAGAGGGTGCAAAAGGTCAGCACCTCAGGAGTAAATGTCAGTTAGCTTTTCATAGCTGAGCATTCAGAGGTTGAGACAGCAGGAATGGTATAGAAAGAGAGAGAGAGATAGGGAGATTAGAAAACAGCAGGTCCGGGACAAGGTAGCACGTCCGGTGAACGGGTCAGGGTTCCAGAGAGAGGCAGAACAGTTGAAACTGGAGCAACAGCACAACCAGGTGGACTGGGGAGAGCCAGGAGTCATCATCCCAGGTAGTTCTGAGGCATGGTCCTAGGGCTCAGGTCCTCCGGGAGGGAGAGAAAGAGAGAATTAGAGGGAGCATACGTGTGTGTGTGAACACTCAGAGTGTGGTGTCAGCAAAACAACCTCTCATTCAACGTCAACAAAACAAAAGAGATGATCGTGGACTTCAGCAAACAGCAAAGGGAGCACCCCCCTATCCACATCGACGGGACAGCAGTGGAGAAGGTGGAAAGTTTTAAGTTCCTCGGTGTACACATCACGGACAAACTGAAATGGTCCACCCACACAGACAGTGTGGTTATGAAGGCATAACAGCGCCTCTTCAACCTCAGGAGGCTGAAGAAATGTGGCTTGTCACCTAAAACCCTCACAAGCCTTTACAGATGCACAATTGAGAGCACCCTGTCGGGCTGTATCACCGACTGGTACGGCAACTGCATCGCCCACAACCGCAAGGCTCTCCAGAGGGTAGTGTGGTCTGCACAGCGCTTCACCGTGGGCAAACTACCTGCCCTCCAGGACACATACAGCACCCGATGTCACAGGAAGGCCAAAAAGATCATCAAGGACAACAACCACCCGAGCCACTACCTGTTCACCCCGCTCCCATCCAGAAGGCGAGGTCATTACAGGTGCATCAAAGCTGGGACCGAGAGACTGAAAAACAGCTTCTATCTCAAGGCCATCAGACTGTTAAACAGCCATCACTAACACAGAGAGGCTGCTGCCTACATACAGACTTGAAATCATTTGCCACTTAAATAAATGGATCACTAGTCACTTTAATAATGCCACTTTAATTTTTTTTTACATATTTTACATTACTCATCTCATGTACAGTATATGCTGTATTTTAAACCATCTATTGCATCTTACCTATGTCGCTCTGTCATTGCTCATCCATATATTTATATGTGTATATTCTTATTCCATTCCTTTACTTAGCCTTGTGTGTATTAGGTAGTTGTTATGGAATTGTTAGATTACATGTTAGATATTGCTGCACTGGTGGAACTAGAAGCACAAGCATTTTGCTACACTCGCAATAACATCTGCTAACCATGTGTATGTGACCAATAAGATTTGATTTGAATTGGACACCAGATAAGACAGGATAATTACACCAGATATAACAGACTGACCCTAGCCCCCCGACACATAGACTATTGCAGCATAGATACGGGAGGCTGAGACGGGGGTCGGGGGACACCGTGGCCATGTCCGACAATACCCCTGGACAGGGCCAACCAGGCAGGATATAACCCCACCCGCTTTGCCACAGCAGAGTCCCCACACCACTAGATGGGTATTAACAGACCACAAACGTACTACCCCGAGACAAGGCTGAGTATAGCCCACGAAATTGTCCTCCACCGCATGAGCCTGTGGGGGTGCACCACCGGACAGGAAGGTCACGTCAGTGACTCAACCCACTCAAGTCAAATATAGCACAAAAAAAGCCTGGCACGATGTGACACACCCCTCCTAGGGACGGCATGGAAGAGCACTAGTAAGCCAGTGACTCAGCCCCCGTAATAGGGTCAGAGGCAGAGAATATCAGTGGAGAGAGGGAAGCCAACCAGGCAGAGATGGCAAGGGCTGTTCATCATGCTAGTGCCTTGCCGTTCACCTTCACACCCCTGGGCCAGTCTACACTCAATCATAGGACCTACTGAAGAGATGAGTCTTCACTAAAGACTTCAAGGTCGAGACCGAGTCTGCATCTCTCACATCGATAAGCAGACCATTCCATAAAAATTGAGCTCTATAGGAGAAAGCTATGCCTCCAGCTGTTAGCTTAGAAATTCTAGGGACAATAAGGAGGCCTGCATCTTGTGACCGTAGCGTACGTGTAGGCATGTACAGCAGGACCAAATCAGAGAGATTGGTAGGAGCAAGTCCATTTAATGTTTTGTAGGTTAGCAGTAAAACCTTAAAATCAGCTCTAGCCTTAAAAGCACTGTGTGTGTGAGTGAGTATCACTAATCTTGCCAACAGACAAAGAACTATGAATGGATCAGTGGTTCACCAATCAGGGCCTTGTGTGGTAACAGTAAAAATGCATTATGTATTTTTAGGGGCACTAAATGTTCTTGCAACATGTTGTTCTTGCAACATTCCCATGAAATATGTCAAGAACATTAATATCTTATGTTCTGAGAACATGGCAACCATGTTCTGTGTATGTGTGGTTGGACGTAGATTGAATATTCTCTAAACCCCTGAATACTGGACACATGAATGTTCTTGCAACGATCCCATGAAACGTGTCGAGAACATTAATATCTTAAATTCTGAGACCACGGTAACCACGTTCTGGGTAAGTTCTATTTGACATGTCTATTTGGGAATGTCCTCTAAAGTTGTGGGAACATTTGTTGTTAGCTGGGAACTTTTCAATTGAGCCTTGTATCATGTGCCATATTACTTTGCTATATTTTTTATTGGTTTGAAGGGGATCCCCATTGTATAGAATGAGCAATCTTAGGTATTACAATTTGGTACCAGGTCCTTTCTAAATGTGACCGACGACTCGATTCGGTCTTATGTATCAACATTTAAAAGTGTATTTTTTACATTTGAGAAAATGGCCCTTGAATGTTTTGGTACACCTACTGTAGAGCACATCTTTGTATACACCCATTCAGCATCATTCACACCCTCTTAAGCCTTAGCCCCACCCACCTCTTTAAGGATTCACATGTGAGGCCATGTACTAAACAACCAAAAGTTTCAAGACTAAAAGCTCATTTAATCTGTAGTGCCAGAATGTGCTCTGCGAGTTCGTAAACTCTGAGCTTTGTCAGATTGTCTGTTTGTAAATTCAGAGTTTTTCGCTCCCTGAGTATTTAGCGCGCACATTGGACACTCTGGCCGAGGAGTAGGGTTGATCCGAGTGGTTTGACCCAACAACAGCAGTCAAACACCCAAGCTATCTGGCTAATGTTGGCTAGCTTACTAGCTACTTCCAGACACAAATGAGAAAACAGCTCACTCTGACCATTTTACTCTCCCTAGCAGAGCTGGTTAGGCTGTTTTTTTGTTATCCAGAGCGTTGATGACTGCAACTGTGCTGTAGGCAAAAAATGTATTACGCTTTTTTGCCAAGGTTAACTGACACGCGTTCGTAAATTCGTCAGTTATTCTGCGCTCTGTCACACTCAGACAGAGTGCTCTGAAATTTCAGTAGATAGACGTAGCTGGTAAATTCGCTCTGGCTATCGGCAGTTGTCGCTGTGTCATCATGAATATTCTATTGAAATGGTTACTTGCATAGTGGAGTCATTTGTTTAGACATGTAGCTAGCTAGCTAAACAATGAACCATAATCCCAACTCACACCGTTACTACCTGGCTCTGAGATACGAATAATGTTTCTACAAAGATCATACACGTAACGTTAGCTAGCGAGCCAGCCAGCTAGCGAGCCAGCCAGCTAGCGTTAGAAGGCCAGCATCTCGGAGTCGCTTCTTCCCTGTTGGCGTTGAGACTGGTGTTTTATGGGTACTATTGAATGAAGCTGCCAGTTGAGGACTTGTGATGGGTCTGTTTCTCAAACTAGACACTCTAATGCACTAGTCCTCTTTCTCAGTTGTGCACCGGGGCCTCCCACTCCTCTTTCTACTCTGGTTAGAGCCAGTTTGGCTGTTCTGCGAAGGAAGTAGTACACAACGTTGTACGAGATCTTCAGTTTCTTGGCAATTTCTCGCAGGGAATATTCTTCATTTCTCAGAACAAGCATAGCCTGATGAGTTTCAGATAAAAGTTCTAGGTTTCTTGCCATTCTGAGCCTGTAATTGAACCCACAAATGCTGATGCTCCAGATACTCAACTAGTCTAAAGAAGGACAGTTTTATTGCTTCTTTAATTAGCACAACAGTTTTCAGCTGTGCTAACATAATTGCAAAAGGGTTTTCTAATGCTCCATTAGCCTTTTAAAATGATAAACTTGTATTTAGCTAACACAAAGTGCCATTGGAACACAGGAGTGATGGTTGCTGATAATGGGCCTATGTATGCCTATGTAGATATTCCATACAAAATCTGCCGTTTACAGCTAAAATAATCATTTACAACATTAACAATGTCTACACTGTATTTCTGATCAATTTGATGTTATTTTAAATGGACAAAAAATTTGCTTTTCTTTCAAAAAATGGAACATGTCTAAGTGACTGTAACGGTAGTCCTCCTACTCTTCAACCGAAAAGGAGGAGTAGTGATTCGACCAAGGCGCAGAGGGTTGTGAATACATAATTTTAATTAACAAGACGGAAAAAACACGAAACGAAATACACTTGAATGATTAACAAAATAACAAAACGGAATAGACAGACCTGGACATGGAACTTACATAAAACACGAAGAACGCACGAACAGGGAAAATAGACTACACAAAATGACGATGTACAAAAACAAACCGAACAGTCCCGTATGGTGCGACAAACACTGACACAGGAGACAACCACCCACAACGAACACTGTGAAACAACCTACCTAAATATGACTCTCAATTAGAGGAACGCCAAACACCTGCCTCTAATTAAGAGCCTTACCAGGCAACCCTAAACCAACATAGAAACAGAAAACATAGAATGCCCACCCAAACTCACGTCCTGACCAACTAACACATACAACAAACTAACAGAAATAGGCCAGGAACGTGACATAACCCCCCCCATAAGGTGCGAACTCCGGGCGCACCAGCACAAAGTCTAGGGGAGGGTCTGGGTGGGTATCTGACCACGGTGGTGGCTCAGGCTCAGGGCGAGGTCCCCACCCCACCATAGTCAATCCCAGCTTACCTCTCCCCCTACAAATGACCACCCTCATATTACCCCCACTTAATCTTTTGGGTAACATCGACACAAGGGGCAGCACCGGGATAGAGGGATAGCTCAGGACAGAGGGATAGCTCAGGACAGAGGGATAGCTCAGGATAGAGAGGTAGCTCAGGATAGAGAGGTAGCTCAGGATAGAGGGGCAACTCCGGACTGAAAGGCAGCTCCGGACAGAGAGACAGCTCTGGACTGAGGGGCAGTTCTGGATAAATAGCCGCTCTGGGCTGAGGGACAGCTCAATACTGGCTGACGACTCTGGACGCTCATGGCTGGCTGACGGCTCTGGACGCTCATGGCTGGCTGACGGCTCTGGACGCTCATGGCTGGCTGACGGCTCTGGACGCTCATGGCTGGCTGACGGCTCTGGACGCTCATGGCTGGCTGACGGCTCTGGACGCTCATGGCTCACTGACGGCTCTGGCAGATCCTGTCTGGTTGGCGGCTCTGGCAGATCCTGTCTGGATGGTGGCTCTGGCAGATCCTGTCTGGTTGGCGGCTCTGGCAGATCCTGTCTGGTTGGCGGCTCTGGCAGATCCTGTCTGGTTGGCGGCTCTGGCAGATCCTGTCTGGTTGGCGGCTCTGGCAGATCCTGACTGACGAATGGCTCTAGCGGCTCCTGACTGACTAACGGCTCTGACGGCTCGGGACAGACGGGCGGCTCTAATGGCTCGGGACAGACGGATGGCTCAGACGGCGCTGGGGAGACGGATGGCTCAGACGGCGCTGGGGAGACGGATGGCTCAGACGGCGCTGGGGAGACGGATGGCTCAGATGGCGCTGCGGAGACGGATGGCTCAGATGGCGCTGCGGAGACGGATGGCTCAGATGGCGCTGCGGAGACGGATGGCTCAGATGGCGCTGCGGAGACGGATGGCTCAGACTGATCCTGTCTGGCGGAAGGCTTTGGCTGCTCCTGTCTGGCGGAAAGCTCTAGCGGCTCCTGTCTGGCGGAAGGCTCTAGCGGCTCCTGTCTGGCGGAAGGCTCTGTAGGCTCATGGCAGACAGGCAGCTTTGCAGGCTCATGGCAGACGGGCGGCTTTGCAGGCTCATGGCAGACGGGCAGTTCAGGCGCCGTTGGGCAGACTCTGGCCGGCTGAGAGGCACTGTAGGCCTGGTGCGTGGTGCCGGAACTGGAGGCACCGGACTGAAGACACGCACTTCAAGCCTAGTGCGGGGAGCAGGGACAGGGCACACTGACTTCTCAAAGCGTACTATATGCCTGGTGCGTGGTACCGGCACTGGTGGCACCGGGCTGAGAGCACGCACGTCAGGACGAGTACGGGGAGAAGGAACAGTGTGTACAGGGCTCTGGAGACGCACAGGTGGCTTAGTGCGTGGTGCCGGAACTGGAGGCACTGGGCTGGAGACACGCACCATAGAGAGAGTGCGTGGAGGAGGAACAGGGCTCTGGAAACGCACTGGAAGCCTGGTGCGTGGTGTAGGCACTGGTGGTACTGGGCTGGGGCGGGGAGGTAGCGCCGGAAATACCGGACCGTGCAGGCGTACTGGCTCCCTTGAGCACCGAGCCTGCCCAACCTTACCTGGTTGAATGCTCCCCTTCGCCCGACCAGTGCGGGGAGGTGGAATAACCCGCACCGGGCTATGTAGGCGAACCGGGGACACCATGCGTAAGGCTGGTGCCATGTAAGCCGGCCCAAGGAGACGTACTGGTGGCCAGATATGTAGGGCCGGCTTCATGACATTTGGCTCAATGCCCAATCTAGCCCTACCAGTGCGGGGAGGTGGAATAACCCGCACTGGGCTATGCACACGTACAGGGGACACCGTGCGCTCTACTGCGTAACACGGTGTCTGCCCGTACTCCCGCTCTCCACGGTTAGCCTGGTAAGTGGGCGCAGGTCTCCTACCTGCCCTTGGCCCACTACCTCTTAGCCCCCCCCAAGAAATTTTTGGGTGGTACTTTTCGGGCTTCCGTGCTAGACGCGTCCCCTCATAACGCCTGTTCCCTTCTCCGGTTGCCTCTGCTCTCCTCAGTGCCTCCAGCTGTTCCCATGGGAGGCGATCCCTTCCAGCCAGGATCTCCTCCCATGTGTAGCAACCTTTCCCGTCCAAAACATCCTCCCAAGTCCATTCCTCCTTCTTGCGCTGTCCCTTCCTCCGAGTACACCGCTGCTTGATTCTGGATTGGTGGGTGGTTCTGTAATGGTAGTCCTCCTCCTCTTCAACCGAAAAGGAGGAGTAGTGATTCGACCAAGGCGCAGCGGGTTGTGAATACATAATTTTAATTAATTAACAAGACGGAAAAAACACGAAACGAAATACACTTGAATGATTAACAAAATAACAAAACGGAATAGACAGACCTGGACATGGAACTTACATAAAACACGAAGAACGCACGAACAGGGAAAATAGACTACACAAAATGATGATGTACAAAATGGTGCGACAAACACTGACACAGGAGACAACCACCCACAACAAACACTGTGAAACAACCTACCTAAATATGACTCTCAATTAGAGGAACGCCAAACACCTGCCTCTAATTAAGAGCCATACCAGGCAACCCTAAACCAACATAGAAACAGAAAACATAGAATGCCCACCCAAACTCACGTCCTGACCAACTAACACATACAACAAACTAACAGAAATAGGTCAGGAACGTGACAGTGACCCTAAACTTTTGAACGGTAGTTTAGATGTGATTGAAATTAGATAATAATTGTTTGATTTACACTTTGTTTTAAGCTTGAGCTTTTATTGAGTGTACTTTTGAGTTGACATGTCTTCCTTTTAATAATAATTTGTAACTGGTAATTGGTTGTTTGTGTTTAATTCTTATCTTCAAGGGACATTTAATCATTGAGCAGTTCTCCATACTGTGTGGGTTTTATTATATTTCCTATTAAGTAAATGCATATCTTTAGGAGTGCCTTACATGTTAGGTGTAGGCACTGCTCTACATTATTTATGGTTATGCCTATACATGCTTACACACATTAACCGTCACATGCTGACTACTTACAGACCACCTAGTCTAATGGACCTATTATTTAGGTGTGTGAGAGTACTATTAGACTAGATGGTCTCTATGAAGTCAGACTGTCAGCCTTTGATTAGCTAGCAAAAATAGCTAGCTCAAATCGTGTCTCTTCCACTCTCTGGCCTTGGACTGTTGCCTAGCAACAGGTCAATTCCCAAAATATGTCACACATGCAGTCAGGTAACCAAAACAGTCCCTGACAGAAAAAGCTAACCAGGGGGAAGAAAAAAAATGGTGTCTCACTACACTCCACTGTAAACAATATGGCAGTACTTGAAATTGATACAACTTAATTTGATAGGACTTTGTGCAGATTCAGATTCCCTTTCTTTAAATGTATGGCCTCCGTTCTAGGAATAAGGCATGCCTTTCATTAAATAGTAGAAAACAAACAATTCAGTTGACATTATGATGACATCATCTATATCAGTGTTTCCCAACTCCAGTCCTCGAGTACCCCCAACAGCACACACGTTTGTTGTAGGATTTGGGAAACTTAGCTTTAAAAATGCAAAATTCTCTCAGCCTCATTGCAAAAAAAATTGTTGAATAGCATGAGATTAGGTATAAAACGTAACATTTTTCTTTCTCCCCCATTGCAATATGTGTAGAATTGCAGAAAATTTGCTTTAAAAGAGCAACATTTTCTCTCAGCCTCATGAGCTTCAGCGAGGGACTCTCTACCACAGTACGATGTCATGCAGACTGGTACTGACAAATCAGGAATTAAAGATGATACAAGAGGTATTCAATACACTATAGAAAATCCAACCCTGCCCGCGTTCCCCTTCCTATATCAATCCCACCAATCAGATAACCCCTTTTATCACCGGCCAGTCTTATTTAAAAGTCCACAGATTGAGCTGAATGTTCATATTGGGCTGATAAGCAGCAAAAATAACTGAGTCAACCACTAAGAGAAACAATAAAGAGGACACAATAGAAAAGTAGAGTAGAGAGAATAGAAATAACAGCAACAACGGTTTATTTGTCATACTGAAATTATTCTTAAAAATTGTCACATATACAGCTCTTAGATATATCATAAATGCAACAAAAATGGGGCATTGGATTTTCACAATATCTCACAAAACACACATGCAGTTTCAACAGCTTACTCTCTGTTACTCTTGTATCGCCAAATAAGACTTCATCACTAAGTAACTGTATGACTGCTCCTTAAGAACAAGACACACATTGGCTAACAGTCGATGGTACACATAGTTGTCCTTTACTGATCCTCAAACATGCTAGTTCATTTTGCTGTGCTGATCATTAACATGGGTTAATAACTTAAAATCAATTTGAGTTATCACTGGTCAGTTTTCCAAGGTCTCAGGGTGTATCCACTTCCTTAAAGGTTTTGTGTCCTCAATTTTTTTAAACATTGAGGGCATTTTAACACTTTAAGATGAAGCCAAAACAAACATGATTGTTTGGAATACACAGTGTGGCGGCTAACTTGGTGATAATGTACAGTTGAAGTCAGAAGTTTGCATACACTTAGGTTGGAGTCAATTAAACTTGTTTTTCAACCACTCCACAAATTTCCTGTATCACAATTCCAGTGGGTCAGAAATTGAAATACACTAAGTTGACTGTGCCTTTAAACAGCTTGGGAAATTCCAGAAAATGAATTCATGGCTTTAGAAGCTTCTGATAGGCTAATTGACATCATTTGAGTCAATTGGAGGGGTACCTGTGGATGTATTTCAAGGCCTACCTTCAAACTCAGTGCCTCTTTGCTTGACATCATGGGAAAATCCAAAGAAATCAACCAAGACCTCAAAAAAAATTGTAGACCTCCACAAGTTTGGTTCATCCTTGGGAGAAATTTCCAAATGCCTGAAGGTACCACGTTCATCTGTACAAACAATAGTACGCAAGTATAAACACCATGGGACCATGCAGCCGTCATACCACTCAGGAAGGAGACACAATCTATCTCCTAAAGATTAATGTACTTTGGTGCGAAAAGTGCAAATCAATCCCAGAACAACAGCAAAGGACCTTGTGAAGATGCTGGAGGAAACAGGTACAAAAGTATCTATATCCACAGTAAAACCAGTCCTATATCGACATAACCTGAAAGGCCCTTCAGCAAGGAAGAAGCCACTGCTCCGAAACCGCCATTAAAAAGGCCAGACTACGGTTTGCAACTGCACATGGGGACAAAGATTGTACTTTTTGGAGAAATGTTCTCTGGTCTGATGAAACAAAAATAGAACTATTTCGTTATGTTTGGAGGAAAAGGGGGGACGCTTGCAAGCTGAAGAACACCATCCCAACCGTGAAGGATTGGGGTGGCAGCATCATGTTGTGGGGGTGCTTTGCTGCAAGAGGGACTGGTGCACTTCACAAAATAGATGGCATCATGAGGCAGGAAAATTATGTGGATATATTGAAGCAACATCTCCAGACATCAGTCAGGAAGTTAAAGCTTGGTCGCAAATGGGTCTTCCAAATGGTCAATGACCCAAGCATACTTCCAAAGTTGTGTAAAGATGGCCTAAGGACAACAAAGTCAAGGTATTGGAGTGGCCATCACAAAGCCCTGACCTCAATCCTATAGACAATTTGTGGGCAGAAATGAAAAAGCATGTGCGAGCAAGGAGGCCTACAAACCTGACTCAGTTACACCAGCTCTGTCAGGAGGAATGGGCCTAAATTCACCCAACTTATTGTGGGAAGCTTGTGGAAGGCTACCCGAAACGTTTGACCCAAGTTAAACAATTTAAAGGCAATGCTACCAAATACTAATTGAGTGTATGTGAACTTCTCACCCACTGGGAATGTGATGAAAGAAATAAAAGCTGAAATAAATAATTCTCTCTAATATTATTCTGACATTTCACATTATTAAAATGAAGTGGTGATCCTAACTGACCTAAGACAGGGAATTTTACTAGGATTAAATGTCAGGAATTGTGAAAACCTGAGTTTAAATGTATTTGGCGAAGGTGTATGTAAACTTCCAACTTCAACTGTAATTGTGATAACATAAGTTCTTGTGTGTAAAATGTGTGTAAAATGTGAAGACGATATCATGCTAACCGTCATTCAATCGTCAAATGTCAACATACATCAGTATTGCATCAGCCATAACATGAATACTGTGAGCATTATTGTGATGCCACAGTTGTTCACCTTTTGGGATAGTTTACATTCATTCATGCTCCTTGACATGACGGCAAAAACAGACGGGTACCCAAACTAAGTGAGAAGGTATTGAAGTGTATTCCAGTTGTGCATACGTGAAATGTATGTATTCACGTGTAATAACTGAAAACGTAGACTAGCAGGGCCTTTATGAGTCCAACATCTCTGTAGTAATACAACATTACCTAACATTCATCAAACACAATCAGATTAACATGGACATTCAACGTAAGCTCTCTTTTTAACAGTTTGAATAACAAGCAATGCAACATTACTCTTGGTCGTAACCTATAGACAGACACTTTATTGATGGTTGAAAACACCATTATAAGAAAAAGCCTCCTAAAACCTTGAACTGATATCTACGGCTAGAGTACTCTGCAAGTTTCATCAATGTACAATACTTATGAGTAGGCCTATGACGTGAACAGCAGCAATTGTGGAGGTCAAATATTTTCTACGTTACATTGACCCAACAATGGTTCTGTATATACACTGTTTAGAAATAGTTGTTAAATATCTGTAAACTTAATTCTCTGATATATTGTCTATATTTGTTGTGAATATAATATTAACTCCATGATTCAAAATGAAAACAAACGGCCACCTTTACATAACTTACAGTATATATGGCTAATAGCAGTAAGCCAGACATTTGTCATTTCTTCCAGGAAAATGTGCTTCTCTTTTCCAAAAGTGCACTTGCCAATATGGACCAACAATGAGTGTACAACACAGCATTTGAATGATTTTATATGATTTTACTTCGTATTATTACTATTATTATTTGTTAGTATTGTTTCACTCACTTCTCGTTGACCTGCATTGTTGGAGCTCTGAGCATACAAATTTCAATGTACCCTGCAAACACATCTGCAACCCTGTGCATGTGACTAATACACTCTGATTTAGATTTGGTTTTATGTTGGGCTATTACATGTATTACATACACTGACGGGATATCAACTTCGCAGTTGAATTGTAAGAGAAGACAAATTGACAAATGCTTAGCCTCAGTTGATGTTAAAGGAGCCTTCGCTTTTAGTCATTAATATGCTTTCTGAGCCTTATAAATTGTCTCATTCAGTTGCTCTATATGTAATGCATCACCGGATGGTAAGAAAATCGTAATCTGTATACTAGCACTTTATTCTTACCACTTTCTTTATAAGTGATTAGCTTTCTCCATTAAATCATTTGAAAAGGCCTTTGGTTTGCATCAAATAATTTGGTCTATAGTAATATTTCATTTGGATAATAACTGTCATCTGGAGGCGATATATTTCATTATCACGAATGTTTGATATTTATAATAAATAAATATATATTGTGCTGCTGCTGTTTAACATGCTGATTTGAAAAGAGAGGGGGGGGGGGGGGAGAAAGAGAGATTTATTCTTCCAGCGCCATTATTCCATTGCAAAGTTTCATAAGGACTCCTCTGATATTTGATCTATGTTACCAAATGGCTCTAATGTATTTTTAAAGATAAAGGCTAAATTTGTAGCAAACAACTGGGACAATTATAGTATATAATTATGACCCCATTTCTTTGGTCAAGACCTTGCATGATGGTGTGTGTATGGACATTCTCCTTAACACATTTTGGAGGAAAAGTTGTTGCCAGTTCTCCACATTTGGTATATATATTTCTACACCATTATGAAATAAAATAATCTGTTGTTTTCCATAAATTCAGCAAAAACCTGGCCAAAGCCTCTGATGCAAATCTAACATTTCACTTGCTTAGATGTTTTTGTTTGTGCTGCTGTATATTCTTGCCAAGACCACGTTATAATAACAACCAACAGGTTAAGTGGCTCCAGTGAGTTGCTACATATTTAACTTGGCTTATTGGCTCACATGAGCTTAGTATGTTAGCATATGTGTACACAATTTACAGCGACTAACTTTTTAAGGCATTGTATCCTTACATGATAATAATAATAACAACAACAGCATTTGTAGGCCTATACATATTGTACATGTTTTGTTCATTAACAATGTGATACATATATTATCCAGACATATATTCAAGTCTTGAAAAGATGCTGATAGCTGATAGCCATCTGTTTACAGCATGTCAAGTTAGCCTATACAGATCCATCTCAGTCTCTGATTTGATCCTACATCCATCAATACATGATGTGCAGTTCCAGATGTGCTCGTAGTCTTAACCACATTCAGCTTACCTTGCTTGCTTCACTTTTCACAAAGCCCCTCAAGCAATGATTTACAACCCTTCACATAGTCTGGGGATAGAAATGTGCTCAGATTGTGCTACTCCTGTTGGGTCCCACTGGACATCTGTGTTCCATCTGTACTTGTGGCTGGAGCTGTGGTGCCAGTGTGACTAGGTTCACATTCAACAATAGATTCTCCCCCCTCGCCCAACTGTCTCATCCGCAGGTGAATCGACCCGTACGTCTTCCTGGGTTGGACAAAAGTCCTCTGGCGGTACAGCTCACCTTTGCATATGGACACCATTAGCAAGATGGACAAGAGCATCCCCCCTAGAGTCAACAGTCCCAGGCCTGCTATGATACACTTGTCGAGGTGCGAGCCCAGTTGTGCGTAGTACATCTCCAGTTTCTCCATCTGACGAGCTGACACCAGGTCTGGGTTGACCTTAGCCTCTCGGGGGATGGTGTAGGCAATGATTACCAGTACTATTCCACCCACCAAGAACACCAGGGCAGATATAAACCCATAGTCGACAGAATGGTCATTGAAGTCAGTCACATGGCCCTCCTCAGACCGGGGTGAGAGTTCATTTCGCTGGAAAGGCTGGGGTTGTGTCTGGTAGCCCCTATCATTAGACATGGAACGATGAACAGTCGAGCTGGCTGGGTCACTGAACCTCATCTCGTGCTCTTCTTCCTGATATGACGTGTTCTCGATTCCAGCTCTGGGCGCTGTCCGGGGTCCTTGTCCCTGTCCCGGAGTTGTAGCGGCCTCGCAGGCAGCGCGCTTGTCCCCATCCCCCAATTCATGGAGCTCTACGGCATTCACAGACTCCATCGACATTCAGTGGATCTGCTCATGTCGTTAAATTATTTCGCCCTTAATTATTTTGCTGAACACCTGCAGGAATTTATGAAATTATGAAATAGACATTGACATGTAGGCTATTACGCATGCTGTGCCTGCCTCTCAAATTTGAATAGTCCACCATATTTAGTGAAATCTAAACGTAATTTAAATCGAAATAGAATATTCTAGGTTAACAAAGGCCACAATATATTTCTTTAAATTAGATAGAATAACATATGCAGCCGTCACAAAACAATAATTATTTCAAATTAAAGCGTTGAAGTGTGTAAACCTTGGTAATGGACAGCGTATTCCTTAATCAGGAAAATCACTGCCTAGAAGTGCACTAATCACATTGAACGCTGCCAATGTTAACAATCCAAACCCGCATTGACTGATCCATATAGGCGATTTTAATTATACGTATATTAAACACTTCACTGTTGATTCGCAGATTGTAGACTATTTATTTGGGAATAAATGCATCCCTCCCACCATTTAACCTCGATGGAACGCCACCATGTAGTGCTACTGCTGGTAACACAGATGCTCCGATTATCATTAAACGGGGTGGAGAGAGTCAAAAAACGTTGATATATTATTAACAAGAACAGCCTTTTTCATGATCATAATCATAGCTCATCCGCTAATTGTAGGCTACCAGATCTAGAGATTGACGAGGGTCTAGCTGTGTGACAATAGGCTGTAGGCTAAATATTTACCTTAAACAGTCGGCTACTGACACATTTTCTATATGAATTAGGCCTACATATCATGAAATCCCTTCAATTTTAGCACACGATAGAGGTTTAATAGTTTTTAAAAACAGTGCACAATCAACACTGGCATGACCTTGATGACCATCACAATAACGTTGCCTATTTATTAGATGAAATGTTACGTTTTGAGAGGTCGATATCTATATATAGGCCTATGCGTCAATGAATCAAAGAGGACAAATATTTAACAAGAATCACATTAGCCTACAATACTATAACAAACATCCTATGCATAAAAAAAACAGACGGCCTACTACTCTCTTGATATATCAATATTAAACACAGTAAAGGAAAACCTACCCCAGGTGTTGATGCACCAGTGCTAAGATTTTTTTTGTACAAAGATGCAGGTTGCGAGTGAGACGGAAAGACCTCGAGAGCGACTGGCCATGCGCAAACAAACAGTGTCGTGAAATTGGTGGTTGAAAGCGAGCACATCACTTCAGTCGGTAGTAGAGCCTTCAGTCATATTAAAAGCATAACCTGCACACAGAGCTGTAACTACGTATGAGGACGAGATCCGGACCTCGGTAATTTTTCCTAATTTGTAAAAAAATAAATAAAAATAACTATATATAGCCTATTTATGTATTTTATACACAATAAAGAAATCAGTTACGGATGAACATCTAAATATTATTCCCAGCATTGATCAAAGCTCAGAACGCTTATAGACCTATTCTTGATCGGACTGCGTTTCTAATCACGCCTGTCTCTTTGTGAACGAGTAGAATCATTCCTTATATTCGCCTGTTTCCCCCGGATTTGCCTCCTGGATTTGCCTTTTTTAGCAGCACATTCACCCCTCTCTCAATCGGCTTCCTCCGAGGGCCTGAGACGTGAAACGACCTAGCCTACCCCAGCTCGCAGTCGGCTCAAGTTTGTAGCATATCGTGATTCACACGTGTGAATTTCACAGATAGAACAATGAGACAGAAATTCCACCGGATGTATAAATGTAAAGCATTCCCTTGGCTTTTCCACTCACTACAAAATTTAGTCCACTCTGCAGTGGGAGACGATGTAACGTGATGGATTACATTTCATCTCAATACAATTTTCTCTTCCCCAAACTAAAATCTGTTACATACAGAGTGAACAAAGTTTTGTAGACCTTACGCTTTGCCAAAGTTTCAAAATATTGTGTTGTTTTGAAGGAGTGCAAAGGCGAATTTAGTTATTACACACGCGCACTTCACGAAGTAGGCGTTCCCTAAAGGAAATATGCAAATATATGACAGCACGCGCCAATAGGATCTCTCTACCTCTGCTTGGCTCCACCCATCTCCTTGCTTGTTCTTCCACTATGACTCATTTGTTACCATTTGAAATGACAGGCTGTGGTCTTTCTTGGTTTATTTATTCATTTATTTGCTTGTATCATGACGTGTGAAAAATGTAACGTGGCAAAGTTGTAACTTGACATTTGAATACATTCAGTACTATTTGCAAGCGTGCAGCGTGCAATTTGAGCATTTAATAAACTTGTTGTAATATTCAAATGTGTAAACATACTGAATTGTAATTGGATGCATTTTACCGCCATATCATACTGTGCTATGATTGGTTAAGACCAACCAAATGGTTAAGCATGCAAAACAAGACACTTGTGACTGTTGAATCTTCTTCTGTGAATATAAAATACATTTTACAATGTCGAAACTGCGTGCTGAAACAAGTATAGGTGCTGCGTCCCAAAGCATGGTTAACTTCACACGTGAAGTGTATGGAAGTGGGCGTGTCAACCGAAGTGGGAGGATCAGCAGCAATAGGCGTTAAACAAAAAGCCAGTCTATTGTTGGAGAATCATTACTGTGCCGTTTGAATGTTAATAACACAGTGTATAGTTGTCTAATGTTTGTGGGGCATATAACTTGTTTAACGATACTACTCGAATCACTACGATCAATAAAATATTTTCTTGGGTGTACTTTAAACAGAGCTGAGATTTGCTTCAAAGTGCATTCCCCCTATTGCTTTTTCCTATCAAGTTGTTTCAGATATACACAAGTGCCTAGGGAAGAGGGGTTAGGGATTCTTCTGGTCAGGGCCTAACTATACTAGCCCAATATTCACATGGCCTAGAGATATCACTTATTGGGACAGTGGTTAGGGTGTTTGTCATTGATGCTGGTGACCTGGGTTCAAAACCTGTATAAGGGAGACACCCTACTCTCATATTCTTAGTAATCTACTATATGTTAATGTTATTATTGCTGTTTTAAATAGAATTTATCAGACATTTCGATTGTTTATGTCGAAATTGAGTTGTTTATGCATATTTGTTTATTACCATAATGTGTATAGATTTCTACGCATTTCTGGAACTTTGGCTACCGGCTTTATGCCTTTGTGCACGACCTCCAGATGCTTCTTCAGGTTTGATGGGGTGTTTCTGGACAAAGAGATCAATGCTGCCTTTGCAGAGTTTGCATTTGACTAAAATGTTGTTCTCCTTCTCCTCGATTAACTCAAAATAATGGGACCATTTTCACAAGGAAAAGGTTAAGTGGGGTAACAACAACAGCTTTAAGATAGCCAACAGCATGATTTCTGTTAGCATTAGACAAGGCTTTAAAAAATATATATAATACGCCGGTAGAGATATGCTTCTGAAAGTAATATATAGCTTACTTGAAAAAGTAACTAATAATATTACAATATTTGAAGACAGTAACTCGTTATATTACTCTGTTACTCATAAAAGTAATACAACTGTATGTAACATATTACCCCCAACACTGGTCCCAAGCGATTCTATTGCAATTTGTCTATTTTTCCATATTCAAACTTGGAGATGGAACTTTGTGTTGTGTATTGTTTTGGAATATCTGGCACATCATTGCTTAAATGGCAAATGTGAGAAAGTTTCTGATATTCTAAGAATATGGCAACTATGTTCTGGGTATATTTCAGAAGCAACACTACCACCTGGGCCATGTTTCGGTAGCAAATAAGGAATGTTACAGATGGAAATGCAATAATGAGAGCCGATGTGATTCCTTATCAGAGACACGTTTGTTCTACATGTGGTGTGGATTTCCAAACGACGATAGAGAATTCTCTTTGAGATGCTCAGCTATCCAGAATTCTACCGATTCTCATATTTCAATGAGAAACACACTTTAATTCGATCATATAGGTGTGTTGTAACTGTTGCCAAATAATGACATTATCATATATTGCTAAGAATGTGAGAGTAGGGAGATACCCCTAGCGGCCCCGGGTCTCAAACCCACGCAACCAGCACAAATGACAAACACCCTAACCACGGTCCAAATAAGGGATATCTCTAGGGCAGGGGTGGGCAACTCTGTGTGAGGGTTTGTTCCGGACAGGGCCTAACTATACTGGCCCAATAACCAAGCACATGCCCTAGAGCAGGGGGTCCTCTGGGGCCTGATTGGTGTCACACTCCTTCTCCATCCCTAGCAAACACAGCTGATTAATCAAATTGCATTCCAAACTAAATATAATGATTAGGGGATTATTGGAGTCAGATAGGCTAGCTGTGACTGGGGCAAAACTGTGGCACCAATCAGGCCCCCGAGGACTGGAATTGCCCACTGCTTATTGGGCCAGTATTGTTAGGCCCTGTCAAGAACAAAACCTCACACTGGGTTCCCCAACTGGTGGCACGCTGACCAGATAGATTTTTTTTTGTCCCCCCAAGTTTTCTGAGCAAAAAAAGAGTATTGTTTGGACATAAGAAAACTGTTAAAGCTTGATCAAATCAGCTCCAAGTGATTTTAATTTTGGAAATATTTTCCAAAGTATTCCCACACATAATAAAGAGATATATGTGATCGTACACAAATGTAAGCAAGGTTTGAAATGATTACGTTTTAGTCAAATGTTATATATGTTTGGGATTCTTGCTGTCAATTTGCAGTCTATTAATTATGAGTAATTATGTTCCTGCCCTCTGCCCTCTCCTTATTTTTTCTCATAAATCTACACATAATACCCCATAATGACGAAGCATAAACAGGTTTTTAGAAATGTTTGCAAATGTATTCAAAATAAAAAACTGAACTATCACATTCACAGAAGTATTCAGACCCTTTACTCAGTACTTTATTGAAGAACCTTCAGCAGCGATTACAGCCTCGAGTCTTCCTGAGTATGACGCTACAAGCTTGGCACACCTGTATTTGAGGAGTTTCTCCCATTCTTCTCTGTAGATCCTCTCAAGCTCTGTCGGGTTGGATGGGGAGCGTCGCTGCACAGCTATTTTCAGGTCTCCCCAGAGATGTTCGATCGGGTTCAGGTCCGGGTTGTTGGAGGGTGAACATTCGCCACCAGTCTGAGGTCCTGAGCGCTCTGGAGCATGTTTTTAACAAGGATCTCTCTTTACTTTGCTCTGTTCATCTTTCCCTTGATCCTAACTAGTCTCCCAGTCCCTGCCACTGAAAAACATCCCCACAGCATATTGCTGCCACCACCATGCTTCACCGTAGGGTTGGTGCAAGGTTTCCTCCAGACGTGACACTTGGCATTCAGGCAAAAGAGTTCAACCATGGTTTCATCAGACCAGAGAATCTTGTGTCTAATGAACTGAGAGTGCTTTAAGGTGCATTTTGGTAAACCCCAAGCGGGCTGTCATGTGCCTTTTACCGAGGAGTGGCTTCTGTCTGGCCATTCTGTCATAAAGGCCTGATTGGTGGTGGAGTGCTGCAGAGATGGTTGTCCTTCTGGAAGGTTCTCCCATCTCCACAGAGGAACTCTGGAGCTCTGGCAGAGTGACCATCGGGACCACCCTGACCAAGTCCCTTTTCCCCCGATTGCTCAGTTTGGCCGGGCGGCCAGCTCTAGGAAGAGTCTTGGTGGTTCCAAACTTCTTCCATTTAAGAATGATAGAGGCCAATGTGTTCTTGGGGACCTTCAATGCTGCAGACATTTTTCGGTACCCTTCCCCAGATCTGTGCCTCAACACAATCCTGTCTCTGAGCTCTACGGACTATTCCTTCGACCTCATGGCCTGGTTTTTGCTCTGACATGCACTGTCAACTGTGGAACCTTATATAGATAGGTGTGTCCCTTTCCAAATCCTGTCAAATCAATTGAATTTACCACAGGTGGACTCCAATCAAGTTGTAGAAACATCTTAAGGTACCTGAGCTTAACTTCGAGTCTCATAGCAAAGGGTCTGAATACTTTTATATTTAATAAATGTGCAAAAATATCAAAAGCTTTTTTTGCTTTGTCATTATGGGGTACTGTGTGTAGATTGATGAGGGGAAAAATATTGAATCCATTTTGTAATAAGGCTGTAAGGTAACAAAATGTGGAAAAAGTCAAGGGGTCTGAATACTTTCCGAATGCACTGTAAATCTCAGCTCTGTTAAAAGTACACTCAAAATAAACTTTTATTGATCATTGTGATTTAGGAGTATCAATTAAACATGTTTATTTGCCCCACTAACATTAGACAACTATATAGAAAGCCCTTAAATTGTTGAACTAAGTAAAATTAAATCAATGATGAGAGAGAGAACAGTCAACTGACACAGACATGGTGGTGTAACAGGAAGATCTGAATGTTGAGAACCAAGAGGTTGTGAATTCAAATCCCAGGTGAGGACATGTTGAATAACAATGACTGCATAAATGAACATGCACAATGTAATCATGTATGTCAAATACGCAAGTTGAAAACACAATGTTAAAAGAACTGTGAATGGATCAGTGGTTCACCAATCAAGGCCTCGATAACAAGTAACAAGGTGTGATGTGTAATTAAAATATTGGGCCCATCAGGTGATGTCCTGACATCTAGACAGCGCAATGTTCTCATGAAACATGCCTGGAACATTGTACATTGTGGTAACATGGCAGCTGTGTCCTGTGTATGTTTGGTGGGGCGTTGATGGAATATTCTCCTAACCGTCCTTCTCCTAAAACTGGACACATTGCAACGTCCAATAAAATGTGTCTAGACCTTTAATCTTGTATTTTCTGAGAACATTGTAACCACGTTCTTTATAAGTTATGTTTGACATTAAGGAAATGTTATCCTAACTTTGACACCAAAACATGCTAAAAGGGTTCTCAGTAGGTTTTTGCTAACATAGAAAGAATGTTTTTCTAGCTTATGTAAAACTGGACAGTCATTAGGGGAACATTACAAAAATGTTCTCTCCCTAGAAGCATTAGCTGGGATGAGTCATTGGCTGAAAGACAGTGACTGACCTTGAAAAAATACAAAGTTCCTCCTTGGAAAACGAATACCAACACAATCCTCCTCACTAAAACGGTGCCGTTACTTACTTATTAAAACTATGTGTGATAGAACTATTGTCAACCTAAAATATTGTCATATAATTATAAATATAGTTGTCGTGGAAATTCAACTACATGTTGTGGAAATTACCACCAGGGACACCTGAAGTCTATCTTAAATTAATCATTGTTTATTAACAGCAAGCTGGAGAGGTCACAGTCAAACTGAGATGCATAAAGTACCGGTCTGAAGTGAGCTCTGCCGGGGCAGTCCCGTTAGTTCTCTTATAAACTGTTTACACAGACAACTTATATTTGGATGATTTAGCTTATTCATTTTTCATAATTAATTCCTCATTATCATTTTGGTTCATGCATGTGACCGACCAATACCTCACAAGGTTTCTTCTCTCCAAGTTGAGACCCTGAAACTGAGATATCCCTTTCGTTCTCAAAACAAGGTTCTGGGCATACTGACAAATTGCAGATACTGATATTGAGGATTCCTCCGACGCACGATCAATCAGGCACTTACATAAACCCAGAAATCGGTTATTAGAAAAGCACAAACATAACATTTTCCATTACACAGTTTGTGTTTTATGCCAATTTTCTGTTTAAATAGCCTGTATATATGCAGTACATATATATATGTATATGTAAACAGACCATAAAATGTCAAAATGTTTGGTTTCTTGGAAAGCTGTGAGTGCAATTATGATACAACATTAGTACTTGTTGCATTTAGGCCAACAACTTGTCTGAGTCCTATCAGCAACTGATTTCAGACAGCGTATAGCTGTGGATTGACTGCATTATTTGAATGTAATGTTGGCATATGGGCAGTTGGCAGTTATAAAATAAAAAAAATTGAATCATTCCTCTAAAACTGTCTCGCTAACTAACATACAGTACAGATACATTCTTCAAATTCCTTATTTTACACAGTATCTTAACACAGCACTGGCAAACCATGGCTGACCACCTCCCTGACCAAAAGACTGACATTTAGACCATCATAAGAAGGTTCATGTCCATTCTAGTATTCCAATTCCTAACTCTATGGCGGTAACTCACTCACACCACAGATGAAGATGTTCAGGTTCTCTCACAGCGTTCCCGCCTCAGACTGAGAGGTGGTGGTGGTAGTGCAAGAGGAGACATAACATTTACCAGTCTCTCGACAGTTGCATTCTAAGAGCGAGAAACAAACTAAATGGAAATCCCTCACCGTCCTCATGGCATCTTGCCGTGGCTAACAGTTGATTATATTTGCCAACTACAACTTATATTAGCTAGTTATAGAGTGGCGATGAAGAGGAGGACCTCAGCGGACCCTTTGTGTCCGGAAGTAATTCAGCCCTTCATTTTTGTCATTGCACTCTGTGGAGTTACTATTTTCTCGCGTCAATTCACTCGTGACATTCCTGGATTACTCATTATATTAATAAAGTTGGATTTAAATAACAAATATGATAGTCCGTTTAAAAAAAAGGTTAAGGGTACAAGACCGTGTACATATCTGGCTGTGTTGGCAAAATCACTACATATCCCATCAAGCCATGGTCGATGGGATGGGCTGCCCGTTGTCACAGTTCCAAGACAAGTCAGAAACGTCCAGCTACCCTACGCCAAAGACGTGGATCTCAAAACTGAACTTGAATCCGTGTTAGGTACCTGGGGTGGCAGGTAGCCTAGTGGTTAGAGCGTTGGGCCAGTAACCGAAAGGTTACTAGATTGAATCACTGAGCTGACAAGGTAAAAATCTGTTGTTCTGTTCCTGAACAAGGCAGTAAACCTACTGTTCCCCGGTAGGCTGTCATTGTAAATAAGAATTTGTTCTTAACTGACTTGCCTAGTTAAATAAAAGTTTTTAAAAAAACATTGTCTTATGACATACAGTTGAAGTCGGAAGTTTACATACACCTTAGCCAAATATGTCAGAATAATAGTAGAGAATTATTTATTTCAGATTTGATTTCTTTCATCACATTCCCAGTGGGTCAGAAGTTTACATACACTCAATTAGTATTTGGTAGCATTGCCTTTAAATTGTTTATCTTGGGTCAAATGTTTCAGGTAGCCTTCCACAAGCTTCCCACAATAAGTTGGGTGAATTTAGGCCCATTCCTCCTGACAGAGCTGGTGTAACTGAGTCAGGTTTGTAGGCTTCCTTGCTAGCACACACTTTTTCAGTTCTGCCCACACATTTTCTATAGGATTGAGGTCAGGGCTTTGTGATGGCCACTCCAGTACCTTGACTTTGTTATTCTTCAGCCATTTTGCCACAACTTTGGAAGTATGCTTGGGTCATTGTCCATTTGGAAAACCCATTTACGACCAAGCTTTAACTTCCTGACTGATGTCTTTCAATGTTGCTTCAATATATCCACATACTTTTCCTACCTTATGACGCCATCTATTTTGTGAAGTGCACCAGTCCCTGCTGCAGCAAAGCACCCCCACAACATGATGCTGCCACCCCCATCCTTCACGGTTGGGATGGTGTTCTTCGGCTTGCAAGCCTCCCCCTTTTTCCTCCAAACATAACGATGGTCATTATGGCCAAACAGTTCTATTTTTGTTTCATCAGACCAGAGGACATTTCTCTAAAAAGTAAACATTTTGTCCCCATGTGCAGTTGCAAACCGTAGTCTGGCTTATTTAATGGTGGTTTCAGAACAGTGGCTTCTTCCTTGCTGAATGGCCTTTCAGGTTATGTCGATATAGGACTTGTTTTACTGTGGATATAGATACTTTTGTACCTGTTTCCTCCAGCATCTTCACAAGGTCTTTTGCTGTTGTTCTGGGATTGATTGCACTTTTTGCACCAAAGTACATTCATCTTTAGGAGACAAAACGTGTCACCTTCCTGAGCGGTATGATGGCTGCGTGGTCCCATGGTGTTTATTCTTGCGTACTATTGTTTGTACAGATGAACATGGTACCTTCAGGCGTTTGGAAATTGCTCCCAAAGATGAACCAAACTTGTGGAGGTCTACAATTTTTTTTCTGAGGTCTTGGTTGATTTCTTTTGATTTTCTCATGATGTCAAGCAAAGAGGCACTGGGTTTGAAGGTAGACTTTGAAATACATCCACAGGTACACCACCAATTGACTCAAATGATGTCAATTAGCCTATCAGAAGCTTCTAAAGCCACGACATCATTTTCTGGAATTTTCCAAGCTGTTTAAAGTAACAGTCAACTTAGTGTATGTAAACTTCTGACGCACTGGAATTGTGATACAGTGAAAGAATCTGTCTGTCAACAATTGTTGGAAAAATTACTTGTAGATGTCCTTACCGACTTGCCAAAACTATGGTTTGTTAACAAGACATTTGTGGAGGGGTTGAAAAACAAGTTTTAATGACTCCAACCTAAGTGTATGTAAACTTCTGAGTTTTCCCCCCAGCTAATTTCTTAGTTATATGATTGTATAACTAGCAAAGGAGTTTTGAAGTTGAGGGTATTTATGAAGTTTGGCAATGAAAACTAGCATAGTTCAGCTAGTTAAGCCAGGGAAAACTGGGAAAAATTAGCTTGTGCATAGTGCGCATGTGCGCCCATGCACACTAGGCCATTTCATTAGACATATTGCAGTTTCTCTGCCCTGATATCAGGAGCCGGCGGCAAAAAGTTTGATTAAATAAATCAGACGACTCACATTTAAGGAGAGTGAATCTATATGCAATCACGAAATCAGCTGTAACTGTCAATAGTATAGCTTAATACAATGTTTGAGTGAACCCTGAACACAGAAAATGAATGGTGAAGTCGCTTCGGACACGGTAGACTCCTCCTCACCACTCTTTTTTTTCTTTGTATTTTACCCCCGTTTTTCTCCCCAATTTCGATCCTGTCTCAGTGCTGCAACTCCCAAACGGGCTCGGGATAGGCGAAGGCAGAGTCACCCGCCAGTTTAACCCGGAAGCCAGCCGCACCAATGAGTCGGAGGAAACACCGTTCAACTGGCGTCAGCCCGCAGCCACCCGGCCCACCACAAGGAGTCGCTAGGGCGTGATGAGCCAAGTAAAGCCCCCTCGGCCAAACACTCCCCTAACCCGGACGACGCTGGGCAAATTGTGCACCGTCCTATGAGACTCCTGGCCATAGCTGGTTGTGGCACAGCCCAGGAATGAACCCGATTCTGTAGTAACGTGCCACTTGTAACGCTGTGCCACTCTCGGAGGCCTCTCCTCACCACTCTATTCGCTATAGAGCTCAACAGCTTGTAATCTTAAAAAACGTAAATGAGTTACCGCTGGTTCATTCAGCCATTCCTATGGGGAAAGTGAATGGGGAAAGAATATGGTTTTGGGATAAATGCAGAAATAAGGTCTGAGATTAACACAAACTATGGATATCTTATATGATTTGTTCTATGAGATAATATCAGTAAGTTAACATGACCTTTATGAATGAGGAAGCTTTTATGTGCTTTTGTTGATGACATAAATGGTTCAAAAGTCACAAAAAGTGACGATAACTGGAGAAGATTATCTCATAGAACAAAACATGATGTGATGGCGACAGAGGAATAGCACGAGAATGAGCCTCAGAATATCATCACGGTATCTCTGTGCAAATTGCCATCAATAAAATGCAATTGTGTTTGTTGTCTGTAGCTTATACCTGCCCATACCATAACACCACCGCCACCATGGTGCACTCTGTTCACAATGTTGACATCAGCAAACCACGCACCCACACGATGCCATACCCGTGGGCTGCGGTTGTGAGTCCAGTTGGATGTACTGCCAAATTCTCGAAAACAGCGTTGGAGGTGGCTTATAATAAATAAATTAACATTCAATCCTCTGGCAATAGCTCTTGTGGACATTTCTGTATTCAGCATGCCAATTGCACGTTCCCTCAAAACTTGAGACCTCTGTGGCATTGTGTTGTGTGACAAAACCGCACATTTTAGAGTAGCATTTTATTGTCCCCAGCCCAAGGTGCAACTGTGTAATGATCATGCTGTTTAATCAGTTTATTGTTATGCCACACCTGTCATGTGGATGGATTATCTTGACAAAGAAATGCTCACTCACAGGGATGCAAATAAATGTGTGCAATAATTTTTGGAGAAATAAGGTTTTTTGTGCATATGGAACATTTCTGGGATCTTTTATTTCAGCTCATGAAACATGGGACCAACATTTACATGTTGCGTCCATTTTTTGTTCAGTGTATTTAGGCTTGCCATAACAAAGGCGTTGAATACTTATTGACTCAAGACATTTCAGCTTTTTTGAGGCTCAGTGTATCTCACCATGTGTCAGCTGGTTGCAGGAGGATTTAATAAGTGCCCTGGTGTTTAAATCCACAGGATGAATAGCTATTCCCAGAGCATAACATATACCCACAGGCAATCTGAGATCCATCCCTCCCTTCTCCCCACTCCTTTCCCTCCCACTCTCTCTCTGTCCTTACACAGCCAGTCAATGACCCAGGAAGCCATCTAAACCACTGAGGACACATTCACCCCGGCTGGGGTTTCAACAGCACTGGGCTAGATGGAACCACAAAGCTTTTTATCATTTGGTCCCAGTCTTAACACCACACATTACATCGAGTTACTGAATATGAGAGGCTCTTCTTCTTGCTGTTGGCATCTGTGAAGAGGAGGAGCAGGACGGGAGAGTTTGGGGAATGTGAGTCAGCCATGTGATTACTCGCATTGATTTCCGTTACATCTGCTCCGTCCCACTCCATCATTAAGGGAGAGAGCTCCCACAGCGAATTGACAATTCTAATTTAGCAACTGTTTCAAGGGATTGATTATGTATATTTGGTTGGATGTTGGAGAGACTACAGTACAGCAGGTAGGTGATCCACTAGGGTTGAACCATCCTGTAGTTGGAAAACACAGAGGTAACACCTAGGCCTACTGTAACATGTATATTGCCTTCCAAAGGTATTGACACCCCTTGACTTTTTCCACATTTTGTTGTGTTACAGTCTAAATTTAAAATGGATTGCATTTAGATTTTGTCACTGGCCGGCACACAATACCCCACATTGTCAAAGTGGAATTATGTTATTAGAAATGTTTACAATTGTATAAAAAATTGAAAGCTGAAATGTCTTCAGTCAATGAGTATTCAACTCCTTTGTTATGGCAAGTCTAAATGTGCTTAACAAGTCACATAATAAGTTGCAGGGAGGAAACCGCTCGGGGATTTCACAATGAGGCCAATGGTGACTAAAACAAATACAGAGTTTAATGGCTGTGATAGGAGAAAACTAAGGATGGACCAAGAACACTTGTACACTGTATACCTGAGCAGTACTATTCAATAATTGGATGAAGTTCTGTAAACATAATAAAACTGTTTTAGGTTCTTATAACATGCACCTCACTTTTGATTTCGTGAGACCAGTATTTTTTTATTCAGATTAAATGTATTGGAGAGTTTATGTAAACAGGACTTCTGATGATAGATTGACAGACACACATATCTGTCAAGTTTGACCTTTCTTATGTCGATTTTCAAAGGCACACATGTGGCACTTCAAAATCTTTCCAACATGGCCGATGGTCCCCGCGACAGTGGATACTTTCTTAATGGTAAAATGTATGAATTGTATATATATATATATATGTATCGTGCGTTTATGATTTGTAGAACTTCGAATGGATATCTGTCAAGCTAGCAATCTGGTTAACTGGCAAGTGCCAGGCAGGGCTAATGTTAGCTAGGCGCCAGTTAGGTTAGCTGGCTAGTGCTAGCTAGCTAAATAGTATGATTTGAAAATGCCGGTGGTGGGGAAGTAACGTTAGGTAGCGTTTATGATACATAATCAGAAGAAAGTAATTAATGAAAGCTGGAAATGAAATGCAGGCAAGCCAAGCTCTGGGTGCGCGTGACGGTGACTAGAGTCATATTTGTCTCGGCTGGAGTGGACTTCACCAGCTACAAACGAATACATGAGCTACAAACAGATACAAGTGTGCACTGTCGTCTGAGGGTTCACACGGTAAGTTAATGGTTTTGCTTTTATAAATAACAGTAGCTACACATTTTACTGTTTGAACATTATTTGTGTGCTTCTTTGGAGAATATATCCATTGTCAAGATCTCTATCCCTATCTGAATTGTACAATGCGCTAAACACATTCGCTAGCTAGCTAGCTAACTCACCCACGCACTGTAAAAAAGCATTGATGGATAATGTTAACTAGCTCGTTCCTTAAACATAAAGATGTGTCATATGTGATTATTTTTTTCTGAAGCATATTTTGTAAAATGGGCTTATTAGCTACGCCATGTTTCCGGGTTATGTGCAACTATGTTGGCTTGCTAGCTATCCTACATTTCTAGCTTGCTAGCTACCTCATTTGGCGAATGTCTGCAATTGTGACAGGTACACAAAATGGTGCAAACTAAGCTTTATTCAATGGCATGCTGCCTAAATACAATACAGTACTTAGATTTTGGAAAGTTAAAATGAATTCTGAATAAGTTATGTACTATTCAAATAACATATGCTTATTTTCTGATGTTGATATTTGGCTTGGGTGTGAAACAAATCTAAAGTTATGAATATCCTTTTCTGTAATTCTCTGAATGAACAGTAGGCCTAAATACTTTGACGTGAAAACTTGTTTCCAACCTTAAGAATTACCACTACAAATTGTAATACTAATTCTTTATTTATACTTTCTCTCTACAGGACTGACTGAAGAATGTTGGTGCACTAGACTGAAGGCCAGTAGTTAAAGGTAAGCTTATGTTGAAATTGCCTGAGATGGACAGCATAACAGCATTTTGTGACGTCTTGAAATCAAAACATGATTAAATATTCAAATCAAATTGTATTCGTCACATGCGCAGAATACAAAAGGTGTAGACCTTACAGTAAAATGTTTACTTACAAGACCTTAACCAACAATGTAGTTAGGTAAAAAAATATCAAACACTTATTTTTCTTAAGTAAGAATTAACAGAAGAACAAATAATTAAAGAGCAGCAGTAAAATAACAATAGCGAGGCTATATACAGGGGATACCGGTACAAAGTCAATGTGCGGGGGCACAGGTTAGTCGAGGTAATTGAGGTAATATGTACGTGTAGGTAGAGTTAAAGTGACTATGCATAGATAATAACCAGAGAGTAGCAGTAGCGTAAAAGGGGGGGGGGGGGGGCAATGCAAATAGTCTGGGTAGCCATTTGATTAGCTGTTCAGGAGACTTATGGCTTGGGGGTATTTGTTTTTGTATTTACTATGGATTATGGAAATTAGACGCTGTTAAGAAGCCTTTTGGACCTAGACTTGGCGCTCCTTTTGGACCTAGACTTGGTACTGCTTGCCGTGCGGTAGCAGAGAGAATACTCTATGACTAGGGTAGCTGGAGTCTGACAATTTTTATTGCCTTTTTCTGACACACACGTATAGAGGACCTGGATGGCAGGAAACTTGGCCCCAGTGATGTACTGGGCCGTACACACTACTCTCTGTAGTGCCTTGCGGTCGGAGGCCGAGCAGTTGCCATACAAGGCAGTGATGCAACCAGTCAGGATGCTCTCAATGGTGCAGCTGTAGAACCTTTTGAGGATCTGAGGACCCATACCAAATCTTTTCAGTCTCCAGAGGGGCAATAGGCTTTGTCATGCCCTCTTCACAACGGTCTTCGTGTGTTTGGACCATGATAGTTTGTTGGTGATGTGGACACCAAGGAACTTGAAGCTCTCAACCTGCTCCACTACAGCCCCGTCAATGAGTATTCGGTCCTCCTTTTCCTGTAGTCCACAATCATCTCCTTTTGTCTTGATCACGTTCAGGGAGAGGTTGTTGTCCTGGCACCACACGGCCAGGTCTCTGACCTCCTCCCTATAGGCTGTCTCATCGTTATTGTGATCAGGCCTACCACTGTTGTCGTCTGCAAACTTAATGATGGTGTTGGAGTCGTGCAGTCATGGGTGAACAGGGAGTACAGTGCAGTCCTCTAAAGACACAAAAGACAATAATACAAGAAACAACACTTCTATTGCCTCTCCCTCTACGATACGCACTTCCGGGTTGGAGCGAGTAGTTGCATTCCGCTTTGCTCCACAGGTAGTATAACATTTCATTTCATTACAGTACAACAGTTTGATTTGTTTGATCTTAGCTGGCTACATAGCCGTCTTTGTATCCAAGATAATTGTGTAGTCTAGAGTAATTGTCGAGGTTACCTAGCCAGTTAGAGGTTACCTAGCCAGCTGCACTTTCAAACAAAGTCAACAACGCAGCCACTGCTAGCTAGCCTATTTCACCAGCCAGCAGTACTATATCATTTTAGTCAATAAGATTTTTTGCAACGTAAGCTTAACTTTCTGAACATTCGAGACGTGTAGTTCACTTGTCATTCCAATCTCCTTTGCATTAGCGTAGCCTCTTCTGTAGCCTGTCAACTATGTGTCTGTCTATCCCTGTTCTCTCCTCTCTGCACAGACCATACAAACGCTTCACACCGCGTGGCCGCTGCTACTCTAACCTGGTGGTCCCAGCGCGCACGACCCACGTGGAGTTCCAGGTCTCAGGCAGCCTCTGGAACTGCCGATCTGCGGCCAACAAGGCAGAGTTCATCTCAGCCTATGCTTCCCTCCAGTCCCTCGACTTCTTGGCACTGACGGAAACATGGATTACCACTGATAACACTGCTACTCCTACTGCTCTCTCCTCGTCTGCCCACGTGTTCTCGCACACCCCGAGAGCTTCTGGTCAGCGGGGTGGTGGCACTGGGATCCTCATCTCTCCCAAGTGGACATTCTCTCTTTCTCCCCTGACCCATCTGTCTATCGCCTCCTTTGAATTCCATGCTGTCACAGTTACCAGCCCTTTCAAGCTTAACATCCTTATCATTTATCGCCCTCCAGGTTCCCTTGGAGAGTTCATCAATGAGCTTGACGCCCTGATAAGTTCCTTTCCTGAGGATGGCTCACCTCTCACAGTTCTGGGTGACTTTAACCTCCCCATGTCTACCTTTGACTCATTCCTCTCTGCCTCCTTCTTTCCACTCCTCTCCTCTTTTGACCTCACCCTCTCACCTTCTCCCCCTACTCACAAGGCAGGCAATACGCTTGACCTCATCTTTACTAGATGCTGTTCTTCCACTAATCTCATTGCAACTCCCCTCCAAGTCTCCGACCACTACCTTTTATCCTTTTCCCTCTCGCTCTCATCCAACACTTCCCACACTGCCCCTACTCGGATGGTATCGCGCCGTCTCAACCTTCGCTCTCTCTCCCCCGCTACTCTCTCCTCTTCCATCCTATCATCTCTTCCCTCTGCTCAAACCTTCTCCAACCTATCTCCTGATTCTGCCTCCTCAACCCTCCTCTCCTCCCTTTCTGCATCCTTTGACTCTCTATGTCCCCTATCCTCCAGGCCGGCTCGGTCCTCCCCTCCTGCTCCGTGGCTCGACGACTCATTGCGAGCTCACAGAACAGGGCTCCGGGCAGCCGAGCGGAAATGGAGGAAAACTCGCCTCCCTGCGGACCTGGCATCCTTTCACTCCCTCCTCTCTACATTCTCCTCTTCTGTCTCTGCTGCTAAAGCCAATTTCTACCACTCTAAATTCCAAGCATCTGCCTCTAACCCTAGGAAGCTCTTTGCCACCTTCTCCTCCCTCCTGAATCCTCCTCCCCCTCTCCCCCCTCCTCCCTCTCTGCTGATGACTTCGTCAACCATTTTGAAAAGAAGGTCGACGACATCCGATCCTCGTTTGCTAAGTCAAACGACACCGCTGGTTCTGCTCCCCTTGCCCTACCCTGTGCTTTGACCTCTTTCTCCCCTCTCTCTCCAGATGAAATCTCGCGTCTTGTGACAGCCGGCCGCCCAACAACCTGCCCGCTTGACCCTATCCCCTCCTCTCTTCTCCAGACCATTTCCGGAGACCTTCTCCCTTACCTCATCTCGCTCATCAACTCATCCTTGACCGCTGGCTACGTCCCTTCCGTCTTCAAGAGAGCGAGAGTTGCACCCCTTCTGAAAAAACCTACACTCGATCCCTCCGATGTCAACAACTACAGACCAGTATCCCTTCTTTCTTTTCTCTCCAAAACTCTTGAACATGCCGTCCTTGGCCAGCTCTCCTGCTATCTCTCTCAGAATGACCTTCTTGATCCAAATCAGTCAGGTTTCAAGACTAGTCATTCAACTGAGACTGCTCTTCTCTGTGTCACGGAGGCGCTCCGCACTGCTAAAGCTAACTCTCTCTCCTCTGCTCTCATCCTTCTAGACCTATCGGCTGCCTTTGATACTGTGAACCATCAGATCCTCCTCTCCACCCTCTCCGAGCTGGGCATCTCCGGCGCGGCCCACGCTTGGATTGCGTCCTACCTGACAGGTCGCTCCTACCAGGTGGCGTGGCGAGAATCTGTCTCCGCACCACGTGCTCTCACCACTGGTGTCCCCCAGGGCTCTGTTCTAGGCCCTCTCCTATTCTCGCTATACACCAAGTCACTTGGCTCTGTCATATCCTCACATGGTCTCTCCTATCATTGCTATGCAGACGACACACAATTAATCTTCTCCTTTCCCCCCTCTGATAACCAGGTGGTGAATCGCATCTCTGCATGTCTGGCAGACATATCAGTGTGGATGACGGATCACCACCTCAAGCTGAACCTCGGCAAGACGGAGCTGCTCTTCCTCCCGGGGAAGGACTGCCCGTTCCATGATCTCGCCATCACGGTTGACAACTCCATTGTGTCCTCCTCCCAGAGTGCTAAGAATCTTGGCGTGATCCTGGACAACACCCTGTCGTTCTCAACTAACATCAAGGCGGTGACCCGTTCCTGTAGGTTCATGCTCTACAACATTCGCAGAGTACGACCCTGCCTCACGCAGGAAGCGGCGCAGGTCCTAATCCAGGCACTTGTCATCTCCCGTCTGGATTACTGCAACTCGCTGTTGGCTGGGCTCCCTGCCTGTGCCATTAAACCCCTACAACTCATCCAGAACGCCGCAGCCCGTCTGGTGTTCAACTTTCCCAAGTTCTCTCACGTCACCCCGCTCCTCCGCTCTCTCCACTGGCTTCCAGTTGAAGCTCGCATCCGCTACAAGACCATGGTGCTTGCCTACGGAGCTGTGAGGGGAACGGCACCTCCGTACCTTCAGGCTCTGATCAGGCCCTACACCCAAACAAGGGCACTGCGTTCATCCACCTCTGGCCTGCTCGCCTCCCTACCTCTGAGGAAGTACAGTTCCCGCTCAGCCCAGTCAAAACTGTTCGCTGCTCTGGCACCCCAATGGTGGAACAAACTCCCTCACGACGCCAGGTCAGCGGAGTCAATCACCACCTTCCGGAGACACCTGAAACCCCACCTCTTTAAGGAATACCTAGGATAGGATAAAGTAATCCTTCTAACCCCCCCCCCCCTTAAAAGAGTTAGATGCACTATTGTAAAGTGGTTGTTCCACTGGATATCATAAGGTGAATGCACCAATTTGTAAGTCGCTCTGGATAAGAGCGTCTGCTAAATGACTTAAATGTAATGTAAATGAGTACAGGAGGGGACTGAGGGGCCCCTGTGTTGAGGATCAGCGTGGCGGATGTGTTGTTACCTACCCTTACCACCTGGTGGCGGCCCGTCAGGTAGTCCAGCATCCAGTTGCAGAGGGAGGTGTTTAGTCCCAGGGTCCTTAGCTTGGAGATGAGCTTTGAGGGCACTATGGTATTGAACGCTGAGCTGTAGTCAATGAATAGCAGGAACTCCTTTTGTCCAGGTAGGAAAGGGCATTGTGGAGTGCAATAGAGATGGCATCATCTGTGGATCTGTTGGTTCGGTATGCAACTTGTTGTGGGTCTAGGGTTTCTGGGATAATGCTGTTGACGTAAGCCATGACCAGCCTTTCAAAGTGCTACGGGTCGGTAGTCATATACGCAGGTTGCCTTAGTCCCTGTGCCCAAGAATACTATGGTGGTCTGCTTGAAACATGTTTTAATTACAGACTCAGTCAGGGACCGGTTGAAAATGTCAGCGGGGCAGCGCATGCTCGGAGTATACATCCTGGTAATCCATCTGGCCCTGCGGCCTTGTGAATGTTGACCTGTTTAAAAGGTCTTACTCACATCGGCTATGGAGAGCGTGATCACACAGTTGTCCGGAACAGCTGATACTTTAGTGTTGCTTTCCTCGAAGCGAGCATAGAAGTAATTTAGCTCATCTGGTAGGCTCGTGTCACTTGGCAGCTTGCGGCTGTGCTTCCCTTTGTAGTTTGTAATAGTTTGCAAGCCCTGCCACATCCGACGAGCATTGGAGCCAGTGTAGTACGATTCAAATCTTAGTCCTGTATTGATGCTTTGCCTGTTTGATGGTTCGTCAGAGGGCATAGCAGGATTTCTTATAAGCGTCCGGGTTACTGTTCTGCTCCCTGAAAGCGGCAGCTCTACCCTTTAGCTCAGTGCGGATGTTCCACGTAATCCATGTCTTCTGGTTGGGGTATGTACGTACAGTCACTGTGGGGACGACGTCATCGATGCACTTATTGATGAAGCCAGTGGCTGATGTGGTGTACTCCTCAATGCCATCGGATGAATTCTGGAACATATTCCAGTCTGTGCTAGCAAAACAGTCCTGTAGCTTAGCATCTGCATCATCTGACCACTTTTTTATTGACCGAGTCACTGGTGCCTCCTGCTTTAGTTTCTGCTTGTAAACAGGAATCAGGAGGATTTGCCAGATTTGTCAGATTTGCCAAATGGAGGGCGTGCTTTGTATGTGTCTCTGTCTGTGGAGTAAAGGTGGTCTAGAGATATTTTTCCTCTGGTTGCACATTTAACATGCTGGTAGAAATGAGGTTAAACAGATTTAAGTTTCCCTGCATTAAAGTCCCCGGCCACTAGGAGTACCGCCTCTGGGTGAGTGTTTTCCTGTTTGCTTATGGCCTTATACAACTCATTGAGTGCGGAATTAGTGCCAGCATCGGGTTGTGCTGGTAAATAGACAGCTATGATAAATATAGATTAAAACTCTCTTGGTAAATAGTGTGGTCTACAGTTTATCATGAGATACTCTACCTCAGGCAAGCAAAACCTCAAGACTTCCTTAAAACCTCTACGGGATTGGTGTCCCTAAACTGGGACGGTTGTTGCTAACGTGCGCTAATGTGACTAGAATGAGGTTGTATACAACAGCCAACTTTACGGAACATAGACATGTCTTATATGGGCAGAAAGCTTAAATTCTTGTTAATCTAACTGCAGTTTCCAATTAACAGTAGTTATTACAGTGAAAAATACCATGCAATTGTTTGAGGAGAGTGCACAACAACAAAACACTTTTATCATTGCAACTGGTTTGATTCATTCTCCTCTGAATGTAAATAATGCACTTACACTCAGTAATCTTTCTCCGATTTGTCATCCTGATTGTCCCAGACATAAAATGTAGCATAGTTTATTATTTTTATGTTCAAATGTAGGAACTGGTGTCTACAGTTTGACCCCACTGCTTTTCCTGGAAGGTTGTAAACTTAATTTATTACCATAGCATTTTGCATGCTCTCTATCTTTATGTACTTGAAAATCTATCAATTGACCAATTAGGTACTTTGGGAAAATTTCTGGCAGACTTAATACAAAATATTGTGCAGTAATGTAATTCTTCACTGGATCAGTCTGATACTTTGCACACACACTGCTGCCATCTGGTGGCCAAAATCTAAATTACACCGACTTATATCTGAAAGTATGGCCTTTCTCTTGCATTTCAAAGATGGAACAAAAAAAAGGGAATACATCGTTTTTTGTTTGTATTATCTTTTACCAGATCTAATGTGTTATATTTTCCTACATTAATTTAACTTTTTCACAAACTTCAAAGTGTTTTCCTTTCAAATGGTATCAAGAATATGCATATCCTTGCTTCAGTTCCTGAGCTATAGGAGGTTAGATTTGGGTATGTCATTTTAGGCGAAAATAATAAAAAACGGTCCGATCCCTAGATTTCGTGTACCAGCTGTTGTTTACAAATATACACAGACCTCCACCCCTTGTCTTACCAGATGCAGTTGTTCCATCTTACCGATGCTGCGTAATCGCACCAGCTGTATTTCATCCATGTCGTCGTTCTGCCACTACTCAGTGAAACATGAGATATTACATTTTTTTATGTCCCGTTGGTAGAATATTTATGATCGTAGCTCATCTATTTTGTTATCCAACGATTGTACGTTGGTTAATAGGACTGATGGTAGAGGCAGATTATCCACTCACCGTCGGATCCTTACAAGGCCCAACCTACGTCTCCGATATCTCTGTCTCTGTCTCATGCAAATGACGGGGATGTTGGCCTTGTCGGGTGTCTGAAGTAAATCCTTCGCGTCCGACTCGTTAAAGAAAAAATCTTTGTCCAGTACATAGTGAATAATCGCTGTCCTGATATCCAGAAGCTCTTTTCGGTCATAAGAGATGGTGGCAGAAACATGATGTACAAAATAAGTTACAAATATCACAAAAAAACACACACAATAGCACAATTGGTTAAGAGCCCGTAAAACGGCAGCCATCTCCTCAGGCGCCATTCAGGTAGTACAACGGTATTTGTACTACCAACTTACAAAATGTTCCTAGCTTTAAAAATGATAGGCCGCCAGAGTTTTACCTATGACTTCAGGAACAACATTTTGGATTATTCTGTTTATGTAACCAATTAGTGAACATCATTTCTTCTGCTTCCAGGTTGCTGACGATAATAGAATGGCTTGGAAATGTAAGTTGTGTGCAACCCCATTTCACTCCAGAACACATTTACTAAAACACTATCATCTAAAGCAGTCATTCCTCGAGTGAGTCAACAGCCATGTCTCTATGAAGATTGTGTTTGCACATTTCAGTCGCTCAATCTACTTCAAACTCATCTATCGCCATAGGGCAGGTCAGGAATACTGTTGGTCAGGAGCATGCATCTTTTAACTGCCCTCTGTGTACATTCAAGCAACCTTTCTTGTAATCTGTACTCTTCAGTCCCTTTAGGGGAAATGTAAAGAAGCATGAGATGGTGGCGTGCCCATTTAAGAGTTGTGATTACCGCACAAATGCAAACTCATTTATTTCACACAAGAGTAGGACACACCAAGTGAGTGTTAGGTCAGGTTTCTGTGATGACATTGTCTGTCAGCAAAATGATAACTCCCCTGCCACTAGCTCAGATGACTTAAATGAAGAATGTCCCGGCCAGAGCACAGAAATAGATGATGCTTCAGACAATGATGACACTGGTGAATTGAGGAATCAGCTGAAACAAAATGTAACTATATTTTAGAAAATCCTCCAGTCTATTCTTCATGTGTCAGATACAGCTACAAGAAATTGTTGAACACTTAAATCAGATTTTCTCCTTGTCCCAACCATTAATCAAGGAGGCAATTAACAAGGTATTGCAGAAGCATGACCACACTATTAGTAATACTACTCTTAATGAAGCTGTCAATGCGGTCAAAGACAGTAATATTCTTGCCAGTGCTAGTGCTGAAGGTGCACAGTTGTCATCTTCCAAGAGGAGAAAAACATTTGTTGAGAGAAACTATCCCATGGTAACGCCAGTACAGTATGTTTTAGACTTCGAGCAACCTGCACACACAATGGTGTATGTTCCAATACTTCAGATGATTCAAGAACTGTTTAAAAACACTGACATTCTAAGTAAGATCTCAGAAGCAAATATTGAGCCAAGTCACTACAAGTCCCACAAAGATGGTTCCTATTTCCATGAAAATGACTTATTCTCAACAGGAGAACTTAAACTGTCACTCCAGCTGTATATTGATGATTTTGAAATTCCTAACCAACTTGGCATATCCAGACAAATTCACAAACTATCAGCAGTATACTGGGTCCTTGCCAATCTACCCAGTAAATATCAAATCAGCCTCACACACTATACAGCTTGCCGCAATGTGTAAAGTGACAGACCTCCAAAAGTATGGTTACGCGGCTGTACTTGTGCCATTATTACATGACATTCGTTCTCTTGAACAGGATGCCGTTTTTATTGATTGGGGGGGGGGGTTATAGTCTTTTAGAGCAGAGTATGTTTGTAGATTCTGTATAGCCACCAACAAACAGATTCAGTCCAATGAAGTCAGATAAGGAGAATTTAGCCCGACAACTAAAGCCAACCATGACATTAATGTACAGAATGTTGTGCAAAGTGATACTCTGAGCAGTCAGTTTGGTGTGAAAGCGGATTGTGTACTGCGTGAGCCACTGCAGTATTTCCACCCCATCACAAGTTTTCCATCAGATAGAAGACGTGATCTTTTGGAAGATATTGTGCCTGTTGAGCTGTCTCTTTGCCCCAAGAGATGATTCACCTTAAGTACTTCACTTTTGATTATTTAAACAGGGAGATAGCATTTTTCCCATATCAGCACACAGACAAAGTTGATAGACCACAGCTCATTCCCAAGACGTTCACCTCTAAAGAGACAATAGGGGGGAATGGACATGAGAATGCCACTCTCCTCAAATTACTTCCATTGTTGGTGGGCAGTGAAGTCCTTGAGGGTGATAGTTCATGGGCAGTTTTGATGGACTTGAAAAAAGTGGTAGAATTGGCTTATGTCCAGTGTTTACATATGAGACCATTGAGTATTTGCAGTGTACAATTGGTGACCATAGACAGATTCTAAGAGATCTTCCCCGAGTATAGACTTCGCCATAAACATCACTATGCCTAGCACTATCCCAACCTTAACGTGTTTTGGGCCCTTGGTGCACCTCTGGACTATGCGGTTTGAGGGCAAACTGTACACGACACACAGAACTTTAAGAACATTTTGAAGACATTGGCAACCAGACACGAGTTCTCGATGGCTTATCATCTCAGTTCTCCATCATTTTCACACCACAGACCCAAACATCTAATGTCTATCCTAGTTTCACCATTACATTGGGGAGAGACAACTATCACCACAATCTGCACTACATCGAAGGTCACCGTCGATGGCACAGACTATGCCCCTGGTTTGTTTGTGTCAGTTGGAGTCAGTGGGGGGAGCTGCCTCAGTTCTGCAAAATTGCTCAGATATATCTTGTGAATAACAATGTTCATTTTCTCTGCAGTCATTTTGAGTCATGGTATGTAGAACATCTTTGTTCCTATGAGCTATAACCTACACAAGTTAGCCTGTCTGTCCAATTGCAATCTGAGTTCAACGACACCGTCACCTTTTCTGCATACAACATTGATGTCCAGCTGCTGTTGACCCCCAAGAGGTTCATTCGAGTGAGAAAGAGTTGAACATTTTATGGTGAGTCATTATTTGTTTATTGAAGCCATTAGTGTTACCATTTGTATTGTTTTGATATTCCAAGTGTAACCTCTCAATACGTGGATGTCCATTAAGGCAGCCCCCCACACCTCTCATTCAGAGGGGTTGGGTTAAATGCGGAAGACACATTTCAGTTGAATGCATTCAGTTGTACAACTGACTAGGTATCCCCCTTTCCCTTTTTCAAATTATGTATTCTTCCTCAGCAATGGCAGCTGGAGCTCCTCAAGCCATGATACTTTGCATTGTTGATGCTGACCATACAAGGAAGATAACCTCGGCTCCCGTCCAGCATCTGTTGATGACTTGATAAACATTTTGAAGGCATTTTGAAGTTTGACTATGACTTCCACTTGCAGTACGAAGACACTGAATATTGATGGACAACTTACCTGCTTGATGGACATTGAGGAGTTGTCACAAAAGGCAACACTACACCTTTTAGTGGAATGAGGAGATACAAGCTCTACAGCTGACACAGAAATACTTTCAGATGAGTTGAAGCTTAGAGAAGGAATCGCTGCCTTTGAAAGGAATGGAAATATCTTCAGTTGTCTAGAGACCAAAAATATGACATCTTAGAGAAAGTTGCTACTACTGTGTACAGTTTCAAGGCTTACCCAAATGATTGAGAGATAGGATAGGCAGCTGAAGCACTTGCTTATCTAAGCAAAATCAGAACCAAATACTGAGCCAAGTCACTACATGTCCACAAAGAGTTTAGCCTGAGAACAAAAGCCAGCCATGACTTTAAATGTACAACAGGTTGTGCCACTGTAGTATTTACACCCCATCAAATGTTTTATGATCTTTTGGAAGGCATTGTGCCTGTTCAATTGATTTTGGAATTTCAGTTTACTTAATATAATAAGCTGTTTTATAATCTCAAACTGCCCTCCAAAATATTTGTTGACAATGTTGAATTTTTGTTAAGAAAAGGAACCCCAAAAGACACTTGCCCCCTGTTTCCCCCCCCCCCCCCCCTGTTTAATCATTATTACAGTAGCACCTCCACCAGGGTTGGGGTCAATTCAGGAACTAAACTGAAATTCCAGTTCTAATTTAAACTCATAGGAGGCAATGAAGAAAATTGGAATTGATACTGAAATGTTTGTTTACTTCCTGAATTGAAAAGGAATTGACCCCAACCACGGTGGAAGTGCTACTGTAAAGTATTCTCTTTAAAAGTGAACCTTTGCAGTATGTATGCTAATAATTGTAGGTCATGGCGTTTCTTAGATGTGCAATGTTCCTTAATTTATTATTTCCTTTCTCAAATGTGTTGATATTACTGTTTCTAAGCATGCTGTCCACCGATATTAACATGGCACTTGAATAGGCCTAGTTGATTTTGGGGCTTACAGGGCAGTCTCTCAGTGGAGGTCAGGGTTGGGTCAATTCCATTCAAAAATCAGTCAATTCAGGAAGTAAACTGAAATTCAAATATTTTCCTCAAAAGTAGGCAACGAGGAAAAACTGAACAACAGCTTCAAACTCAAGGCCAGCCATTACAAGCACAGAGAGGCTGCTGCCTACATAGACTTGAAATCATTGGCCACTTTAATAAAATGGAACACTAGTCACTTTCATAATGTTCACATATCCTGATTTACTCCGCTCATATGCATGTACTGTATTCTATACTATCTATTGCATCTTAGCCTACGCGCTCTGACATTGCTCATCCATATATTCCTATTCCATTACGTAGATGTGTGTATTAGGTATTGTTAGATATTACTCATTAGATATTGCTGCACTGTCAGAACCAGAAGCATTTCGCTATACTTCATTTCAGTTTACTTGCCAAATCGACTGAATTGAAAGTGACTGACCCAAACCAGACCTCCACTGAGACCCCAATACGTGCTCTTTAATTGTGAACCTTGCACTGTGTTCTCTAATATGTGAAACTTTTCCTGTATTCTCTTTAATTGTACCTTGATCAGGAGTCTTTTTTTCTTCAGGAAATCTGTTATTGTTATTAAGATTGCATTTATTTTGTTTGAGTTGGTGCTACCAAAAGAAGTACACAATCAGTTTCCACAGTTTTTGATTAGATGTAATACTAACTTTTGAATCAAGTAGATTCGTTTTTAATTTGCAGATTAGTTGTCGCAATTTGCAATAATTGATTACAGGTTAATGACTAGGAAGTAAGCATAACACAAAAATATTAAGTTCATGAAGTTTGAAGTAAAACTACTGGAAAGGGGGGGGGTACATTTACTTAATTAAACAGGAGTTAAATCAATATATATTTTAAGTTACTGTATATCAGAGTAATAAAGTAAATCATTGTAATTACTTTGTTACCTGTACTCAAACCGTTATATTAATTAACAGAAATTAAGTACTGTATCAATCAATACTTAAGTTTCATTAAAAAAAAACTGAAGCAATCAGTTGCCACAAATGTATTGAGTTCTGCTAACTTATTTGGTTTTACAGTGGTTACTCCACAATAATAACCTAAATGAGAGTGAAAAAGAATCGTGAACAGATTAACAATATTCCAAAACATGCATCCTGTTTGCAACAAAGGCACTAGAGTCATTGTAAATAAGAAATTGTTCTTAACTGACTTGCATAGTAAAATAAAAAAAATATTGCAAAGAATGTAGCAAAGAAATTTTTTTATGCCCTGATTACAAAGTGTTGTGTTTGGGGAAAATCCAACATCACTGAATACCACTTCATATTTTCAGGCATGGTGGTGACTGCATCATGGTATGGGTATGCTTGTCATCGGCAAGGATTACAGAGTTTTTTTAGGATAAAAAGAAACGAAATAGAGCTAAGCACAGGCAAAGTCCTAGAGGAAAACCTGGTTCAGTCTGCTTTCCAACAGACACTGGGAGGAGACAAAACCCTTTCAGCAGGACAATAACCTAAAACAAGGTCAAATATACACTGGAGTTGCTTACCAAGACATCATTGAATATTCCTGGGTGGCCTAGTTACAGTTTTGACTTATATCTGCTTGAAAATCTATGGCAAGACTTAAATGGCTGTCTAGCAAGCTCTTAGATTTAGCCAGAAAGACTCAGCTTTAATGCCTGCCAAAAGTGATTCTAACATGTATTGACTCAGGGGTGTGAATACTTATGTAAATTAGTTTTTAAATTTTTTATTGTACAAACTCCTAAACATGTTTTCACTTATGGGGTATTGTGTGTAGATGGATGAGAGAAAATATATTTAATACATTTTGAATTCAGGTTGTAAGACAACAAATGTGGAATAAATAAGGGGTATAAATACTTTCTGAAGGCACTCTGCATGCCATTCACGATAAGCAAAAAAAACCAAATATTTTTCTGAAACGGTAAATCATTTACAAAATTTCAGTAGACAGAATGTGGACAGCATAGCTTTGAAAATGTCACTGATGGTTGTTTGAAAGAATTGAACCATCTTTCTTGGCAATACAATTACACATTTAAGAGAGGGGTAGAGAGAGAGAGATTCACTGACAAGGGAGCGAGTCTTGCCTGTGAAAGGAGAGCACTAAAATGGAACCCATTATTTTTTTAACGAGGTAGATCAGCTTGAATATTGCAGATAGATTGTGGCTTCTGTCAATGTAATTGTCTGCATCACTTCCAATCCCCCATATATTTTTTTTGTAAATATGTAGTCCATTCGGAAAGTATTCAGACACCTTGACGTTTTCCACATTTGTTACGTTACAGCCTCATTTTAAAATGTATTAAAATTATTTTTCTCAATCTACACAATGAAAAAGCAAACTTAAAAATAAAAAAAATCGCTAAATGTATTTTTTTTTTAAATCACATCTGAAATACCTTATTTATATAAGTATTCAGACCCTTTGCTGTGAGACTCAAAATTGGAAAGGTACCAAGAGATTTCTGCAGCATTAAAGTTTTCCAAAAACACAGTGGCCTCCATTATTCTTAAATGGAAGAAGTTAGGAAGCACCAAGGCTCTTCCTAGAGCTAGGAGCCCGGCCAAACTGAGCAATCAGGGGCCCTGGTCAGGAGATGGGAGAACCTTCCAGAAGGACAACCGTCTTTGCAGCACTCCACCAATCAGGCATGTATGGTAGAGTGGCCAGATGGAAGCCACTCCTCCGTAAAAGGCACATGATAGACCGCTTGGAGTTTGCCAAAAGGCATATAAAAGACTCAGACCATGAGAAACAAGATAATCTGGTCTGATGAAACCAGGATTGAACTCTTTGTCTGAATGCCAAGCATCACGTATGGAAGAAACCTGGCACCATCCCTACGGTGAAGCATAGTGGTGGCAGCATCATGCTGTGGGGATGTTTTCAGTGGCAGGGACTGGGAGACTAGTCAGGATCGAGGGAAAGATGAACGGAGCTGTCACGTTCCTGACCTATTTATGTTAGTTTTGTGTGTTAATTGGTCAGGACGTGAGGTTGGGTGGGCATTCTATGTTATCTGTTTCTATGTTGGTTTTGGTTTGCCTGGTATGGCTCTTGATTAGAGGCAGGTGGTTTGCGTTTGCCTCTAATTAAGAGTCATATTTAGGTAGGGCATTCTCACTGTTTGTTTGTGGGTGATTGTCTCCTGTGTCTGTATGTATGTTCGTACCACATAGGACTGTAGCGTTTGTTTGTTTCGTTTTCGTTTCGATGTCGTCTGTTTCCTGTACGTAAGTTTATGTCTAGTTATGTAAGTTTATGTTCAGGTTTCGTCAACGTCGTTTTGTTATTTTGTAGTTTGGAAAGTGTTTGTTTCGTTTCGTGTTTTGCCATCATCGTTATTAATAAAGATGGCTTATTTCCCAAAGCCTGCGTTTTGGTCTTCAGATCCCTCTCTCCTCACCTCGTCCGAGGATGAGGAGAGCGTCACCCGTTACAGAATCACCCACCAACACGCTAAGACCAAGCGGCAAGGGAAAACGAAACGGAGTAAGGGACAAAACAAGGATTTCTGGACATGGGAACAGATAATGAATGGAGAAGGTCCCTGGGCTAAGGCAGGAGAAAATCGCCGTTCTCAGGAAGAGAGGGAAGCAGCTAAAGCCCAGGAACGGTGGTTTGAGGAGGCAGCAAGGAGACGTGGCTGGAAGCCCGAAAAGCCATGGGAACAGGTGGAGGCACTGAGGAGAGCAGAGGCTACCGGAGAGAGGAACCGGAGCTATGAGGGAACGCGTCTGGCACGGAAGCCGAAAAAGCCCGTAAGTAATTCCCAAAAATTTCTTGGGGGGGGGGCTAGGAGATAGTGGGCCAAGGGCAGGTAGGAGACCTGCGCCCACTTCCCAGGCTTACCGTGGAGAGCGGGAGTACGGGCAGGCGCCGTGTTAGGCAGTAGAGCGCACGGTGTCTCCTGTACGAGTGCATAGCCCGGTGCGGGTTATTCCACCTCCCCGCACTGGGAGGGCTAGATTGGGTATTGAGCCAGGTGTCATGAGGCCGGCTCAACGCGTCTGGTCTCCAGTGCGTCTCCTCGGGCCGGCATACATGGCACCGGCCTTACGCATGGTTTCTCCGGTTCGCCTACATAGGCCGGTGCGGGTTATTCCACCTCCCCGCACTGGTCGGGCAACCGGGAGCATTCAACCAGGTAAGGTTGGGCAGGTTCAATGCTCAAGAGTGCCAGTACGCCTCCACGGTCCGGTATTTCCGGCACCACCTCCCCGCCCCAGCCTAGTACCTACAGTGTATACACTACGCACTAGGCTACCAGTGCGTATCCTGAGCCCTGTTCCTCCTCCACGCACTCTCCCTGTAGTGCGTGTATCTAGCCCGGTGCCTCCAGTTCCGGCCCCACGCACTAAGCTACCAGTGCGTCTCCAGAGCCCTGTACACACTGTATATTCTCCCCCTACTAATCCTGATGTGCTTGTCCTCAGCCCGGCGTCACCAGTGCCGGTACCACGCATCAGGGATAGAGTAGGCTTTGAGAATACAGTGTGCCCTGTCCCTGCTCCCCGCACTAGTAGGAAGGTGCTTGTCATTAGCACGGTGCCTCCAGTTCCGGCACCACGCACCAGGTCTACAGTGCGCCATATCCGGCCAGAGCCATCCGTCTCACCAGCGCCATCTGAGCCATCCGTCTCCCCAGCGCCATCTGAGCCATCCGTCTCCCCAGCGCCATCTGAGCCATCCGTCTCCCCAGCGCCATCTGAGCCATCCGTCTCCCCAGCGCCGTCTGAGCCACCCGTCTGCCATGAGCCTGCAAAGCCGCCCGTCTGCCATGAGCCTACAGAGCCGTCAGCCAGACAGGAGCCGCTAGAGCCATCAGCCAGACAGGAGCCGCTAGAGCCGTCAGCCAGACAGGATCTGCCAGAGCCGCCAACCAGACAGGATCTGCCAGAGCCGCCAACCAGACAGGATCTGCCAGAGCCGCCAACCAGACAGGATCTGCCAGAGCCGCCAACCAGACAGGATCTGCCAGAGCCGCCAACCAGACAGGATCTGCCAGAGCCGTCAGAGAGCCATGAGCAGCCAGAGCCGTCAGAGAGCCATGAGCAGCCAGAGCCGTCAGAGAGCCATGAGCAGCCAGAGCCGTCAGAGAGCCATGAGCAGCCAGAGCCGTCAGAGAGCCATGAGCAGCCAGAGCCGTCAGAGCGCCATGAGCAGCCAGAGCCGTCAGAGCGCCATGAGCGTCGAGAGCCGTCAGAGCGCCATGAGCGTCGAGAGCCGTCAGCCTGCCATGAGCGTCGAGAGCCGTCAGCCTGCCATGAGCGTCGAGAGCCGTCAGCCTGCCATGAGCGTCGAGAGCCGTCAGCCTGCCATGAGCGTCGAGAGCCGTCAGCCTGCCATGAGCGTCGAGAGCCGTCAGCCAGCCATGAGCATCGAGATTCGTCAGTCAGCCATGAGCTGCCCTTCAGCCTGAAAAGGCTGGATACCCAGAACTGCCCATCAGTCCAGAGCTGTCTCTCTGTCCGGAGCTGCCTTTCAGTCCGGAGTTGCCCCTCTATCCTAATCTCCCTCTCTATCTTCATCTATCTCTATATTCTTATCTATCCCTCTTTCTTGATTTATCTCTCTGTCCCGGTGTTTTCCCTATTAGATATGTTGTTAAGGGAATTTTGTGGGGGTCAAAAGAGGGTGGACATTCTTGGAGGGAGGAAGTTAGGATGGATTATGGTGGGGTGGGAACCGCGCCCCGAGCCTGAACCACCACCGTGGTTAGATGCCCACCCAGACCCTCCCCTAGACTTTGTGCTGGTGCGTCCGGAGTTCGCACCTTGTGGGGGGGGTACTGTCACGTTCCTGACCTATTTATGTTAGTTTTGTGTGTTAATTGGTCAGGACGTGAGGTTGGGTGGGCATTCTATGTTATCTGTTTCTATGTTGGTTTTGGTTTGCCTGGTATGGCTCTTGATTAGAGGCAGGTGGTTTGCGTTTGCCTCTAATTAAGAGTCATATTTAGGTAGGGCATTCTCACTGTTTGTTTGTGGGTGATTGTCTCCTGTGTCTGTATGTATGTTCGTACCACATAGGACTGTAGCGTTTGTTTGTTTCGTTTTCGTTTCGATGTCGTCTGTTTCCTGCACGTAAGTTTATGTCTAGTTATGTAAGTTTATGTTCAGGTTTCGTCAACGTCGTTTTGTTATTTTGTAGTTTGGAAAGTGTTTGTTTCGTTTCGTGTTTTGCCATCATCGTTATTAATAAAGATGGCTTATTTCCCAAAGCCTGCGTTTTGGTCTTCAGATCCCTCTCTCCTCACCTCGTCCGAGGATGAGGAGAGCGTCACCCGTTACAGGAGCAAAGTAGAAAAATCCTTAATGAAAACCTGCTCCAGAGAGCCCAGGACCTCAGACTGGGTCGAAGGGTCACCTTTCAACAAGACAATGACCCTAAGCACACAGCCAAGACAACGCAGGAGTGGCTTCGGGACAAGTCTCAATGTCCTTGAGTGGCCCAGGCATGGCTCAGACTTGAACCCGATAAAACATCTCTGGAGAGACCTGAAAATAGCTGAGCAGCAACGCTCCCCATCCAACCTGACGGAGCATGAGATGATCTGCAGAGAAGAAACTCCCTAAATACTGGTGTGCCATTCTTGTAGCGTCATACCCAAGACGACTCGAGGCAGTAATCGCTGCCAAAGGTGCTTCAACAAAGTATTGAGTAAAGGGTCTGAATACTTATGTAAATTAAATTAGTGTTTTATCCTTTTGCAAAAATCTCTAATAGCCTGTTTTTGATTGGTCATTATGGGGTGTTGTGTGTAGATTGAGGGGAAAAAAACAATTTAATCCATTTGAGAATAAGGCTGTAATTTAACAAAATGTGGAAAAAGTCAAGGGGTAGGAATACTTTCTGAATGCACTGAATATAAAATATATATAATTTCCCTTAATTTTCACCTCTCCCCTAATTGGAGTGAACTAATAGACAACACTTAGGCTTCTACTTCCAACTTATACATTTCACGGACCTAGTATATTTTACAATTGTTTTTAATCTTATCCTTCAGCTACCCTCAACCTCTCAAGACCGTCCAGTTTTTGATTTCAATTAGAATTTTTTTGCCAAATAAGTTGCACTCTCATTTCCATTAACAGTAGCGGGTGGGGAATGAAAAACTATATGGAATTGTTTCAAGAAGGTCATACCAAGGATAATTTAGCCATTTGATTTTGAATGAAAGACCCCATGATGTAAAAAGAAAACTGAAAAAAAAAAAAAGTGGGCCTTACTGCCAAAGGAGGCTTTGTTTTCTGCTACCTTCGTGCCTGTAATTGGTTATGGTGATATCTTGTTAACGTCACTTCCTGTTGAATCTGCAGACGTGTTGCTGTGCGTTTTGTTGCTGTGCGTTTTGCTGCCAACTTTACTTTACTTTACTTTGCTAGCTGACAACTTTACGTTTTTTGTTTTGTTTCTGTTTTTAATTACCGTTTATATTTTTAGTTTTTCCATCGCAACTTTTTTCCCTCATTCAACCTTTTCACTCCGGACGCTTTATCTGGACATGGTTCGTCAACACCTTCAACAGCCGAAGCTAAGTAGTAACATTAACATGATGTCTTCTAATTGCAGTCGCTGTACTCATAATATACAGGAGAACGATCGCCTTACGGCGAAAATAGCTGTGCTGCAAGCCCAGCTTCAGACGCAATCGTTAGGCAAGGGTATTTTCCGTGTAGGAAAGGAAGAAACAGCGTCTGTGCCACCAGTAAGTACAGATAGTAACGTTAGTATAAATCCCCCGCACAGTCCCCGCAGCCGGACAACTTTCTCATGGCTTCTGGAGGGAAATGCTGTTGGAATGCTCAACCGGTGTCGCTCATTCAGCCGACAGAAACTTTCAACCGGTTTTCCCCATTATGTAGCGAGTCGGAGTCTGAGTCTGAGTCTTCTCTTGTCTCTACTCCTCCCGTTACGGGGTCTGAGACGCCGAAGGCTCCCACCGTTAGCTCTGACAAATTGAAAACCCTAGTCATTGGCGACTCCATTACCCGCAGTATTAGACTTAAAACGAATCACCCAGCGATCATACACTGTTTACCAGGGGGCAGGGCTACCGACGTTAAGGCTAATCTTAAGATGGTGCTGGCTAAAGCTAAATCTGGCGAGTGTAAAGAGTATAGAGATATTGTTATCCACGTCGGCACCAACGATGTTAGGATGAAACAGTCAGAGGTCACCAAGTGCAACATAGCTTCAGCGTGTAAATCAGCTAGAAAGATGTGTCGGCATCGAGTAATTGTCTCTGGCCCCCTCCCAGTTAGGGGGAGTGACGAGCTCTACAGCAGAGTCTCAGCACTCAATCGCTGGTTGAAAACTGTTTTCTGCCCCTCCCAAAAGATAGAATTTGTAGATAATTGGCCCTCTTTCTGGGACTCACCCACAAACAGGACCAAGCCTGACCTGCTAAGGAGTGACGGACTCCATCCTACCTGGAGGGGTGCTCTCATCTTATCTACCAACATAGATAGGGCTCTAACTCCTTTAGCCCCACAATGAAATAGGGTGCAGGCCAGGCAGCAGGCTGTTAGCCAACCTGCCAGCTTAGTGGAGTCTGCCAATAGCACAGTCAGTGTAGTCAGCTCAGCCATACCCATTGAGACTGTGTCTGTGCCTCGACCTAGGTTGGGCAAAACTAAACATGGCGGTGTTCGCCTTAGCAATCTTATTAGGATAAAGACCTCCTCCATTCCTGCCATTATTGAAAGAGATCGTGATACCTCACATCTCAAAATAGGGTTACTTAATGTTAGATCCCTCACTTCAAAGGCAGTCATAGTCAATGAACTAATCACTGATCATAATCTTGATGTGATTGGCCTGACTGAAACATGGCTTAAGCCTGATGAATTTACTGTGTTAAATGAGGCCTCACCTCCTGGTTACACTAGTGACCATATCCCCCGTGCATCCCGCAAAGGCGGAGGTGTTGCTAACATCTACGATAGCAAATTTCAATTTACAAAAAAAAAAAATGGCGTTTTCGTCTTTTGAGCTTCTAGTCATGAAATCTATGCAGCCTACTCAATCACTTTTTATAGCTACTGTTTACAGGCCTCCTGGGCCATATACAGCGTTCCTCTCTGAGTTTCCTGAATTCCTATCAGACCTTGTAGTCATAGCAGATCATATTCTAATTTTTGGTGATTTTAATATTCACATGGAGAAGTCCACAGACCCACTCCAAAAGTCTTTCGGAGCCATCATCGACTCAGTGGGTTTTGTCCAACATGTCTCTGGACCTACTCACTGCCACAGTCATACTCTGGACCTAGTTTTGTCCCATGGAATAAATGTTGTAGATCTTAATGTTTTTCCACATAATCCTGGACTATCGGACCACCATTTTATTACGTTTGCAATCGCAACAAATAATCTGCTCAGACCCCAACCAAGGAGCATCAAAAGTCGTGCTATAAATTCTCAGACAACACAAAAATTCCTTGATGCCCTTCCAGACTCCTTCTGCCTACCCAAGGACGTCAGAGGACAAAAATCAGTTAACCACTTAACTGAGGAACTCAATTTAACCTTGCGCAATACCCTAGATGCAGTTGCACCCCTAAAAACGAAAAACATTTGTCATAAGAAACTAGCTCCCTGGTATACAGAAAATACCCGAGCTTTGAAGCAAGCTTCCAGGAAATTGGAACGGAAATGGCGCCACACAAAACTGGAAGTCTTCCGACTAGCTTGGAAAGACAGTACCGTGCAGTACCGAAGAGCCCTCACTGCTGCTCGATCATCCTACTTTTCCAACTTAATCGAGGAAAATAAGAACAATCCAAAATTTCTTTTTGATACTGTTGCAAAGCTAACTAAAAAGCAGCATTCCCCAAGAGAGGATGGCTTTCACTTCAGCAGTAATAAATTCATGAACTTCTTTGAGGAAAAGATCATGACCATTAGAAAGCAAATTACGGACTCCTCTTTGAATCTGCGTATTCCTCCAGGGCTTAGCTGTCCTGGATCTGCACAGCTCTGCGAGGGCCTGGGATCGGGAGAGACACTTAAGTGTTTTAGTACTATATCTCTTGACACAATGATGAAAATAATCATGGCCTCTAAACCTTCAAGCTGCATACTGGATCCTATTCCTACTAAACTGCTGAAGGAGCTGCTTCCTGTGCTTGGCCCTCCTATGTTGAACATAATAAACAGCTCTCTATCCACCGGATGTGTACCAAACTCACTAAAAGTGGCAGTGATAAAGCCTCTCTTGAAAAAGCCAAACCTTGACCCGGAAAATATAAAAAACTATCGGCCTATATCGAATCTTCCATTCCTCTCAAAAATTTTAGAAAAAGCTGTTGCGCAGCAACTCACTGCCTTTCTGAAGACAAACAATGTATACGAAATGCTTCAGTCTGGTTTTAGACCCCATCATAGCACTGAGACTGCACTTGTGAAGGTGGTAAATGACCTTTTAATGGCGTCAGACCGAGGCTCTGCATCTGTCCTCGTGCTACTGGACCTTAGTGCTGCCTTTGACACCATCGATCACCACATTCTTTTGGAGAGACTGGAAACCCAAATTGGTCTACACGGACAAGTTCTGGCCTGGTTTAGATCTTACCTGTCGGAAAGATATCAGTTTGTCTCTGTGAATGGTCTGTCCTCTGACAAATCAACTGTACATTTCGGTGTTCCTCAAGGTTCCGTTTTAGGACCACTATTGTTTTCACTATATATTTTACCTCTTGGGGATGTTATTCAAAAACATAATGTTAACTTTCACTGCTATGCGGATGACACTCAGCTGTACATTTCAATGAAACATGGTGAAGCCCCAAAATTGCCCTCGCTAGAAGCCTGTGTTTCAGACATAAGGAAGTGGATGGCTGAAAACTTTCTACTTTTAAACTCGGACAAAACAGAGATGCTTGTTCTAGGTCCCAAGAAACAAAGAGATCTTCTGTTAAATCTGACAATTAATCTTGATGGTTGTAAAGTCGTCTCAAATAAAACTGTGAAGGACCTCGGCGTTACTCTTGACCCTGATCTCTCTTTTGACGAACATATCAAGACTGTTTCAAGGACAGCTTTTTTCCATCTACGTAACATTGCAAAAATCAGAAATTTTCTGTCCAAAAATGATGCAGAAAAATTAATCCATGCATTTGTTACTTCTAGGTTAGACTACTGCAATGCTCTACTTTCCGGCTACCCGGATAAAGCACTAAATAAACTTCAGTTAGTGCTAAATACGGCTGCTAGAATCCTGACTAGAACCAAGAAATTTGATCATATTACTCCAGTGCTAGCTTCCCTACACTGGCTTCCCGTTAAGGCAAGGGCTGATTTCAAGGTTTTACTGTTAACCTATAAAGCGTTACATGGGCTTGCTCCTACCTATCTTTCCGAGTTGGTCCTGCCGTACATACCTACACGTACGCTACGGTCACAAGACGCAGGCCTCCTAATTGTCCCTAAAATTTCTAAGCAAACAGCTGGAGGCAGGGCTTTCTCCTATAGATCTCCATTTTTATGGAACAGTCTGCCTACCCATGTGAGAGACGCAGACTCGGTCTCAACCTTTAAGTCTTTACTGAAGACTTATCTCTTCAGTAGGTCATATGATTGAGTGTAGTCTGGCCCAGGAGTGTGAAGGTGAACGGAAAGGCTCTGGAGCAACGAACCACCCTTGCTGTCTCTCCAGGGCCGGTTCCCCTCTCTCCACTGGGATTCTCTGCCTCTAACCCTGTTACTGGGGCTGAGTCACTGGCTTGCTGGTGCTCTTTCATGCCGTCCCTAGGAGGGGTGCGTCACTTGAGTGGGTTGAGTTACTGACGTGAACTTCCTGTCTGGGTTGGCGCCCCCCCTTGGTTGTGCTGTGGTGGAGACCTTTGTGGGCTATACTCGGCCTTGTCTCAGGATTGTAAGTTGGTGGTTGAGGATATCCCTCTAGTGGTGTGGGGGCTGTGCTTTGGCAGAGTGGGTGGGGTTATATCCTTCCTGTTTGGCCCTGTCCGGGGGTTTCTTCGGATGGGGCCACAGTGTCTCCTGACCGCTCCTGTCTCAGCCTCCAGTATTTATGCTGCAGTAGTTTATGTGTCGGGGGGCTAGGGTCAGTTGGTTATACCTGGAGTACTTCTCCTGTCTTATCCAGTGTCCTGTGTGAATTTAAGTATGCTCTCTCTAATTCTCTCGTTCTCTCTTTCTCTCTGAGAACCTGAGCCCTAGGACCATACTTCAGGACTACCGGGCATGCTGACACCTTGCTGTCCCCAGTCCGCCCGGCCTTGCTGCTATTCCAGTTTCAACTGTTTCTGCCTGCGGTTACGAAACCCCTACCTGTCCCAGACCTGCTGTTTTCAACTCTTAATGATCGGCTATGAAAAGCCAACAGATTTATTCCTGATTATTATTTGACCATGCTTGTCATTTATGAACATTTTGAAAATCTTGGCTCTCTCTAATTTTCTCCTTCTCTCTTTCTCTCGGAGGACCTGAGCCCTAGGAAAATAAGTCGGGACTACCGGCCGTGGTGACTCCTTGCTGCCCCCAGTCCGCCTGGCCTTGCTGCTATTCCAGTTTCAACTCTTCTGCCTGCGGTTATGGAACCCCTACCTGTCCCAGACCTGCTGTTTTCAACTCTTAATGATCGGCTATGAAAAGCCAACTGAGATTTATTCCTGATTATTATTTGATCATGCTTGTCATTTATGAACATTTTGAAAATCTTGGCTCTCTCTAATTTTCTCCTTCTCTCTTTCTTTCTCTCGGAGGACCTGGGCCCTAGGACCATGCGTCGGGACTGCCGCCCGTGGTGACTCCTTGCTGTCCCCAGTCCGCCTGGCCTTGCTGCTATTCCAGTTTCAGCTGTTCTGCCTGCGGTTATGGAACCGCCACCTGTCCCAGACCTGTTGTTTTTCAACTCTTAATGATCAGCTATGAAAAGCCAACTGAAAATTATTCATGATTATTATTTGACCATGCTTGTCACTTATGAACATTTTTGAACATCTTGGCATAGTTCTGTTATAATCTCCACCCGGCACAGCCAGAAGAGGACTGGCCACCCCTCATAGCCTGGTTCCTCTCTAGGTTTCTTCCTAGGTTTTGGCCTTTCTAGGGAGTTTTTCCTAGCCACCGTGCTTCTACACCTGCATTCTAGCTGTTTGGGGTTTTAGGCTGGGTTTCTGTACAGCACTTCGAGATATTATCTGATGTACGAAGGGCTATATAAAATAAAATTGATTGAAATTGATTGATTAGCCCACACAAACGCATTGAACAAGAGAGGTTTTTTGGTGGGAACTAAAGGAAGTTTGTTCTAAAGCGTCTGTCCAATATCGGAGATATATAAAGTATCAGGAAACAATATAGAAATATATATTTAACACCTTATTTTAGACACTGAACAGTCTCCATATATACTTCCATACATTTTTTTAACCGGTACCGGGGTACCTTCAGATGAGTCTTGCGAGGCCTTATGCAAAACAACCAACATGTACGTATTCGTGAGTCTCACCTTTGCACCAAGGGGTCATATTAGTGTGTAGCCCAAACTTTTCGGACACTACGGCTGTATTGACTTCAGACGAGTCCCAAGACGCTTGTGGGGGTAGAGCAAAAACGGAGCAATAATAGTTTGTAGGCCAAACCGACGCTAGAGAGAATTTTGTGAGAAGACCGATTTTCGGGATGTCTTGACAAAAACCGCTCTAGCTCTGATACCTTTCACCGCAGAAGTGCGACATAGAAGGATAAGGTTGATTGAGACGAATCCAAAGCAAAAAAAACTAATTTAAACTGATTTATGATACTAATTAGATTCAAGGGGGCGCAGACATAGACCTTAGAGAACACAGGCAGAGCATCAGCTAGCTATGTGAATAAGATTTCTCTGTGAAAACGAGCACTGTGTATCTATCATGATGGATATCAAGGCAATCTGAGGATACCTACTTTTTAGTGTTCATCTTATTTCATCTGGCAGAAAGCTGGATCTACAATTTTTGGGAAATGTACATTTATGGGAATCATCGATTGTCCATACATATCCCATTATGCTGGGATGAACTTATATCCACTCAGATTACACGGTATGAAAGTTCTCGAAAAGGGAAGAAAATTATCCTTTGGCATCTTTTCCCAATAGTGAACGCATTTGCTACATACTTCAGTTTTATGCTCTTGTGAAGGTGAGCTGTAATAGATGGAGCAAAGAAATGTATATACTGTGACTAAAAATAGAGGGCAGGATTTCCTGAGCACACTGAAGGCCGTTATTAAAATTGAGTATTTGACAGCTTCTAATGTAGCCTATTCATTCTACAGTGTTTTGCATTCAAGTTTGTTTTTTTTTAACACAAAAACTTAAAATAGTATATACAAAAACTGGAACGCAATATTTTATTACAACATTTGCTGGACTTAAACCAGTAAAGTCTGAAAAACATATTTTAATAAGATGCCAGCAAAAGCAAACTATCATGTTAAGTTAGGTAGCAGACATAACTTGGATCAAATCATTACATTTCTAATGCTGTAGGTGTGTATACGAATGACTTGGATTGTAAAACAAATTGGACAGGTTCTCACATTTTACTTTTGGGGACACAAGCAGCAAAAGCCAGTCTTTGCAAGCAGCATTTGAAAATCAAAACAAATATTAGCTGCTTGAACATTTGACTATGAACTCCAAAATGTTGTTTCAATTAGAGCCCCTCTAAATAAGCCCCCCCCCCCCAAAAAAATGCATACAAAGTAGCTTTATTCCTCACACTGAACAAATTAGTCCAACAGTTTTATTAAAAGGGATTCTCCAGTACTTTAGTATACTTTTTAAGCCAGTAGTTCGGATGGTAGTGTCACCTATGTGCACCACGTTATTGCTCTCTCTCACTCTGCTGTATGTGCATCTTGCTAGCGGTCACTTGCATGACGATCGCTGAAGCTCATTGGTTGAAATCAAATTGCTAAGGGGCTGGCCCACATGAGGGAAAAATGGCAAAGCACAGCTTCCAGAAAAACAGTTGCTTTCAAACTAGGGATTTTGTGGCTAATTCAAGCCAAACTAACTCTGCTCATAGATCATGCATGCATGAATGAACGAACTACACATTGAACTGCCAGGAAGTGTCAAAGTGTGAGGTTAATTATTATTATTCTTTATTAAATATATATATATATATATTTGGCCAAAGTTCCAGAGCCTGTCTAAGTGTGTATTCCTCTTGCATTACAGAGACAGGAAGTGGTCCAGGAAGTGTGAGGAGCACGAGGAGTGCCTTTTCTTCTACATGAACATGTCATCATAGCCTGGCGGCGGCATGTGATCTGGGTCTGGCCTGGAAACCACAGAGCATAATACAGTCATACATCCATAAATAATACTCTTCGACAAATGCCCCACTCAAGACATACCTGGTGGGCAATTTCTGTGACAGCCCACCACACCAGCCATTTTTTTTCTCACTCACACTCTTTCTCACTCAATTTAACCTTGACTTCAGTTACATACAACTGACTGACATATTGAATCTCAAATACCTGTGTGTGTTTACAATAGCCTTCGCTTTCTTACCCAACATACGGATGAAAATTCATCCCTTTTCCTAACTCAGGCACACTTGGATTGATTTGAACACCGGAATGTTATTTATTGTGCACTTATCCATGTCAAATAAATTCCATCATATGTCAGCAGCATACCACCCTGCATACCACTGCTGGCTTGCTCCTGAAGCTAAGCAGGGTTGGTCCTGGTCAGTCCCTGGATGGGAGACCAGATGCTGCTGGAAGTGGTGTTGGAGGGCCAGTAGGAGGCACTCTTTCCTCTGGTCTAAAAAATATCCCAATGCCCCAGGGCAGTGATTGGGGACACTGCCCTGTGTAGGGCGCCGTCTTTCGGATGGGACGTTAAACGGGTGTCCTGACTCTCTGAGGTCATTAAAGATCCCATGGCACTTATCGTAAGAGTAGGGGTGTTAACCCCGGTGTCCTGGCTAAATTCCCAATCTGGCCCTCAAACCATCATGGTCACCTAATAATCCCCAGTTTACAATTGGCTCATTAATCCCCCTCCTCTCCCCTGTAACTATTCCCCAGGTCGTTGCTGCAAATGAGAACGTGTTCTCAGTCAACTTACCTGGTAAAATAACGGTAAAATAAAAAATAAATAAAAAATATAGAAGTGAGGTTACACGCTATAACAAATCAATTATAAAAGGCATATCATTTATAAATATGATGCACAAAAATAAAAACACAATCACTGAGTTACAGTAAATTAAAAAAAATGCATTAGGCCCTAATCTATGGATTTCACATAACTCAGCAGGGGCGCAGCCATGGGTGGGCATAGGCTCACCCACTGGGGAACCAGGCCTAGCCAAAATCGGACACACTCTACCCCCCCCACACAAAAATGGCTTTATTACAGACAAAAATACTCTTCAGTTTCATCAGCTTTCCAGGTGGCTGGTCTCAGGCCAGTTGAACATACAGCCAAACGTTAAAAAAAACGTTTAAGCTGCCTCGGTTTATGGTCGAAATTAACATTAAATTCTCTGGCAACAGCGCTGGTGGACATTCCTGCAGTTGGCATGCCAATTGCATGCTTCCTCAAAACACAATGCCACAGCTGTCTCAAGTTATGTGACAAAACTGCACATTTTAGAGTGGCCTTTATTGTCCCCAACACAAGGTGCACCTGTGTAATGATCATGCTGTTTAAATCAGCTTCTTGATATTGCACACCTATCAGGTGGATGGATTATCTTGGCAAAGGAGAAATGCTCAGTAACATGGATGTAAACAAAATGGTGCAACCAAAAAAAAGCTTTGTGCGTATGGAACATTTCTGGGATCTTCTATGTCAGCTCATGAAACTTTACATTTGGCGTTATATTTTTCTGGTTTGCTCACCATAACTCCTACAAATGTAAATGTTAGCTAGTAAGCAATAAATAGATGTATTACTTACACAACTTTCCAATTATGCACGAATGATTAATAATTTATAAGGCGTATAGTTCATACATTACTGTAAATAATGAATATAATCAATAGTTCAAAGTCTGTAAATAACTACACTTTTACAGCTTACTAACATTTACAAATGTAGGAATAATTCACAATGGTGAGCAAACTACTTATGAATGCCTTATAAAATGGTGAACATTATTAATACCCAAAATAAAATTCAAGGAAATAACTCCTACCCAGGTCTGTGTCTTCCGACAGGCCCAAAGGGGTCAAAGCGGGCCCCGGGTGGCACAGCTCCCGGCGGCAGGATGCCACCAGAGGGGTCAAACCCCGAGCGGGGGTAACCAGCCCTCAAAGGGTCCACGATCATCCCTCCTCCACGACCACTGGTAGACACAAACAGAGCAGTCATTGGTGTATTGCGTTAGATAGCATGTTCTATTTGCTGTGATAGTGACTCAAGAGTTTTCCACTTTCCTAATATTTGAGCCTTATCTTCATTGTCCGCATAATTCAAGTCACGTAATCGAAATTAAAATAAATGAAGTCCTTTAAATGAACACCATCTACATATTTGGAGGACTCATTCGGAGTGGTTGGATTAATGTCTTTAGCGCCTAGTGCTTTAAATTCAAAGAAAACAATTGCTTTGCAGTCAAGATGTCTTGAGGATCTCATTCAATGTCAATTTCTATTACTTTTTGTAATGAACTAGAGAAATGTTCTACCATTGCTGAGTGCAGGAGGGAAACTCACCCAAAGGGATCCAGATCAGCTCCACCTGCAGCGAAAGGAGCCATGGGGTCTGGCCTGAAAAACACATGACACCACTAGTGTAACACGAAGCAGACTTCACTCTATGGTCTTTTAAAACCTACTTTGTTAAAATATTGTGAGTTATAGCTTGCAAAATAAACAAATGTGAATCTGGGTGACAACATGAGGAAGTTTTTCTACATTAGGACTGTTTCACTCAAAAGATTAAGTCTGCGTCATGTGGTATCGTAACACACACGGCAAATTAAAGACTGCATATAGTTTTGCACCCATGCAAGGTATTGTCAGATGTCAACTAAATCTATTGATCCAAAGTGGAAAACTGGTTGATTTTTTTTTGTACATCCAACAACCAATTCACGTCAGCTGCCAAATAAATACAAAATCCATGTACATTCAACGTTGTGTACCGTTCACCCGCAGGGATCTTAACTGAAAAACAAAATGTCAAAAGTATGCATGCACGTCAATATAGTATCAACACTTACAGATGAAGTTGGAAGTTTACATACACCTTAGCCAAATACATTAAAAAAAAAATGTTCAACTCAGTTTCACAATTCCTGACATTCCCTGTCTTGGGTCAGTTATGATCACCACTTTATTTTACGAAGGTGAAAAGTTACAAATAAAAAAACTGAAATAAATAATTCGCTCTACTATTATTCTTTCATCACATTCCCAGTGGGTCAGAAGTGTACATACACTCAATTAGTATTTGATAGCTTTTCCTTTAAATTGTTTAACTTGGGTCAAACGTGTCAAGTAGCTTTCCCACAATAAGTTGGGTGAATTTTGGCCCATTCCGCCTGACAGAGCTGGTGTAACTGAGGCAGGTTTGTAGGCCTCCTTGTTCGTGCACGCTTTTTCAGATCTGCCCACACATTTTCTATAGGATTGAGGTCAGGGCTTTGATGACCACTCCAATACCTTGACTTTGTTGTCCTTAAGCCATTTTGCCACAACGTTGGAAGTATGCTTGGGTCATTGTCCATTTGGAAGACCCATTTGCGAACAAGCTTCAACTTCCTGACTGATGTCTTGAGACGTTGCTTCAATATATCCACATAATTTTCCTACCCCATGATGCCATTGTTCTGGAATTGATTCGCATTTTTCGCACCAAAGTACGTTCATCTCTAGGAGACAGAACGCGTCTCCTTCCTGAGCGGTATGACGGCTGGTGTTTATACTTGCGTACTATTGTTTGTACTTGCGTGAACGTGGTACCTTCAGGCGTTTGGAAATTGCCCCCAAGGATGAACCAGACTTGGAGGTCTACAACTTTTTTTCTTTTGATTTTCCCGTGATGTCAAGCAAGGAGGCACTGAGTTTGAAGGTAGGCCTTGAAACATATCCACAGGTACACCTCCAGTTGACTCAAATGCTGTCAATTAGCCTATCAGAAGCTTCTAAAGCCATGACATTTTCCAAGCTGTTTAAAGGCACAGTCAACTTAGTGCATGTAAACTTCTGACCCACTGGAATTGTGATACAGTGAATTGTAAGTGAAATAATCTGCCTGTAAATAATTGTTGGAAAAATTGTGTGTCATGCACAAAGTAGATGTCCTAACCGACTTGCCAAAACTATAGTTTGTTTACAAAGATGTGTGGAGTGGTTGAAAAACAAGTTTCAATGACGCCAACCTAAGTGTATGTAAACGGCAACTATACGTGTGAAACTTGTTTTGATTTAGAATAGACCATTATCATGCACCCGTTTCAAAACAGGGGCATCGGGGAAAAAATACATGTTATACATGCACTTAAACAGCGAATGGAGGATACATTTTCCTGTGGTTCATTTTCATGCCAGCCAGGTAGGCTATACTCCTGCTGTAAAGAGAAGTAATGTGCTTAATATTAAGTAAGTTGTATAGCCTATAGAAATTTTGCGCAACATGACCACTCATGAAGTGTTTGATTAGACTTGCAATCACATTTGCATTATTGTCAGAGAGATTAGAGGGACAGAGTACCAGGCAGTTAACAAGTTTGGTAGACTACTAATGACCAAAGCTTTGAGAAACCTAATTACCGTGACTAAAATGGTCACCTGGAAATTGACTGCTGGTGTGTCGGTAATACGGTCTTATGTAGAAAAATTTGAAATTATGTTGACATTGGATAAAAGTAGCGACTCAGAAATCGAAAATTATATATCACACACTAGAGTTGAGAAACAATGGGAAAGTAAGTCTGCTTTGAAAGTTGATAAACCCCACTTATGAGAAAATGACCCTCGAATGTTTTGGTACACCTACCGGAGAGCTCGGTCTACAACCATTCACCATCGTTCACACGCTCTTAAGCTTTAGCCCCAACCATCTTTTTAAGGATTTGTATGAGGCCATGTGCTAAACAGAGTTAGAACGGTAGTGTACTAAATAAACAGACTAAGAGCTGGTTTATACCGTGTATTGATATATCTGTTGACAGTTGTCATAGTGACATCATGAACATTATTTTGTCTTCGACATCAAACTTGTCCTGGTGGTCCAAAATGGCATAACTGGTGTCTTTTTACCACCAATCAACCCATCCGTTTAAAATGTAGTATGTCAATATAGCAAACCAGGCAACTTCTAAACAATGTTTTAGTTTGTTTTGGTTCATTTCTAGCTTGTTAGCTAACCAGATAACCTTAACTTCTTGCGACTACAGGGGGTGCTGTTTTCTCATTAGCATAATTGCATTACAGACTAAACGGCTTCCTACTAAATTCTTGCTCGTACAATATGCATATTATTACTATTATTGGATAGAAAACACTATAGTTTCTATAGGCGTTGGAATTTTGTCTCTGAGTGGAACAGAACTCATTCTACAGCAATTTCCCTGACATGGAGTCAGATTTCACACATTTTGGCCCCTGATCTGGAGTCAGTTTAAAGGCGACTGTGAACGCTATCAGGATACGGACACTGCTTACGTCTTCCCCTGGATGCCTTTACGTGATGACGATTTGAATGGTATCGATTGCGCAATCACAGCCACTATAAATGAAAAAATCCTGTAGGTAGGAACTCTTTTCCAGCTGCACCGGATGCGCGTTGGACACCGCGCTGCTCTTTTTCCAAACATTAGTGTAGGCAGTAATATTTCTCCTGTCATGTTTTTACCCGTTATAGGTGTTTACAGCATCATAAGGTAGTTAATTTGAACCGTTGTATAGCAATTTATATCCTTTTAGTGCGATTTTGAGGCATTGCTTTGTTGTGCACTTTGACGCGCTGGGCACATTTCGGGGTCCCGGTCGTACGTTAGTGGGCATTTCGACGGACAAGTGGACATCTTTCGGCCAAAAGAAGATTAGACCCAAGAAAGGATTCTTTGCACAAGATTCTGATGGAAGAACAGCTCAAAGTAGGAACAATTTATTATGATAAATCGTGTTTCTGTCGAAAAATGTTAATGGCTTATGACGCCATCTTTTTAGACGTAGCTTCGCTTGGCGCAAACTGTATTGAAAAGTAAGGATAATTTAAAAAATGTAAATCAGCGATTGTATTAAGAATTAAATTGTCTATCAATCGCTGTCCACCCTATATTTTTTAGTCACGTTTATGAGTATTTATGTATACGACTAGATCACTGTCTAATATGGCGCACGACATTGTCTGACCAGCTGGGCAACTTTTGTCATTGTCTAACCATGATTTTGGTGGCTAAATATGCACATTTTCGAACAAACTGTATATGTATGTTGTAATATGATGTTACAGGAGTGTCATCTGAAGAATTCCGAGAAGGTTAGTGAAAAAATTTATATATTTTTTTGCGATGATATGATATCGCTCTCTTTGGCTAGAATCAGTGCTCGGGTAACGTTTGCGTATGTGGTATGCTAATATAACGATTTATTGTGTTTTCGCCGTAAAACACTTAGAAAATCTGAAATGTTGTCTGAATTCACAAGATCTGTGTCTGTCCATTGCTATGTGCTGTGTATTTTTAAGAAATGTTTTATGATGAGTAAATTGGTAATACAAGTTGCTGTCTCTAGTAATTCTAGGAGCTTTGGTGAGATTTGTGATGCTGGCTGCAATGGCAAACTATGATTTATACCTGAAATATGCACATTTTTCTAACAAAACCTATCCTATACCATAAATATGTTTTTAGACTGTCATCTGATGAGGTTTTTTCTTGGTTAGTGGCTATCAATATCTTAGTTTAGCCGAATTGGTGATAGCTACTGATGTTGAGAGAAAATGGTGGACAAGAAAAATGGTGATTTTTGCTAACGTGTTTAGCTAATAGATTTACATATTGTGTCTTCCCTGTAAAACATTTTAAAAATCTGAAATTGTGGCTTTATTCACAGGATCTGTATCTTTCATTAGGTGTCTTGGACTTGTGATTTAATGCTATTTAGATGCTACTATTTAATTGTGACGCTATGCTAGCGATGCTAATCAGTGTGGGGGGGGGGGGGGGGGTGATCCCGGATCCGGGGTAGATACTTGTGAAAGGTTAAGTAAGCTGGCTAGCCAGTTTAAATAATGACCATATCATATAGCTGACGTCTTCACTTAAGCTAATTTGTATTCATTATTACATGAAAATAAACTTAGTCATTATTTACAAGTTAATGGCAAGCCAATTACAGAAATTAGCTTACGGTTGCGAGTTAAGAAATAAAAGCAAGGCCTTCTACTGGAGAATTTTAGAAATTGGACATTAAGTGTTTACATTCAAATGACACTCCCGTAAATTAGTGACGCGCAACACACCTACTTTCCTGCAATGAGTATCATATTCATAAATACCATTTTGTAATGTTACTAGGCTAAAACATTCAGTATAAGTCAGTGACTACAGCTGATATAGTACAGTAGGGGTATTCAAGTAATGTTCTTCTTTACTAAGGTGAACATCAACTGGCCCAACATTCACCAGTTGAAGAAACCTGTAGAAAGGTATGTTGTACAAACCAGTTAGGCTGCCTATTGGTCTGTGGATGCCTTGTGGGAATGCGGAGAGGGTCACTGTCCGGCTGGGAGTCGTCGGATTTTTCTCTGCTCCTCTTGTCTTCCTTTCTTGGCGCGGGCACTGAGGGAAGGAGCTGTCTCTTCACCTTCTGAGACAAATCTTCTGCATTCTTGAATACACTGACAGAGGGGAGGATAATGTCAATATCAACACGGTTTAGATACTTATAGGAATAATAAGGATCATTCTGTACAGAACTGGAATAAAAATTGTAATGCATGAAAATGTATTTTGTCACAAGGAGCTTTGACACATCTTGTCATTGTATCTACACTGAACAAAAATATAAAAACACAACAGCATCAATTTCAAAGGGTTTACTGAGTTCATAAGGATATCAGTCAATTGATTAGGCCCTAATCTATGGATTTCAAATCAAATTTTATTGGTCACATACATGGTTAGCAGATGTTAATGCGAGTGTAGCGAAATGCTTGTGCTTCTAGTTCCGTGATATCGGTTGGTGTAGGTGTCCTGGAGGGTAGGTAGTTTGCCCCCAGTGATGCGTTGTGCAGACCTCACTACCCTCTGGAGAGCCTTACGGCCTTACGGCGAGAGCAGTTGCCGTACCAGGCGGTGATACAGGCCAACGGATACTCTCAATTGTGCATCTGTAAAAGTTTGTGAGGGTTTTTGGTGACAAGCCAAATTTCTTCAGCCTGCTGAGGTTGAAGAGGCGCTGTTGCGCCTTCACCACGCTGTCTGAGTACAGGAGAGGGCTGAGAACGCAACCTTCTGGGGCCCCAGTGTTGAAGATCAGCTGGGTGGTGTTAACTATCCTCACCACCTGGGGGCGGCCCATCAGGAAGTCGAGGACCAAGTAGCACAGGGCGGGGTTGAGACCCATGGTCTTGAGCTTAAAGACAAGTTTGGAGGATACTATGGTGTTAAATGCTGAGCTGTAATCGATGAACAGCATTCTCGCATAAGTATTCCTCCTGTCCACGTGGGTTAGGGCAGTGTGAATGTGATTGCGTCGTCTGTGGACCTATTGGGGCGGTAAGCAAATTGGAGTGGGTCTAGGGTGGAGATGATATGATCCTTGATTATTCTCAAAGCACTTCAGGATGACGAAAGTGAGCGCTACGGGGCGATAGTCGTTTTGCTCAGCTTTCTTGGGAACAGGAACAATGGTGGCCCTCTTGAAGCATGTGGGAACAGCAGAATGTGATAGGGATTGATTGAATATGTCCGTAAACACACCAGCCAGCTAGTTTGCGCATAGGCTGAGGACTCGGCTAGGGATGCCGTCTGGGACGGCAGCCTTGCGAGAGTTAACTTCTTTGGGAACAGTATTGAGTAGCTTGGATGAAAAAGGTGTCCAGAGTAAACTGCCTGTTACTCTGGCCCAGAAGCTAGAATATGCATATAATTAGTAGATTTGGATAGAAAACTCTAAAGTTTCTAAGAACTGTTTGAATAAAGTCCAAGTATAACAGAACTGATTTGGCAGGCGAAACCCCAAGCACAATCCATCCAGGGAATTTTTTGTTGTTGAGGTCAATCTGTTTTCCATTGGTTTTCTATGGCAAGCCCGTTTTAATAGAAATATGCTTGCAGTTCCTATAGCTTCCACTAGATGTCAAGTCTTTGGAAAGTGGTTGATGTTTTCCTTTTGAGAAATGAAGAAGTAGCCCTGTTATTTTCCTGCGTCACTCCAGGTGCACTCTAATGTTTTGGTGCGCGCGACCTGGAACGCGCTTCACTGTTTTCGTCCGGTATTGAACGCAGTTTATCCCGTCTTAAATTTTATCGATTATTTACATTAAAAAAAGACCTAAAGTTTTATTAGGAAAGTTGTTTGAAATGTTTGGACAAAGATGACAGGTAACTTATGAGATATTTTGTAGTCATGTAGTACGAGTTGGAACCGGTGCTTTTCTGGATCAAACGCGCCAAATATAGCCAAAAATGTCCATTTATAACGATGGAATTAATCGAACAAAAGGACCATTTGTGATGTTTATGGGACATATTGGAGTGCCAACAGAAGAAGCTTGTCAAAGATAAGGCATGAATTATATCTTTATTTCTGAGTTTCGTGTCGCGCCTAGCGGGATGAAATATGATTGTCTGTCTTTGTTTGATGGGGTGCTATCCTCAGATAATAGCATCGTTTGCTTTCGCCGTAAAGCCTTTTTAAAAATCTGACACTGCGGCTGGATTAACAACAAGTGTAGCTTTAATTTGGTGTATTGCATGTAGAGGTCGACCGATTAAATCGGAATGGCCGATTTAAGTTTTCATAACAATCGGAAATCGGTATTTTTGGACACCAATTTGGCAGATTTCCCCCTCCCCTACACCTTTATTTAACTATGCAAGTCAGTTAAGAACACATTCTTATTTTCAATGACGGCCTAGGAACGGTGGGTTAACTGCCTTGTTCAGGGGCAGAAAGACAGATTTTTACCTTGTCAGCTCAGGGATTCATTTTTGCAACCTTCCAGTTACAAATCCAACGCTCTGCCTTACATTGCTCTCCACAAGGAGCCTGCCTGTTACGCGAATACAGTAAGAAGCCATGGTAAGCTGCTAGCTAGCATTAAACTTATCTTATAAAAAACAATCAATCATAATCACTAGTTAACTACACATGGTTGATGATATTACCAGTTTATCTAGTGTGTCCTGCTTTGCATATAATCGATGCGGTTCGCATTCGCGAAAAAGGACTGTCGCTGCGCCAACATGTACCTCATGTACCTTGATTTCTTAAAATCAATACACAAGTATATATTTTTAAACCTTCATATTTAGTTCATATTGCCTGCTAACATTAATTTATTTTAACTATGGAAAACGTGTCACTTCTCTTGCAACAGAGTCAGGGTATATGCAGCAGTTTGGGCCGCCTGGCTCGTTGCGAACTGTGTGAAGACTATGTCTTCCTAAAAAAGACAGCCAACTCGCCAAACGGGGGATGATTTAACAAAAGCGCATTTGTGAAAAAAGCACAATCGTTGCACGACTGTACCTAACCATAAACATCAATGCCGTTCTTAAAATCAATACACAGAAGTATATATTTTTAAACCTGCATATTTAGCTAAAAGAAATCGAGGTTAGCAGGCAATACTAACCAGGTGAAATTGTGTCACTTCTCTTGCGTTTATTGCACGCAGAGTCAGGGTATATGCAACAGTTTGGGCTGCCTGGCTCGTTGCGAATTAATTTGCCAGAACTCTACGTAATTATGATATACCATTGAAGGTTGTGCAATGTAACAGGAATATTTAGACTTATGGATGCCACCCGTTAGATAACATACAGAACGGTTCTGTTTTTCACTGAAAGAATATATATGTTTTGTTTTCGAGATGATAGTTTCCGGATTCGACCTCAACCTCTCTAGGGTAGGGGGGCACTATTTTCACCTCCAGATGAAAAGCGTGCCCAAAGTAAACTGCCTGTTACTCAGGCCCAGAAGCTAGGATATGGATATAATTAGTAGATTTGGATAGAAAACACTAAAGCTTTCAAAACTGTTCAAATAATGTCTGTGAGTATAACAGAACTGACATGGCAGGCAAAAACCAGAGAAAAAAAATCCCTCTTCCTGGATGGATTTATGTTTGTAGTTTTCTATTGAATGCCAATACAGTGCGGTTGTGGGGCCGGCTGTATGTCCTGCCAAATTCTCTAAAAGGATGTTGGAGGCAGCTTATGGTAGAGAAATGAACATTGCATTTTCTGGCAAGAGCTCCGGTGGACATTCCCACAGTCAGCAAAACTACACATTTTAGAGTGGCCTTTTATTGTCCCTGCACAAGGTGCACCTGTGTAATGATCATGCCGTTTAATCAGGGGCGGCAGGTAGCCTAGTGGTTAGAGCATTGGACTAGTAACCGAAAGGTTGTAAGATCGAATCCCCGAGCTGACAAGGTACAAATCTGTCATTCTGCCCCTGAACAAGGCAGTTAACCCACTGTTCCTAGGCCGTCATTGAAAATAAGAATTTGTTCTTAACTGACTTGCCTAGTTAAAATAAAGGAAAAAAATGTATATTTCTCAATATGCCACCCCTGTCAGGTGGATGGATTATCTTGACAAAAGAGAAGTGCTCACTAACAGGGATATAAACACAAACTTAAAGATACGCTTTTTGTGCATATGGAACATTTCTGGGATCTTTAATATGTTGGGTTTCTATTTTTGTTCAGTGTAAAAGGATTGTTGAGAAATATTTACTTGAAGTTGGGATATTTGTATTTAGCTCATCTAAGACTCTAGGCAACAAAGCAAGAATTGGTGTAAAAAAGTCATGACCCAACACACGCACACACCAAATTCAAAGAATGTGTGGTCCAGTGGATTTCCTTATCCAAATACTTATAAATCTGTTGTTCGTCACTTTTGCTCCATTAAGTACTGTTAAAATTGAGCAAGCCTTCAATACATCCCCAAAAATATTACATATTTACCAACCTTTCAAATGTCTGCAAATGATCTGCATCCACATAATCACTGACATTCATTGTCAGGTCTGACACCTGTTCAGTGGCCGAGTCCTGACACAATAGAAAAGAATCACACTTAGGCCTACTGTAGATGTAGCCTAACTACATTTCTGAGAAATAACCACTTATGATTTGAAATAACATTTTGAATAGCTGTATAGTTACCATTAAGTTGAAGATCAATGTGGAATCCACAGTGATGGCTTTGACCAAGAAATTAGACTTGTCATCATTTGACTTGTACCGCAGGGTGTACAATTCCTTGCTGCCATTCCACCCTGTAGGAAGCAACTCCGACTTCTTGTCACCATTCTGAGGCTGAATTAAATGTAAATAACAGATTTATTAATTCATAATTAAACAGGTATGCATCGTCACGCGTCATGTTGCATAACGTCAGACCCTCTCAAGATAACTATTTAAAGCCACAATCATGAGTTTGTTTCAGCCCAATGTTAACCCCGCCACTTTAAATGTCAACTAAGGATGAAAGAATGTAACCACACTCATATTCGTAGATGGCTCAGATACAAAGAATGACAGTCCTAGCTACAGATTTTAATAGCAAATAACTTGATTTAACCAAACAGATGTGGTATCCATTATAATTGGGGGTTACATGTTAGGTACGGTTAGGAGTAGCACAGCATTTCAACCAACTTTAACTAGGCGATACTATCTTCGTTCTCGTTTCGGCCAAACATGCATCTTCTGAAAGTGTCCAGTTTCAGGTGGTTACCTTAATCAATAAGGCCCGAGTAAGTGTGGTATATGGCAAACAACGCGGAGTGCTTGGATACAGCCCTTAGCCGCGGTATATTGGCCATATACCACAAACCCACGAGGTACCTTATGGCAATTATAAACTGGTTACCAACGTAATTGAACCAGTAAATAGTATTATCGTTTGGTCATACCTATGGTATATGGCCTGATTAGCGTGTTACAAAATATAACTAGAGACCTGATAGCGATTGGGAAGCTAATTTACAAAACACATAAGCAAAACACAAAACACATAATCAAAATAATGAGTATTTACATATTGGCATTCATACAAATTCAAGAAACGTATTAATTTGTCAACACAGTTTGCTGACAGCATCACAACTGGCTACCAGCGACAGATTAGCAGTCTGACATGCCTTGCTAACTAACTAGCTACAGCTAAGTATAGCTAGCTAATTTAGCCAATTGACTAGAGTACCAACTATAATTATTAATGCTTGTAAATTAACTAGCCAACTATAGTTGGTTAGCGATGATACATGTCAGACGGCTAATCTGGCGTTGTTAACAAATTGTGACGTTGTCAGTAAACTCTAAAGCAATTAGCTATAAGATATGGAATTATAAAATCAATAATTTGTAGCCTGCTGGCATCACACTCACCTCATCTCCTAACCCAAGGCATTTGTACCCACTCTTTACAATTTCCCAGTGAACAAAACACACAACGACGTCTTGTGGACAGGTAATACTGCCTGCTACGCAGCTATACAAAAGCTCTAAACCAGCCATCTTTCGGAAAGTTATGAATCGATAACGTTTGATCGAAAACGAAAGACTTGCGAGAGGCACGGCTGTTTATGTTGATCATTGGGATGCTCTCAATGGCTGATCCACGCGACCTCTCCTTTCTCCTTGTCTCCTTCTCAAAACTCATTGGATGAGAGAACCAGAGGTACCGCCCCTCTGACCTTCTCCTCCAATGTGTTCTGAGGAGACGAGGAGAAAAGACGCGAGGACCATACAATTGAGATCTTCTCATTTTTAGAACGTGAAAGTGATCCCTGGGGGAAGTGAACTCATCTCAGATTTTCAGAAAATTATGCCTAAAAAACAGTGTCTCGTGAAATATATGCCATAGCATTTTACAGTACATTGACTGCATACATGTATAATAGGCCTATGGGAACGTGATCCCTGAGGGAATTGAATACCACAATACGAGTCATAATACCCACAAAGCCTAGCGGTGAAACCCGGAAATTATTCCAATCGTTTTTCCACCATTAATAATGCCATAGGGGATTTTAGAACTGCTTCATATAAGGTCTGTGTTTTGGTTAGGTAAAAGATCTGTGGTTAGCTAGATGCTTTTGAAAATTTGCTAAATAACCACCAACTGTAGTTACGTGTACAATGCACGTTACCTTCCTTACAAGTAAAAAGAAAACCAGCGTAGGCTAGCATAATGACTGTTGTGACCTTATATTATTGACAAGTAAATTGTGAGCCAGCCAGCTAGTTATCGTTAGCTCACGGTTTGTTTAGTCGTGCTTTTTCATGTGGTGACATGGTAGCGAAAGTTAGCCAACCAGTGCCGAAATATAGCTATCTAAATATCACCTGGTGGGCTAGTTAGTTAGTCACCTTGGTTGGCTACATTCGCTAACGTTGCACCGTATTTCATCGTGGTGTAATCTGACTTTCCCAAGCAGTGACATGCTAGCGAATGTGCCTAATGTTAGCGATTAGCACTAACTAGCTATCGTTAAATATTCCTGCCCTGGTGGACTAGCTAACATGTCACCACCTGTGGGGTCTGGGGAAAAGTCTGACTACACTAACAATGAACTAACGCAACTAGTTCGCTAAATATCCCTGCACCGGTAGGCTAAAATTAGTTAGTGTAGCACATGGGGATGTATGAAACTTACAAATCAGCCTTAAGTGTCCCGCTTGCGCCACCTCATTAGCTAGCTTTTAAGGTTTTGCGATCGGTTAAGACGCTTGAGGGCGGTCTCTTGTGTTTGAGGCAGAGGTCCCGAGTTCGCGGCAGGTATGGACTGAATCGGGAGGAAGTTGTACTCGCCAAGCAAGCTGAGTGACGTTCTTTACACAAGCATGTCACCACGTGGAAAAGTGTGATTACACAAACGGTGAACTAACATTAACTAGCTGGCTAGCTCACAAAGTACTTGTTTCCACCTCAATGTTTCCACATACAAAACACAAACGGTTTTGCTCCACGAGTGCATCTGTTGTACATGACTAATCAAATGACCTGGAAGTCATTTATACATGTCAGCAGGGATGGAAATTAAGCTAGCCCGAGGCTAGTAATTTTCAGACTGGACTAGTAGACTAGTAATGTGCTAGCATGACACAGCAGTAAAATGGTTAGTAGAAAATGTGCCAAACTAGCCTGACATAGCAGTGACATTTTGCCTATTCAAACATCACATGCCACAGATTTAGGACCTGACTGTTACCCAGGCTAGTAGAAATTGTGGTCTGCTGGCCAGTGCCCAAAATCCTTATGTTCCATCCCTGCATGTCAGTCCCTTTCAGATGATCTCAGTTTATCACTGTTGGTCCTCCTCGGTGACCTCACGGCTGAGGGTTTTAACTTTTCTCTTGAGAATTAGAATCAGAATTACAGCCGTACAGTTAATCGCAATATTTCACCTCTTCGGGCAAATAGTACCCTAGACTGTCCTGATCAGTGACAACACTCAGGTCAGCAGCTGCCATTTTCCAGCTCATCCGCCATGGCAGAAGAGGAAGATCCAGACTGTTGATTGGGGAAACAAGAACAAACAATGAGGCATGAGGATCGGGTGTTGAGGGATCACTTGTCACGTTGTCAAATGTGGGTTTGTGTTATGACAAGTAATGCGTTTTCGGTCCAGATAAAGATCAATCAAATGTATTTATAAAGCCCTTTTTACATCAGTCGATGTCACAATGTGCAGTACAGAAACACAGCCTAAAACCCCAAACAGTAAGCAATGCAGATGTAGAAGCACGGTGGCTAGGAAAAACTACCTAGAGAAGAACCAGGCTCTGAGGGGTGGCCAATCCTCTTCTGGCTGTGCCGGGTGGAGAATATAACTGTACATGGTCAAGATATTCAAATGTTTATAGATGACCAGCAGGGTCAAATAAAAGTAATCACAGGGGTTGTAGAGGTGTAACAGAGGGTGCAACAGGAGTAAATGTCAGTTGGCTTTTCATAGCCGAGCATTCAGAGTTCGAAACAGCAGTTGTGGTAGAGAGAGAGAGTCGAAAACAGCAGGTCCGGGACAAGGTAGCACATCCGGTGAACAGGTTAGGGTTCCATAGCCGCAGGCAGAACAGTTGAAACTGGAGCAGCAGCACGACCAGGTGGACTGGGGACAGCAAGGAGTCATCAGGCCAGGTCATCCTGAGGCATGGTCCCAGGTCCTCCGGGAGGGAGAGAGAGAATTAGAGGGAGCATACTTAAACTCACACAGGACACCGGATAAGACAGGAGAATTACACCAGATATAACAGACTGACCCTAGCCCCCCGACACAAACTATTGCAATATAGATACTGGAGGCTGAGACAGGGGGGATCGGGAGACAATGTGGCCCTGTCCAACAATACTCCCGGACAGGGCCAAACAGGCAGGATATGACCCCACCCACTTTGCCAAAGCACAGCCCCCACACCACTAGAGGGATATCTGCAAACCACCAACTGTTTTTATTTCACCTTCATTTAACCAGGTAAGCTAGTTGAGAACAAGTTCTCATTTACAACTGCGACCTGGCCAAGATAAAGCAAAGCAGTGCGACAGAAACAACAACACAGAGTTACATGGAATAAACAAGCGTAGAGTCAATAACACAATAGGGGAAAAAATAAAGTCTATATACAGTGTGCAAATGGCATGAGGAGGTATGGCAATAAATAGGCCATAGTAGCAAAGTAATTACAATTTAGCAGATTAACACTGGAGTGATAGATGAGCAGATGATGATGAACAGATGATCGTGTGCAAAAGAGCAGCAAAGTAAATAAAAACAATATGGGGATGAGGTAGGTAGATTGGGTGGGCTATTTACAGATGGACTATGTACAGCTGCAGCGATCGGTTAGCTGCTCAGATAGCTGATGTTTAAAGTTATTGAGGGAAATGTAAGTCTCCAGCTTCAGCGATTTTTGCAATTCGTTCCAGTCACTGGCAGCAGAGAACTGGAAGGAGAGGCGGCCAAAGGAGGTGTTGGCTTTGGGGATGACCAGTGTGATATACCTGCTGGAGCGCGTGCTACGGGTGGGTGTTGTTATCGTGACCAGTGAGCTGAGATAAGGCGGAGCTTTACATAGCATAGATTTCTAGATGACCTGGAGCCAGTGGGTCTGGCGACGAATATGTAGCGAGGGCCAGCCAACTAGAGCATACAGGTTGCAGTGGTGGGTGGTACTACCCGTACTACCCTGAGACAAGACTGAGTATAGCCCACAAAGTTCCCCCACACGGCACAAACCTGAGGGGGCGCCAACCCGGACAGGAAGATCCCGTCAGTGACTCAACCCACTTAAGTGACGCACCCTTCTTAGGGACGACATGGAAGGGCACTAGTAAGCCAGTGACTCAGCCCCCGTAATAAGGTCAGATGCAGAAATTCCCAGTGGAGAGAGGGGAACCGGCCAGGCAGAAACTGCAAGGGCGGTTCGTCGCTCCAGTGCCTTTCCGTTCACCTTCGCTGAAGAGATGAGTCTTTAATAAAGACTTAAAGATGATGATACAGCATTGAAAAAGACCTACCACTGACCAAATGTCTCTTTTGTTTTCCGGTCCAACAGGAGTGCATCTCTCAGACCATTCGGTGCATGGACATCCTGTGCCAGTGTGATCTGAACGCGAGGACTACAACACCTCAAGCCTGTGAACAGACAGGTCAGTAACTCATCAAATTTGATACAATATTGTGCAAAACATTTAATTTGTAGATGCTTTTCCCCATGTTTTAGACATAATGCTTGACATGTGGGACATCAGGCTTACCCCACTTTGAAACAGTGAATGATCAACGCCACCCTCAGCAAGGAGATCTGCTGGAAGTGATGTACTCTCCCTCTCTCTCACTCTGGGGGTAAGACACAATTTAAACATCAAGGATATACATTCCCACTGTGCCCATGATAAAATGCTCTGTGAATTGTGTTGTACTACTGAATGAAACTGAGGAGATGCACTCAGACCAGACTTTGTGATTGGCTGCTTTGAACAAAACTTGAATTTAATATAGCCTACTGTAGGAGCCTATTGTTTGTGTATGATTCATTGTTCACTTGTTTTTCAACAATGTCAGGTACAGACAGGGATGATTGGGACCTACAGCAAGTAAGACAGATATCAATTCCCACTGTGCCCATTCCAAAGTTAACTAAATTCCATTAGTTGGCTGCTTTGACCAAAACTTGTATGTAATATAACCTATTCTGGGAGCCTAGTGTGTGTGTATGAACTATGTGTGTAACGATAATCCTCCTCCTCTTCATCAGAAGAGGAGGAGCAGGGATTGAACCAAGGCGCAGCGGATAGTGAAGACATAATGATTTATTAAAGACAAGACGAAAACACGAACTTCACTATAAACTAACAAAATAACAAAACGAAAGTAGACAGTCCCGAACGACGAACTTACATACAACGTGAAGAACGAAATGAACAGGAACAGACTACATGAAATGAACAAACCGTATACAGTCCCGTATGGTGCAAACATAGACACAGACACAGGAGACAACCACCCACAAACAAACACTGTGAACCGCCTACCTAAATATGACTCTCAATTAGAGGAACGCCAAACACCTGCCTCCAATTGAGAGCCATACCAGGCAACCCTAAACCAACATAGAAACAGACAACATAGAATGCCCACCCAAACTCACGTCCTGACCAACTAACACACAAAACTAAACAGAAAACAGGTCAGGAACGTGACAGTACCCCCCCCACAAGGTGCGAACTCCGGACGCACCAGCACAAAGTCTAGGGGAGGGTCTGGGTGGGCATCTAACCACGGTGGTGGCTCAGGCTCCGGGCGCGGTTCCCACCCCACCATAATCCATCCTAACTTCCTCCCACAAAGAATGTCCACCCTCTTTCTTCCCCCACACAATTCTCTTAATAATATATTAAATAAAGATAACACCAGGACAGAGAGATAAATCAAGATAGAGGGATAGATAAGACTATAGAGATAGATGAAGATAGAGAGGGAGATTAGGATAGAGGGGCAACTCCGGACTGAAAGGCAGCTCCGGACAGAGAGACAGCTCTGGACTGATGGGCAGTTCTGGGTATCCAGCCTTTTCAGGCTGAAGGGCAGCTCATGGCTGACTGACGACTCTCGATGCTCATGGCTGGCTGACGGCTCTCGACGCTCATGGCAGGCTGACGGCTCTCGACGCTCATGGCAGGCTGACGGCTCTCGACGCTCATGGCAGGCTGACGGCTCTCGACGCTCATGGCAGGCTGACGGCTCTCGACGCTCATGGCAGGCTGACGGCTCACGACGCTCATGGCGCTCTGACGGCTCTGGCTGCTCATGGCTCTCTGACGGCTCTGGCTGCTCATGGCTCACTGACGGCTCTGGCTGCACATGGCTCTTTGACGGCTCTGGCTGCTCATGGCGCTCTGACGGCTCTGGCTGCTCATGGCTCGCTGGCGGCTCTGGCAGATCCTGTCTGGTTGGCGGCTCTGGCAGATCCTGTCTGGTTGGCGGCTCTGGCAGATCCTGTCTGGTTGGCGGCTCTGGCAGATCCTGTCTGGTTGGCGGCTCTGGCAGATCCTGTCTGGCTGACGGCTCTAGCGGCTCCTGTCTGGCTGATGGCTCTAGCGGCTCCTGTCTGGCTGACGGCTCTGTAGGCTCATGGCAGACGGGCGGCTTTGCAGGCTCATGGCAGACGGGCGGCTTTGCAGGCTCCTGGCAGACGGATGGCTCAGATGGCGCTGGGGAGACGGATGGCTCAGATGGCGCTGGGGAGACGGATGGCTCAGATGGCGCTGGGGAGACGGATGGCTCAGATGGCGCTGGTGAGACGGATGGCTCTGGCCGGATATGGCGCACTGTAGACCTGGTGCGTGGTGCCGGAACTGGAGGCACCGTGCTAATGATAAGCACCTTCCTACTAGTGCGGGGAGCAGGGACAGGGCACACTGTATCCTCAAAGCCTACTCTACCCCTGATGCGTGGTACCGGCACTGGTGACGCCGGGCTGAGGACAAGCACATCAGGATTAGTAGGGGGAGAATATATAGTGTGTACAGGGCTCTGGAGACGCACTGGTAGCTTAGTGCGTGGGGCCGGAACTGGAGGCACCGGGCTAGATGCACGCACTACAGGGAGAGTGCGTGGAGGAGGAACAGGGCTCTGGAAATGCACTGGTAGCCTAGTGCGTAATATAGGCACTGTAGGTACTAGGCTGGGGCGGGGAGGTGGCGCCGGAAATACCGGACCGTGCAGGCATACTGGCTCTCTTGAGCATTGAGCCTGCCCAACCTTACCTGGTTGAATGCTCCCGGTCGCCCTGCCAGTGCGGCGAGGTGGAATAGCCCGCACTGGGCTATGCAGGCGAACCGGGGAAACCATGCGTAAGGCAGGTGCCATGTATGCCGGCCCGAGGAGACGCACTGGAGACCAGACGCGTTGAGCCGGCCTCATGACACCTGGCTCAATGCCCAATCTAGCCCTACCAGTGCGGGGAGGTGGAATAACCCGCACTGGGCTATGCACACGTACAGGAGACACCGTGCGCTCTACTGCGTAACACGGTGTCTGCCCGTACTCCCGCTCTCCACGGTTAGCCTGGGAAGTGGGCGCAGGTCTCCTACCTGCCCTTGGCCCACAACCCCTTAGCCCCCCCCCAAGAAATTTTTGGGAATTACTCACGGGCTTTTCGGGCTTCCGTGCAAGACGCGTCCCCTCATAACTCCGGTTCTTCACTCCAGTAGCCTCTGCTCTCCTCAGTGCCTCCACCTGTTCCCATGGGAGGCGATCCCTTCCAGCCAGGATCTCCTCCCATGTGTAGCAACCTTTACCGTCCAATACATCGTCCCAAGTCCATTCCTCCTTCTTGCGCTGTCCCTTACTCCGTTTAAACCGCTGCTTGGCTCTGGATTGGTGGGTGGTTCTGTAACGATAATCCTCCTCCTCTTCATCAGAAGAGGAGGAGCAGGGATTGAACCAAGGCGCAGCGGATAGTGAAGACATAATGATTTATTAAAGACAAGACGAAAACACGAACTTCACTATAAACTAACAAAATAACAAAACGAAAGTAGACAGTCCCGAACGACGAACTTACATACAACGTGAAGAACGAAATGAACAGGAACAGACTACATGAAATGAACAAACCGTATACAGTCCCGTATGGTGCAAACATAGACACAGACACAGGAGACAACCACCCACAAACAAACACTGTGAACCGCCTACCTAAATATGACTCTCAATTAGAGGAACGCCAAACACCTGCCTCCAATTGAGAGCCATACCAGGCAACCCTAAACCAACATAGAAACAGACAACATAGAATGCCCACCCAAACTCACGTCCTGACCAACTAACACACAAAACTAAACAGAAAACAGGTCAGGAACGTGACAATGTGGAATATTTTTGGACATTAGGCTTCCCTGAAATCCGGTACTGACAGGAGGTCCACACAACGAAGAAGCAGGTGTCCCTTCCAGTGATGTGGAGATGACCTTGGACCTAGTGCCAGTAAGGATGGTCTTGACGGAGGCGGTAAGACCCTCCTGCCTTGATATAGAAATCCTTCGACTTCACTGCCTCTTCAATTTATTTATTTTATTTTTTATTTAACTAGACAAGTCAGTTAAGAAGAAGTTCTTATTTACTGTGACACAAAGCCCTGACTCCTGCACATCAATACCTGTAGCCATTTTGGATGCCTTGATGCTTTCCTCTTCTTTATCTGTGCCTCACTTTACAGACTACACCCTATCCAACAACTGTGATCTGAGGACTCTTTTTTAGCAGCAATGGAGTAACACACTTGGCCCTAACCACTGCTCCAGAATTGCTGACCATTAACCTCCCTCTCCTCATGGTGTGCCAGTTGCGGTTGGTGCGCTGTCCAACTGTTGCCTCCTGTATAGCCTCCTGCTGCTCCCTCAACAGTGCCATGTCAGAATGCCTGCATGCCCCAGGTGCCCTTGTTTTTAACAATTTCTGGTACAGACAGGGAGGATAGCGGTTGCTCTGGCTCAGGTTCAAGGAGACATGGCATTCCACTGAACCTGCCCCGGAGACGGTTCCTTAGCCACTGAAGATCCTCCTCTGTGGACTCTCGGGACAAAGGGTTGTAGTCTTCGGCCGGGTACAGGTCCTCCGCTGACTGCACCTGGTTGGGCACGGCTGGCTTCCTCCACTCGCATTCCACATCCGCACAGCTTATATTGTGAACCGTCAAAATAGGCTGCATGGCTACACTTATGGAAATGCATCCGTGGAGCTCATGTGGTAGAGAGAATCCTCTGGTCACCTATAGAGACCTACCAAGAGGAAGGATGTTGAGTGCCACATGCCTTTCAATGCATTATTTTGAACACCTTGAAATGCATTTGTTGTAAGAAATGTTGCGGTATAATTAAAATTTGATTTGATTTATTACATTATAGCTGTAGAATATTTAATGAACTGGACAAATGCAGTTTTTCCATAAACTTTTAATTGATAACTTTGGATTTTATCTTATCAATCATATAGTGGGAAAGATCCTATAAATCAAGACTGTGAATGCATGTACCACCCCGAATAAATAAATACTGTGCCTTTGAATATTTTTCTCTGCTACAGGCTGGATGTCTAAACAAAGTTAATTCAGAATATTGATAGATTTTCTCATTAATGACAACATTCTAGAACTGAGTTATCACTCATCTAAGTCTAGAATTCGGGTTCATCTGGTTATATGATTGATTAGGTGTCTCTTTCCTTGTAGAATGTTGACAGCTGTATAGAACACATTGTATTGCTAAGATGCTTAAACTTAACTTATTAGTTGCACTCACCAACACAGGATAAACTTTATCCCCCATGCTGGCCCTGACCAAACCAGTAAGTTGTATCTCACTATAGCTGCACCGCTCCACATCGCCAGATTTACAGTATAGTGGTCTTCTCCCCTTTTAATGCTCTTATGCTCATCCTTGAAAAACGCCATAAAGGCTGACATGGACACCAAAGTCGACATACTGTACAAACAATTATCTAGGCTAAGTTATACAACATTTTTTTAATATACTGCTCTGCTAACTAGCTAGCTAAAGATTAGTCAGTGGCTAGCTAAGACAGAGAAAGGGGACGGAAGAAGTTCAACACTTTATTAAAATAATTTCAATACAGCACAGATTCATCATGGATTGGGCACAGGTCTCTGATCGTGCTGGTGAACGGTTGCTGACAGAGTCGGCTAGAGTTGATGTGCAGGAGCTCCCGACAGGAGTTTGTAGTTTTGCTGAAGTCTTCTCTGTTGCTAAATAGCATTTTGTTTTTTTTTGTGTAAATTTAGGCGTATATATTGATAAAACTCACCTTGTTCGAGAGAGAATTACATGGCTATCAAAACGTGACTCCAAGGTAAGCCTACACCAGACACATACTTTGTAAAGAAAAAGTTAATTGTGGAAAAAAGATTGGAACCATTTCCGTGTTTGACCGCAAGGTGTTATGGTTATTATGAAGCGTCCACTGTGCCGCGCTATAGGCTATCACAGTATGCGTCATAAAAATGTAACCATAAATTGTTAACTTTGCTCATTTTGTACTTGACCTCTATAGATGCAGACCCAAAGACATTCAAGCAACACTTTGAGAGCAAGCATCCCAAGTCGCCAATGGTCCCAGTACTGGTTGATGTACAGGCCTAAGTCAATCAAATTCAATCAAATCAAATGTATTTATAAAGCCCTTCTTACATCAGCTGATGTCACAAAGTGCTGTACAGAAACTCAGCCTAAAACCCCAAACAGCAAGTAATGCAGGTGTAGAAGCACGTGACCACACATTCAAATGGACCTACAGCTGGGGTAAGATTCTTCCGTCATTCACACACAGTAGACACAGTGTAAACCACCAAGTTGTCAACAAAAGGCTGTCCTCAATGCTTATGTTGTATTGTGTCGTGACTTTACGTTCATTAATCTGATGACTTATTTATCAAATCAATTAACTATGTTTAATTGTTACCTGATTTAAAAGAATAATGTAACAATTACCTCATTAGGAATTTGGGGCAACAGGAGAGTGGTTGTTTAAAGAGTTACCATCTCCCGAATTAAACTCTGAAGGTCTTTACCTATGACATCCATAAAACAGTCAACGTATTAATCATAACCTCTTATCATATCATCATTCTGAACAGTCGTAACCTCCTTGCAAAAAAACTACATTACTTATGATTCAGTACTTCACAATTTGGTTTATTTATTTACTAGCAAACTAAATGATAACACAGGATAAACATACACACTTAATACATTAGAAAAAGGTCCCTAGCGGACTGACACAACATATGGCGGCTTGTTACAAAGGAGATGGAGAGGGAGGATGAGAGAAAGAGACACTTATCATTGAAACATTTTACGAACTACTTTCACAGTAATCATATACTTTCCACACGAAACGTCACCCGTTTGGAGTAAGAAATCATGAATGTATTTACATGTCAATGTCTTCTTTCAAAGGAAAAGCAGAATAATCTGTGCTCTCTTGGATAGTAATAATAGTTCATATGGTGCTCTTTGATGTCCCAGTTTTGTGGCATTTAAGAATAAATGTTTACTTAAATTCAGATGTTTATATGTTATGTATAAAAGGCAAATGTTAGATGCATTATTTACTATTTTGATTTCTTTACAACAATGTAATTGTTGGAGTTCAGGTAACTGAGTGACTAGGTGCATTCTTGTCAAATAAATATGCTTATTCATTCATGATGTTTGATACATTCTGCAATGAGTTAATCTGGCTTTGAATCTGCAACAGAACATGTCAACAAGTTAGGTCTGAATTGATTTAATACAGCAGTGCATTCTGACACAATGAATTGAACGTTATTCAAATAGTTGGCAGAAATGATAAAGTATTAAATAAAGATCTCCACTGGCTGAAGGAGAAGAGGATCTGGTAAAATAAGAGTATGTTGTCTATCATTGTAGGTAGCAAGCTAGCTATATTTGTATTTGTATTAATTATGGATCCCCATTAGCTGCTGCCAAAACAGCAGCTACTCTTCCTGGGGTCCAGCAAAATTAAGACAGTTTATACAATTTTTTAAATAATACAATACATTCACAGATTTCACAACACACTGTGTGCCCTCAGGCACCACTACCACATATCTACAGTACTAAATCAATGTGTATGTATAGTGCGTATATAGCTTCTTTGCAAAAAACGATCCTAGTATTCGTGGAACATTATAAATATCTGACTGCTACTAGAATAGTATTCTGTACAAGACAAAACCAAATGGATAAATAAAACAACCAATTTTTAGTTAAATAATATATGTAACAGTAAATTAAAATGTTCAATATATCTTTCGATTTGGATCAAGGTAGCTAATGGCTAGCTAGCCGACAGCAAAGGTTTCAGTTAGAGATGACCTGCAGGAGCTTGCAGGGATTTGTAGTCTTGCATAATGTTTACTTTGATGCTAATTAACATTTTCGAATCTGTGAGTAAATAGAGATAAATATATTGATAAGTCAACTTTTTCCCCGAGAGATTTGCATGGTTATCAAAACGTCACGCCAGGGTAAGCCAAAAATAAACACAACCCGTATTAGACGTATTTTAAAAAAGAAAGAAGAAAAAAAAGAAAATCCACAATGGATAAAACGAAAGGTGGAAAAACAATTGGAACCATTTCCGTTTTGACCGCTAGGTTTTATGGGTATTATGACGTATTATGACCGTGGGGCTCAATTCTAGGGGTGTGCCGATCTCGTCGTTGTCACGTTCCTGACCTATTTCTGTTAGTTTGTTGTATGTGTTAGTTGGTCAGGACGTGAGTTTGGGTGGGCATTCTATGTTTTCTGTTTCTATGTTGGTTTAGGGTTGCCTGGTATGGCTCTCAATTAGAGGCAGGTGTTTGGCGTTTCCTCTAATTGAGAGTCATATTTAGGTAGGTTGTTTCACAGTGTTCGTTGTGGGTGGTTGTCTCCTGTGTTAGTGTTTGTTGCACCATACGGGACTGTTTCGTGCGTTCTTCGTTTTATGTAGTCATTTTTCCTGTTGTGCGTTCTTTGTGTTTTATGTAAGTTCGTATGTTCAGGTTTGTCTACATTCGTTTTGTTATTTTGTTAATTATTTCAAGTGGTTTCGTTTCGTGTTTTTCCCGTCTTGTTTAATTAAAATTATGTCATTTCAAAACTTCGGATGAAGAGGAGGAGGAACACCATTACAGAACCACCCATCAAATTACCAGAACCAAGCAGCGTAATACACAGGACTACTGGACTTGGGAGGACGAGCTGGATGGAGAAGGACCTTGGGCTCAACCAGGGGAATATCGCCGCCCCAAAGCTGAGCTGGAGGCAGCGAAAGCAGAGAGGCGGCGATATGAGGAGGCAGCAAGGAAGCAAGGCTGGAGACCGGAGAATCAAGCCCAAAACTGCAGATATGAAGGTACACGGCTAGCAAGGAAGCCCGAGAAGAAACCCCAAAAATTTATTGGGGGGGCTAAGAGGTAGTGGGCCAAGGGCAGGTAGGAGACCTGCGCCCACTTCCCAGGCTAACCGTGGAGAGCGGGAGTACGGGCAGACGCCGTGTTACGCAGTAGAGCGCACGGTGTCTCCTGTACGTGTGCACAGCCCGGTGCGGGTTATTCCACCTCCCCGCATTGGTAGGGCTAGATTGGGCATTGAGCCAGGTGCCATGATGCCGGCTCAACGCGTCTCCTCGGGCCGGCATACATGGCACCAGCCTTACGCATGGTGTCCCCGGTTCGCCTACATAGCCCGGTGCGGGTTATTCCACCTCCCCGCACTGGTCGGGCGACGGGGAGCATTCAACCAGGTAAGGTTGGGCAGGCTCAATGCTCAAGGGAGCCAGTACGCTTACACGGTCCGGTATTTCCGGTGCTACCTCCTCGCCCCAGCCCAGTACCACCAGTGCCTACACCACGCACCAGGCTTCCAGTGCGTTTTAGGAGCCCTGTTCCTCCTCCACGCACTCTTCCTATGGTGCGTGTCTCCAGTCCAGTGCCTCCAGTTCCGGCACCACGCACTAAGCCACCTGTGCGTCTCCAGAGCCCTGTACACACTGTTCCTTCTCCCCGTACTCGTCCTGATGTGCGTGCCCTCAGTCCGGTGCCACCAGTGCCGGTACCACGCACCAGGCAAATAGTACGCTTTGAGAATCCAGTGTGCCCTGTCCCTGCTCCCCGCACTAGCATGAAGGTGCGTGTCCTTAGCCCGGTGCCTCCAGTTCCGGCACCACGCACCAGGCCTACAGTGCGCCTCAGCCGGCCAGAGTCTGCCGTCTGCACTGAGATGCCTGAACTGCCCGTCTGCCAAGCGCCATCTGAGCCATCAGTCTACCCAGCGCCATCTGAGCCATCCGTCTACCCAGCGCCATCTGAGCCATCCGTCTACCCAGCGCCATCTGAGCCATCCGTCTACCCAGCGCCATCTGAGCCATCCGTCTGCCCCGAGCCATTAGAGCCGCCCGTCTGTCCCGAGCCGTCAGAGCCGTTCGTCAGTCAGGAGCCGCTAGAGCCATTCGTCAGACAGGATCTGCCAGAGCCGCCAACCAGACAGGATCTGCCAGAGCCGCCAACCAGACAGGATCTGCCAGAGCCGCCAGCCAGCCATGTGCAGCCAGATCCGCCAACCAGCCATGTGCAGCCAGATCCACCAGCCAGCCATGTGCAGCCAGATCCGCCAGCCAGCCATGAGCGTCCAGAGCCGTCAGCCATCCATGAGCGTCCAGAGCGGTCAGCCAGCCATGAGCGTCCAGAGCCGTCAGCCAGTCATGAGCTGTCCCTCAGCCCAGAGCGGCTATTTATCCGGAACTGCCCCTCAGTCCAGAGCTGTCTCTCTGTCCGGAGCTGCCCTTCATTCCGGAGTTGCCCCTCTATCCTGAGCTACCTCTCTATCCTGACCTACCTCTTTGTCCTTAGCTATATCTCTGTCCTGAGCTACCTTATCCCGGTGCTGCCCCTTGTCCCGGTGCTGCCCCTTATCTTAAGGTTACCTTTTCAATTTAGGGGGTGTAATATGAGGGTGGTCATTCGTAGGGGGAGACGAAAGCTGGGATTGACTATGGTGGGGTGGGGACCTCGCCCTGAGCCTGAGGCACCACCGTGGTCAGATGCCCACTCAGACCCTCCCCTAAACTTTGTGCTGGTGCGCCCGGAGTTCGCACCTTAAGGGGGGGGTTATGTCACGTTCTTGACCTATTTTTGTTAGTTTGTTGTATGTGTTAGTTGGTCAGGACGTGAGTTTGGGTGGGCATTCTATGTTTTCTGTTTCTATGTTGGTTTAGGGTTGCCTGGTATGGCTCTCAATTAGAGGCAGGTGTTTGGCGTTTCCTCTAATTGAGAGTCATATTTAGGTAGGTTGTTTCACAGTGTTCGTTGTGGGTGGTTGTCTCCTGTGTTAGTGTTTGTTGCACCATACGGGACTGTTTCGTGCGTTCTTCGTTTTATGTAGTCATTTTTCCTGTTGTGCGTTCTTCGTGTTTTATGTAAGTTCGTATGTTCAGGTTTGTCTACATTCGTTTTGTTATTTTGTTAATTATTTCAAGTGGTTTCGTTTCGTGTTTTTCCCGTCTTGTTTAATTAAAATTATGTCATTTCAAAACGCTGCGCCTTGGTTCAATCCATGCTCCTCCTCTTCGGATGAAGAGGAGGAGGAACACCGTTACAGTCGTACTCGTATTCTTAATAATATTTGTTTTATAAAACTTGATAATCATAATCAGATTTACTCGTGATTGGAAAACCCGAAAGTGCGCTTTCAATGCCTGGTAAAGCCTATACTTTAAGTGTGCATTACTGCGCTATCACTCAGATTGTATCTTGATGTTCCTTCACTCATTCACACACATTGTTCAAAGCTAAATGACCCCGACAGATGAAAATGCACATAATGGCTATTTACTTACTCAGTCCTATTCAATTATGAACAAATTAGACTAATAAATACCCTAATGAATGACTGGTTACTACTGCCTGCATTTATTCCAGACAGATTTAGATTAAGGTAGGCTAATTCGCTTGCCCCATATATTGTTTCACTTTAGAGAAAATAAAAACTTTTCTCTCTCGACGCTTATGCCACAACATTTGTTAAATAACATTTGTAATTTTATTTTCTAATGATCTGTCGCTCTGTAAACATGCCTGGATGAGAATAAATAATAATAGCAAGAAGAATGGTCTTGGATCACAACATCATTTTCAGCAATGGAAAAATTTCACAGACAGACGGATTGATTGATTGAATTTATTTGACAATTTGTAAAATAAACTCAGTAAAAAAGAAACATCCCTTTTTCAGGACCCTGTCTTTCAAAGATAATGCATAAAAATCCAAATAACACAGATCTTCATTGTAAAGGGTTTAAACACTGTTTCCCATGCTTGTTCAATGAACCATAAACAATGAATGAACATGCACCTGTGGAACTGTCGTGAAGACACTAACAGCTTACAGATGGTAGGCAATTAAGGTCACAGTTATGAACACTTAGGACACTAAAGAGGCCTTTATACTGACTCTGAAAAACACCAAAAGAAAGATGCCCAGGGTCCCTGCTAATCTACGTGAACGTGCCTTAGGCGTGCTGCAAGGAGGCATGAGGACTGCAGATGAGGCCAGGGCAATAAATTGCAATGTCCGTACTGTGAGACTCCTAAGACAGCGCTACAGGGAGACAGGACAGACAGCTGATCGTCCTCGCAGTGGCAGATCACGTGTAACAACACCTGCACAGGATCGGTACATCTGAACATCACACCTGCGGGACAGGTACAGGATGGCAACAACAATTGCCTGAGTTACACCAGGAACGCACTCCATCAGTGCTCAGACTGTCCGCAAAAGGCTGAGAGAGGTTGAACTGAGGGCTTGTAGGCCTGTTGTAAGGCAGGTCCTCACCAGACATCACCGGCAACAATGTCGCCTATGGGCACAAACCCACCGTCGCTGGACCAGACAGGACTGGCAAAAAGTGCTCTTCACTGAAGAGTCACGGTTTTGTGTCACCAGGGATGATGGTCGGATTCGCATTCATCGTCAAAGGAATGAGCGTTACACCGAGGCCTGTACTCTGGAGCGAGATCGATTTGGAGGTGGAGGGTCCGTCTTGGTCTGGGGCGGTGTGTCACAGCATAATCGGACTGAGCTTGTTGTCATTGCAGGCAATCTCAACGCTTTGCGTTACAGGGAAGACATCCTCCTCCCTCATGTGGTACCCTTCCTGCAGGCTCATCCTGACATGACCCTCCAGCATGACAATGCCACCAGCCATACTGCTCGTTCTGTGTGTGATTTCCTGCAAGACAGGAATGTCAGTGTTCTGCCATGGCAGAGCCCGGATCTCAATCCCATTGAGCATGTCTGGGACCTGTTGGATCGGAGGGTGAGGGCTAGGGCCATTCCCCCCAGAAATGTCCGGGAACTTGCATTTGCCTTGGTGGAAGAGTGGGGTAACATCTCACAGCAAGAACTGGCAAATCTGGTGCAGTCCATGAGGAGGAGATGCACTGCAGTGCTTAATGCAGCTGGTGGCTACACCAGATATTGACAGTTACTTTTGATTTCGACCCCCTCCTTTGTTCAGGGACACATTATTCCATTTCTGTTAGTCACATGTCTGTGGAACTTGTTCAGTTTATGTCTGTTGTTGAATCTCATTATGTTAATACAAATATTTACTCATGTTAAGTTTGCTGAAAATAAACGCAGTTGACAGTGAGATGACGCTCCAGCCGGTGACACCTCCACATACAATTTAAGAAAATCATCAAGGACAACACAATAAAGCTTAACAGCTTATTTCCTTTATGGTCCTGTCAAATAGGGCAGGGGAAGTGTTAATGCAACAAGGTTAGTCGGCAATTGTAATGGCAACAGACAACGACAGACTAAATTGTTGTTTGTTTCATAACATGAGATAATTAGTACAATTTCCTTTCCTCATAAATAACTATGGACAGGTACATCTCCCTTGTCTCACATACCCTAAATATATAAAACAATCAATCCCTAATATATAGAAGACAATCACAATTTAATAAACAGCAGAAGGCAGACCATTAACTATCCCAGGCATTTCCTTGTCAGCCACGTACTATATCTTTTGAGACGTAATACTATTTAGCAATTTTTTCAGTGAGAACTTGAAACTACCTATGGAGGTTTTAAGTTTCAAATTATTTCAGAAGACTATTGCAAAGAATGGCAGATGAGTATGAAAAAGTTTATTTCCCCATACCAGTTTCTCTCCTTCTCGTGGAATAGTTATGGTTGTCCCTTAATAATTTAAAGACAAAGTAGGCCTACAAAACAATACTAAGTAGGCAGACAAAAACAACCATACTGAATGGACTCAGCAAGGTCAACAAAAAAGAACTAGATTGAACAACAATGACTAGCTATAGATTCTGATTCATGCATGATGTTTGGAGAAGGGTGAGACTTGTGCCCTGAGACGAGTGACTGAGAGTGAGTGAGTGAAAAGGCAGCGCGTGTCTGTCTGGGGAAATGAGAGCAGACGGACAGTGGCTTGTTCTAATCCAATCATTGCAGCAGGTTCAACGGATACTCCACCAGTTTCTTTTCAGACAGAAGAACTAGCCAATAGTTGTTTGGAGCACACAGTGCTTCACACTGTTTGAGTGAAAGAAAGATGCGGATAATTACAAAAAATACTAATGCCATCATCTTATTCGGAAAATTCTCCAAATCCGTTATGATACTTGTTTTGTCTTAAGTACTCTGCATACCCCTACTCAATTCCCCCTAGTTACGCCCACTTTTTTGGCAGAAACTAGCTACCACTCATCTGTTGCAAAGTTGTTCTACTACACTCAGTGCATATTATGAAAAATGTCAGGTTTGAAGATAATCACTATTTAGCTAAAGTTTGTGATGTGAAACTGAGGCTTTCTGAAGCCTTTGGGGCTTTCACCAAATTGTGCCGAAAAAGAGTTAATTACTAAGAGCTTTTAATACAATTCACATTAGTGACACCTGCTGGTCAGCAATGAAAAGCAATGTATGATGTTTATATGTAAGTGTAGAAAAGGCTTAAATTTTTCCTCACACTTTTTAGTTAACTGTTCCTTTAATTGTACTTTTAGTTAACGGTCCCACCAAGACACTCTAGACCCAAACTGCTACAGACCTGTATCTATCCTACCCTGCCTTTCCAAGGTCTTCGAAAGCCAAGTCAACAAACAGATTACCCACCATTTCAAATCCCACCGTACCTTCTCCGCTATGCAATCTGGTTTCAGAGCTGGTCATGGGTGCACCTCAGCCACGCTCAAGGTCCTAAACGATATCATAATCGCCATCGATAAAAGACAATACTGTGCAGCCGTATTCATCGACCTGGCCAAGGCTTTCAACTCTGTCAATCACCACATTCTTATCGGCAGACTCAACAGCCTTGGTTTCTCAAATGACTGCCTCGCCTGGTTCACCAACTACTTCTCTGATAGAGTTCAGCGTGTCAAATCGGAGGGCCTGTAGTCCGGACCTCTGGCAGTCTCTATGGGGGTGCCACAGGTTTCAATTCTCGGGCCGACTCTCTTCTCTGTATACATTAATGATGTTGCTCCTGCTGCTGGTGATTCTCTGATACACCTCTACGCAGACGACACCATTCTGTATACTTCTGGCCCTTCTTTGGACACTGTGTTAAAACTAACCTCCAGACGAGCTTCAATGCCATACAACTCTCCTTCCGTGGTCTCCAACTGCTCTTAAATGCTAGTAAAACTAAATGCATGCTCTTCAACCGATCGCTGCCCGCACCTGCACACCCGTCCAGCATCACTACTCTGGACGGCTCTGACTTAGAATATGTGGACAACTACAAATACCTAGGTGACTGGTTAGACTGTAAACTCTCCTTCCAGACTCACATTAAGCATCTCCAATTCAAAATTAAATCTAGAATCGGCTTCCTATTTCGCAACAAAGCATCCTTCACTCATGCTGCCAAACATACCCTTGTAAAACTGACTATCCTCCGATCTTCGACTTTGGCAATGTCATTTACAAAATAGCCTCCAACACTCTACTCAACAAATTGGATGCAGTCTATCACAGTGCCATCCGTTTTGTCACCAAAGCCCCATATACTACCCACCACTGCGACCTGTATGCTCTCGTTGGCTGGCCCTCGCTTCATACTCGTCGCCAAACCCACTGGCTCCAGGTCATCTACAAATCTTTGCTAGGTAAAGCCCCGTCTTATCTCAGCTCCCTGGTCACCATAGCAGCACCCACCCATAGCACGCACTCAAGCAGGTATATTTCACTGGTTACCCCCAAAGCCAATTCCTCCTTTGGCCGCCTTTCCTTCCAGTTCTCTGCTGCCAATGACTGGAACGAACTGCAAAAATCACTGAAGCTGGA